>NW_020954672.1:2109791-2354133 GCF_900497805.2 Vombatus ursinus
TATCTATCTATCTATCTATCTATCTATCTATCTATCTATCTATCTATCTATCTATCTATCACTGTGGCCGTCTGTCCACCTGTCTGTTCATCTGTGTATGTATATAATGGAAGAAGTGCTCAACTTGGAGTCAGGAAAGACCTGGCTTCAATTCCTACATTTGATTTCAATTAGCTTTATGTGATATCTCGATGGTTTGTAGCTCTAGACTATCACGGAACTTTAAACATCTCTGATTACACCTGTTCATCATATTTTGTTAAAAAGGTTGACTGTACAAAGTGGTGTGCTGGATGAAAGATGGAATGAATGAGGAAACAAAGGTTCAAGCGTCCGAGCATTTAGATTTATTAATCAATGCATACCAATTGCCTAACAAATCAGGACCAGGCCCCTTCCTCAGCTTAGAACTATACCCTGAATACAGGGGGAGACAGATTTTTATACATTCGAAGCTATTAATCAAGCAAGACCAATTAATTAAGAGGAAACAATACAATATTAGATAATCTGATTTCTAATTGGATGAAAGATTAGGGACTTTTCTATTTTGGAGGGGGAGACTAAAAAGGTACAATTTCCTGAATTTAGGAAAAGAGGTGTTCCACTCCTCACAGGTGTCTGTAAACAATCAAAGGAACATGGAAACAATAACTGATTGATCAGTATGGGGACAGTTTTCAGGTAAAACATATGGGTTGCTTGAGATGTACAATTGTGAGAAAACTCCTTGCAGCAATCTTAGGATATGGCTGGGTTTCTGGTGAATATAACCTAGGTTTTTTGTTAAGAGTCTAAGCAGCAGGTACAGGTGGTCCAAATTCTCAGCCAGGGCTAGGTTCCAATAGTGCAATAAGATTTTTTCCCAATTACCTCAACTGAATAAAATTTTCTCACAAGATAAAAGTTGGACTGGACACATAATTGAATAGAAAGGGAATTGAGCTAGCTCCAGAACTGAGCCATAGGATAGAGCCAGTGTGGTTTACCCAACTTACACTACCACTTCCTGTTCTAATACCCCCATTCCCTCAGTGGTCATTTGTATTTTTATAAATTCCACTCTCCTGCTCATCATTTTCCTCAATTTCTTTCATTCTACATTTTGAACTACAGAGAGATGTTAATTGAGAGGGTAAAATAAAGATATTTCTCTAAGATATAGAAATATGAATGAGAAATAGATAAAGAGGCATTTGTGTGATATTCTATACTTTTCAAAGCACTTCCTCATATATTATCTTCCTTGATCTTGGAAGCTAACAGGGAAGGTGGTATAGTAGAAAGAGTCTTGTTTTGCAATCAGATCTGAATTTGGTTTTGATGTTTATTTTGGGTAAGATCTCTTAAGCTTATTTCCCCATCTATACAATGGGAACACACACACATATTCACACATACACATATACACACATACATACATATATGTGTATATACACACATACATATACACATGCATATATTCCTTGATTCACAGGATTTTTGAAAGGAAACAACTTTGTAAACCACAAATATCTTTTTGAACCTCAGTTTCCTGATATGAACGTTATAATACATTCCCTAGACCACAGGTTCTTTTTTTTTGATGGGGGGAAGATGGAGAGGAAATCACCTTGTGAACCTTAAAATGTGGCATAAGTGAATTGGTTTTTTGTCACCTCCATTTTGCAGATGAAAAAAATCGAGGTGAAATGATTTCCTTAAGGCCTTACAACTTCACAGTGGCAGAACTGCAATTCAAGCACAGGTTTTCTGGATTCTGAATTTGAAGACATGCTTTCTTACCACTGTACCACACTCAGTTTACTCCATCCTCTTACATACTAATCCTTGCCTCCCACCCCCATGTAACCCCTTGATACATAGGTATTCCTAGGACAAAATGGGCAAGCACAGGTCCATGTATGAGATAAATATTCTAGCATCTTTTTACAAAGGCCCACAAGTAGAACTCATCTGCTTCATTACCGTCCTTTGCTCCTTTAATCAATGTTTTGATGGCTGAGTCCTTTGTACAGACAGTAAACAAAACTAGGTAAGAGGCTGGAATATATGTAGATTTTCCCACTGAGATAGATTTTGGCTGCACATCACACTCAGGTGCTGGGAATGAAATCCATCATCCTTCCTCCATCACAGCCAAACATGACATGTGGAAGACTGTGCTATGGGGGTTCTTCTGAGTTTCTCTCTAGGTTCCTCCAATTAGAGAAAAGAATTTTACTGACTAGGGAGATTGAAGTTCTCTGGGTTGTATTTTAACTTAATATTCTTTATCTTGAGTTACCAGGACATAGAAGAATACAGAATTTATTTTTCTATGCTCTTTTACAGCTACAGAGAGCCAGAACAGAGTCTCTTTGTCCTGAACCTTAGTGCTCATTGAAAGGATTTTGGTGAAAATACTCTGCAATTACTCTGTGACTGGAAGAACATGCTTCTTCTAGTATATTCACAACCCACAATCTATTATAGTTAAAGAATCATTATTTCTGGTGCAGATTCCACCTAGGAGGAACAATGCAGAATGAGAGCAGGGTGGTTCTTATCTGCTCATCCACCAAGTACAAGAGGCTGAGGAGGATGGGCGATATTCTGCTGTGAGAGACTCATGACAGGGACTGTCAGAGATGCTAAACACACTTAGATAGCCTGGGAAAAATGAAGAAAGATAAGCTGTGACTGTTCCAAGATGGTTTCACATTGGATAGAGTTGTTGCCTTGTCAACTTTAGGAAT
The DNA here is from genome assembly GCF_900497805.2 of Vombatus ursinus. NCBI lineage: Eukaryota > Metazoa > Chordata > Mammalia > Diprotodontia > Vombatidae > Vombatus > Vombatus ursinus. The sequence goes on from NW_020954672.1 coordinate 2,112,530, forward strand.
GATTAGTGAGTTTAAAGCTATTCCACGTTCTGTTTCCAAATTGAGCCTAAATTCATAGGGAAAGATAAAAAAGCCAGGTTGATCAACAATATGGCATCCAGAGAAGAGAGGGACATAATGGTCAGTTTCTAATTAAAATTTATTTAGAAAATGCCAAATAGCTCTGGCAGACTTCAGTATTTTTGAAAAATGTTTAGTTTTAGAACAAAGGAAATATGAAACTCATTTAATCTTATACAGGCAAGAAATAACTAGAGAAGACAAAAATATTATGAAAAATGTTGGAGGTTCATAGAATGTGAAACAGAGAAGGAAAATAAGAAAGACAGCTAAACATTTGAAGCTATATAATAAGTTTGAGGCATTTGTTATTGATGAAGGAACCTTACCACCTTAGAGGAGAGCAGTTAGTTGTGTTCTCAACATGATGATATGGACCCAACATGCAAATGTTGGATGTCATACAGTAATGAGCAGTGGAGATAGAGTCAAATGGTGGTAGATAATGACTCTCTATTTTGTTGTACCAAGGTGGTTGGTTTTTTTTTTTGGCTTGACAAACAATAGAGACAGTGCTGTCTTACCAAGGCCAACACCTGGCACATGGCAGAGAGCCTCCTGAGACTTGTCAAAATTAATGACCACTATCCACTTTTGTTGATTAACATGGGCATGAATTACATTACAAGGAAGAATTTAGAGAGATTGTTAAGTATTATGAAGTCCTGAGAAAGAAACTGAGGATGTACCAAGCGTATGGGTGTTTCCATCATTAGTGCCAATCGATGGTAAAACAGACTTGAAAAATGAACAGCTAGTGAAAAAGAGTGCCAGAGCATGAGATTTGGCTTCCTTACATATATAAGAATGCTGGACTTTTGACTGTGGATAAAATACCCCCTACAAAGAAAAAATCGTTTGCCTGGAGCCTGGCAAATCTAATGAAGAGAATTTTAAACTAAAAGGAGGAAGAGAGAAAACTGCTCACAAAAATCTACCAAACCTGTAATCATGGAGCATATTAGGTATGATATAATGACTAGCAAAAGGGAGGCTCACTAATTAACACCAACTCTAAGACACATGACCTTAGTGCCTGTATGCATTTTCTTAGAGTATGATTAATACATAACATGACTAAGAAATTCTGCTGCAAAGAAATGCTAATTTATTAAATTAATAGGAAAAGTTTCATACTAGTTTTGGTATGCTTGACACCCCAAATACTTCATAGTACACTGCATGGGAAAAAAAATGACTCACTTCTCTATGGGTGATGGAAGGATTTTCAAGCTCAATTTCATCAGGTCTTTTTACACCCCTTACACAGAATGGTCTCTAGTGTTCTCATTTATCTCATCATTCTGGTTAAATCATATGATAGACAAATATTTTAATGAAACTGTAAATATGACCTAAGCAGTAGGTCCTGAATTCTTCAGGCTAATTGTGTTTGTATACCACAGATATATAATCTTTATAGGGATAGGGACTAGATCAGTGCTTGATAGGGAATGCCCACAAGAAGAAATTCCTTCCACCAAAAGAGGGCTATATTTTATCTGCAGCTGATAGTTTCAAAAAGTTGTGTATAGAATGTGTGTCTGTGTTTAATTGATTTTTTCAGGGTTATACACCCAGCATGTGTCAGAGGAGAGACTTGAACTTAGGTCTTCCTGCCTTCAAGGCCAGTTTTCTATCCGCTGCTTGTGCCTCTCTTCTCCATAAGGCTGGAACAAGGTTTCTATCTTCACAACTTCTCATGTATTCAATCCCTTTTCTCCAGTTACACAGTTACATGTTAGTTCAGGCCCCAAGCTTTGGTTATTACAATTGTTTTCTCTGTCTCAAATCTCTCACTATTTCAGTCCATACTACATATTGCTACCAAAATAATTTTTCTTAGGCACAGATTTGACCCTGCAATTTCCCTATGCAACCAACTCCAAAGGCTTCCTATTCTAGGATTAAATTCTTGGATCCTATTCGAGGGCCAAATATAAACTCCTTTGTCTTTTGAAGTCCTGTGCAATTTGGCCCCAGCCTATCTTTCTAACCTTACTGGATGTTACTGTCCTTATTATACTCTATGATCCATCCAAATTGGCTTTCTTTCTATTGTGAATACCATCTCTTGTCTCTGTGTAACATATACATATATGTATGTATTTATTAACTATGTTTATGCTATATATATATTTTTTGCATGTACTTGTCTCACATTTTAGAATGTAAGCTCCTTGTGAGTAGGGATTGGTTCATTCTTTTTTTTTTAAAGAAGTATGTCGCGTTTAAATATCTGACATGTTTTCTTTTTCAAATTAATTAGTTAATTTTTTAATTTATGGAATAAAACAAGCATTTCCATACCATAGTACAATAAAAAGATGACTGCACGTGAAGCTGCAAATTCACTATGCGCAACTTACTATTCCTTTTAAATACATAGCAAAGTTATCGTGTAAATTTTCTTCCCCTTCTTTTTGTTCTTCCCTCCCACCCTCCCCCCATCTCAGAGATGGCTCCCATTACACACATACACACACACACACACACACACATATTCTGTACATACTTATATTTATCAGTTCTTTCTCTGGTTACAGATAGCATCTTTCTTAATACGTCCTTTATAGTTAATCTGGGTATTTATATTAGTCAAAATGGCTTATTCACTCAAAGTCATTCTTCAAATAATATTGTTGTTACTATATACAGTGTTCTCTTGGCTCTGTTCATTTCACTCTTCATTACTTCAAATAAGTCTTTCCATGCCTTTTTAAAGTCATTAAGTTCATCATTTCTTATAGCACAGTAGTATTCCATCACAATCATATCCCACAACTTGTTCAGTCATTTCACAGTTGATGGACATTCCTGTAATTTCCCAGTTCTTTGCTACTACAAAGAGAGCTGCTATAAACATTTGAATCCGTAGTGTATCATATGATACTTGGCCCATTAACAGGTATTAGTTAAATACTTGTTATTTGATTGGTTGATTGAAGGATGGCTAAAATATTGGTGAGTTTATCTTCAAGGTTACCATGAGAACTGGGTTTAGGATTATGTGAAATCCACGTATATAAAATACAATCTGATGACTCTAATGGAAAGATTTGGGTAACATGGTCTAGAACCCTCAGGGAATTGACTGAATTTCTGTGTATGGCCTCTAGAGGGCAGAGCTGTTCTAGCTGAATGACTATGATGAGACATCCGTCACAGAATGCTCACTCGGTAGAAGCCTGCCTCTCTTATTTCATCCCAGTGCCCAGACAAAGACTGTTACTACTACTACCATGGTGACTACTGAGAGGAATCAGAAGCCAGAAAGCAACCAGGCTTTTTGAAGTAGGGCCACTTGCATGTGGTTCCTTGTACTGTGATAACACAAGGAGCCCCAGAGAATCAGTCTTTTCTTTCTTCCAGGGCCCAATTTCTCCAGATTCAGAATTTCTAAGTGACCTCTGGCTGATGCAGGAGCCTCAGTATCCCCACTGCTCAACCATGACTTTGGCTTCTGTCTTAGTGACTTTGATGCTCTTCTCAATGAGTGAGTAACATTTTATTTCACTGCTATTGATTCACTGTTATCTCTGTAAAAATCCACTTACAAATAGAACTGTCTTCAGCAGATGGGTCTGTGCCAATTTATTGAGTATTGCCTTGATGTCACAGGAGGAACAAGAGCACAAACCGTGAGCCAGCCTGAAGATCAGGTCACCATACATGAACGGGACCCCCTGGAGCTGAGATGTACTGCCTCATATACAGGGAGCCCTACATTCTACTGGTATGTTCAGTATCCCAAACAAAGCCTCGAGATGCTCCTGAAATATCTCTCAGGAAACACTCTGGTTAGAGGTAGCAAAGGTTTTGAAGCAGAATTTAACAAGACCAATAAATCCTTCAACCTGAGGAAATCATCTGTCGAAGTGAGCGATGTGGCTGTTTACTTCTGTGCTGTGAATGACACAGTGACTTGAAACATCAGGGGAGCTGCACATGAAATGCTGAGATATGATGGACAATGATACTGAGTAGTTATTCTTTCTGCCACTAGGGGGTGATGTTGGTCCAAGACTCAACTCTAGTCTTTTTTTTTTAAATTTGCTTTTTTTCCTTCTAAAACTGTTTTATTGTTGTCTTTTGTCTTTGACACCAAAGTCACTTCTCAGCACCTTTTCCCTCCCCAACATCTCCACCTAGTCAATATATGACCCCTTTCGCTCTCCCCCAGTGATTACACTGTTTAGTTCCTGAATGACCCTCAGAACCTGCAGTCAGTGTTCAGCCTTTCCAGTGGATTCTTACTCATTCATAGGATTGAAAAGTAGAAGCAACCCTAGCTGTCATCAGGCCCAATCCTCATGTTTTGCTGAGGCATAGGAATTTAATAACTTGCCCAAAGTCACCCGTGTAGTAAATAGCTGAAGTGGAATCCATTCAATAGTTCAATCAATCAACAAATATTTGTTAGGTAACTGGTACAGGGATTCTTAGGATGATCTGGGTTCAAATCCCTGATTAATTGTTAATTGGCAAGTTATTTAACCTCTGCCAGCCTCAGTTTCCTCATCTGTAAAGTAGAAATAATAATACCTGCCTCACAGGGTATTAGTGAAGATTGAATGAGGTAACACATAACAGGTAAAATACTCTTTAAAACTTGAAGGGCTACATAAATGCTAGGTATTATTATTATTATTATTACTAATATTAATTATTATCCTTTTATGTGTTCATGGATCCATTTAGCAGTCTAGTATGGCGAGTCTCTGGACCCCTTCTCAGAATGTTTTTAAATGCAGAAAATAAAATACATAGGATTACAAAAGAAATGAATTATGTCAAAAGAAAATTATCAAAATATTCAAGAAAAGTTCATGGGCCCCAGGTTCTGACACCTTCATCTAATAAATGACAGACACTGTACTAGGTGCTGGGTATACAAAATGAAAGAGAAATTGTTTCTGATTGCCATAAACTTATATTTCATTGGGTAAGCAATGTGTACAGGCACACACACACACACAAACACACACACACACACAGGTTTTTAAATGCTACTTAGAGGAGTTTGCATTTGATCCTAGAGGTAATAGACAGCAACAAGAACTTACTGAGCATTCAAACCCAGTTCATCTAACTAAATCCAGCCATTTTAGGGGGAGAAATCCCAGTGTCATTTCCTCAGGAAATTTTACCTATAAACACTTCCCTAACCAAGGACAGCCTCTCTTCCAGAGAATTTACTTCTTAATCTGTCCCTACTGCCATCAATCAACCAAATAATCAATAATGGGAGGACAGAACATAATGCCTACTATGTGCTAGACTTTAGAGACCCTTTGGGCAGCAAGGAGATCAAATCAATTAATACTTAAGGAAATTAATTCATACTGTTGATTGGAAGGACAAACACTGAAGCTAAAGCTTAAATACTTTGGTCACATAATGAGAAGACAGGACTCATTGGAAAAGACCCTGATGAAGAGAAAGATTAAAGGCAAAATGAGAAGGCACAGCAGAGCATGAGGTGGAAACAATGAACATGAGCTTGGACAGACTTTGGGAGATAGTGGTAGGAGGGCCTGGTGTGTTGTGATCCATGGGGTCACAAAGAGTCGGATATGACTGGATGAACAACAACAGCAACATGTGACCAGGAACCATGCTAAGTGATTTATAAATATTTCATTTTATACTTACAACAGCCTTGTGAGGTAGATGCTGTTTTTATTCTCATTTTATAGATGAGAAAACTGAGACAAACAGAGGTTAGGTTAAGTGACTTGCCCAATGTCACACAAATAGTAAGTGTCTGAGGTTGGATTTGAACTCAGGTCTTCATGATTCCAGACCTAGCATTCTAAGTAAGTATGTATTGTGCTAGACACTGGAGATACAAAAACAAACATAAAGTCATTCCTGCCTTCAAGCAGCTTACATTCAATTGGAGAAAACATATATATATATATATATGTATATGTATAGACATAGATATAGATATAGATGTGTGCAGAATAAATATAAAATAAATACAAAGTAGTTTGGAGAGGGCATTGACCAGCAATTGGGCATCAGAAAAGGCTCCATGTTGAAGGTTGAGCTGAGTTTTGATGGAAGGAAAGGATGAGGCAGAAGTGAGTAGAAAGTATGTTCCAGACATGGTGAATGGCTAGTGCAAAGACTTGGAGATGGGAGATTTAGTAGCAAAAGTGAGGAACAGTAAGAAGGTCAACTTGGGTCAACCATAGAGTGCAGAGAGGGAAATCTTTTATGATAAGGCTGGAATGATAGTTTGGGGCCAGATTGTGAAGAGCTTTAAATGATAAACAGAAAAGATTATATTTCAATGTAGGCACAATAGGATACCACTGGAGTTTATTGATGAGAGAAGCGACATGGTAAGACCTGGACTTAAGGGAGTAACCTAAGCTTATTTATTTGGAATATAGATTCAAGAGTTGAAGCAAGGAAACCAAAAAGGCTATTGCAATAGTATAGGTGAAAAGTGATAAAAGATTGAAATAGTATGATGACTTGATGAGTTGTGAGAAAGGGGCATATGTGAGAGATATTTTGTAGGTAGAAAAGGTTTGGTAGAAAAGGTAGAAGGTAGAAAAGATTTGGCAACTGATTGGATGTAGGGGATGAGGGAGAGTGAGGAGTCAAAGGTCATGCCAAAGTAGCAAACCTGTGTGACTATAAGAAAGGTGGTGCTCACAATAGAAATGAGGAAGTCCAGAAAAAGAGTAGGTTTTGGGGAAAAGATTATGAATTCTGCTTTGGACGCATTTGTTTTGAGATACCTCTGGGACATTTAGTTTAAAATGTGCAATTGACAATTGGTGATGTAGGATTAGAGCTCAGGAGAGAGAAAGGGTGAATATTTGGGAGTCATCTGCATGGATTTGCTAATTAATCTCATGTGAAGTGACAGAGTGTTGAGACAGAATTAGAAGAAGGCCTTAGACAGGGTCTGGAGTCACAGCTACAGTTGGGGGCAAAATACAGTTGAATGGGTAAAGGAGATGGAAAAGGAACAATTGGACAGATAGGAGGAGAACCAACAGAGACAAGAAAGTATGCAGAAAGAGAAGGAGATGAATGGCATCAAATGTTGGAGAGAGAGGTCAAGACAACTAGGATTGAGAAAAAGCCATCACATCTGGGAATTAAGAAGTCAATGGTGACTATGGCGAGAGCTGTTTCAAATGGATGATGAGGATGGAAGACAGTTTGTAAAGGGCTTAGAAATGAGAGAAGTGGCAGTGGAAAGAAAACACCTCACCCCTTATCATAGCACTTTGGAAGAACTGAAAATTTTCAGGTCTCTAGAAGTATCTCTGAAAACAGCTGTACAAACCCTCGAAGCTTGGGATAGTACATTCTCCACATTGGAAGCAGACCTCTACCTTAACAAAAAGATTAAAACTCAAGTAATTGGCCAGGATCATGAGTAAGCAGTGCAAAAAGAGTCAGACTATATTATCTTACTTTGGTGACAAAGAAGATCAAAACATGCAACCAGAAGAAGACAATGAAGTCAAAGCTCCTACATCCAAAGTCTCCAAGAAAAATACGAATCAGTCCCAGGCCTTGGAGGAGCTCAAAAGGGATTTTGAGAAGCAAGTAAGAGAAGTAGAGGAAAAACTAAGAGTGATGCAAGAAAATCATGAAATACAAGTCAACAGCTTGCTAAAGGAGACCCAAAAAAATACTGAAGAAAATAACACCTTAAAAAATAGCAAAAGAGATCCAAAAAGCCAATGGAGGAGAAGAATGCCCTAAAAAGCAAAATTGGCCAAATGGAAAAGGAAGTCCAAAAGATTACTGAAGAAAATACTTCTTTAAAAATTAGAATAGAGCAATTGGAAGCTAGTGACTTTATGACAAATCAAGACGCTGTAAAACAAATCCAAAAGAATGAAAAATTAGAAAACAATGTGAAATATCTCATTGGAAAAACAACTGACCTGGAAAATAGATCCAGAAGAGAGAATTTTAAAATTACTGGACTATCTGAAAACCATGATCAAAAAAAGAGCCTAGACATAATTTTTCAAGAAACTATCCAGGAAAACTGTCCAAACATTTTAGAACCAGAGGGCAAAATAGAAATTGAAAGAATCAGGATCTCCTCCTGAAAGAGATCCCCAAAGGAAAACTTCTAGGAATATTGTAGCCAAATTCCAGAGTTCCCAGGTCAAGGAGAAAATATTGCAAGCAGCCAGAAAGAAACAATTCAAGTATTATGGAAACACAATCAGGATAGCACAAGATCTAGCTGCTTCTACATTAAGGGACTGCAGGGCATGGCATATAATATTCCAGAGGGCAAAGGAGATAGGATTACAACCAAGAATCACCTACCCAGCAAAACTGAGTATAGTCCTTGCAGGGGAAAAAATGGTCATTCAGTGAAATAGAGGACTTTCAAGCATTCTTGATGAAAAGACCAGAGCTGAATAGAAAATTTGATTTTCAAATACAAGACTCAAGTGGAACATGAAGAAGTAAACAGGAAAGAGAAAATCACAAGAGGCTTATTAAGGTTGAACTATTTACATTCCTGCATGGAAAGATGATATTTGTAACTCATGAGACCTTTGTCAGTATTAGGGTAGTTGGAGGGGAAAAATTATATGTATGTATGTATAGATAAAGATAGATAGATAGATAGATAGATAGATAGATAGATAGAGGGTACAGGGTGAGTTGAAAATGAAGGTGTTATATCTGGAGAATAAAATTAAGGGGTGAGAGAGAATCATACTAGGAGAAGGAGAAAGGGAAAGGTAGAACGGGGTAGATTATCTCACAAAAAAAAAAAACAGAAAAGAAAAGGCTCTTACAGTGAAAGGGAAATGGGGGAAGGTGAGAGGGAATGAGTGAATCTTATTCTCATTGGATTTGACTTAAAGAGGGAATAACATACACACTCAATTGGGTGTGGAAATCTGTCTTCCCTACAGGAAAATGGGGGGGGGAAGGGGACAAGAGAGTAGGGGGATGATAGAGAGGAGGGCAGATTGGGAAAGGGAGTAATCAGAAGTAAATACTTCTGAGGAGGGACAGGGTCAAAAGAAAGAACAGAATACATGGGGGTGCAGGATAGGATTAAGGGAAATATAGTTAGTTTTTCACAGCATGTCTACTATGGAAGTGTTTTGCATAACTGCACATATGTAACCTATATTTAGTTGCTTACCCTATCAATGAGGGTGGGTGAGGAGGGAGGAAGGGAGAAAATTTGGAACCCAAAGTTTTAAAAACACATGTTTAAAAAAAATGTTTTCACATGCAACTGGGAAATAAGAAATACAGGAAATGGGGTACAGAAATCCATCCTGCCCTACAGGAAAATTGAAGGGGAAGGGGATAAGAGGAGGGGGGGAGATAGAAGGGAAGGCAGACTAGGGGAAGGGGTATTCAGAACGCATGCCATCTTGGGGTGGGGGGAGGGGCGAGATGGGGTGAAAATTTGGAACTCAAAATCTTGTGGAAGTAAATGTAAAAAAAAATTATCATAAAAAAAGAAATGAGAGAAGTTGTGGGGAAAGAAAGTGGAGACTTTTTCTAGGACTTTGGCTATGAAATGGAGGAGAGACTGAGGTTGGGAGTCTGAGAGATTAGCAGGGGTTAGTGAAGATTTTTCTTTTTAAGGATGAGGAGATTTGGTCATGTTTGTAGGTAACAGAAGAGGAACCAGTAGATAAGGAGAGATTGAAGATTAGACAGAGAGAGGAATTGACTTAAGAGATATCTTCTGGGGGAAGTTGGGAGAGGATGACATCAAGGGAATGTATAGAGGGGTTGACTTTGGTAAGAAAAAGGGCCACTTCATTACCAAAGACTAGAGTAGAGGAGGACAGAGTGGGGAATGATAACAAGAGGATTTAAGATGAAAAGAAAAGGGAGTTCATGTTGAATGTCTCTATTTTCTCAGTAAAGTACAGAACAAAGCCAGGTTTTCAGCTGAGAGTGAAACAAGATGTTTGGGTTAGAGGAGAGAAAGCTCTGCTTGAAGAATGTAGGTGAGAGGAAAACCAGGAAGTCTTGAAGGTATCCATTACACTTTAGTACAACTCTTTCCTTTTAACTGAGCTTAATTTGCCTTTTCGTAATTTCCACTCATTGTTCCTAGTTTTGTTCTTGAGCAAGCAGAACAGATAGAATCTTTCTTCCATATGACTTCCCTTGAAACACTTGAGGACACGTTTTCTGTATTAGGTTGGGTGAGAATTAATCTATTGAGTAGATAGACAAGACACAGGATAAAATTCACAAGCACACAAGAAATGATGACACAGAACACTAGGGCACATGTTAATATCCAATTAGCTAATGAGATCTACTCACCTCATTTCAATAGATTTTTCTACTTCCCCAAAAGGTGTGTCTTATTTGTATCTTTTCTGTCTTCATTAGATCTTATAATAAGATCTTAAAATGAGTCTCTTCTGAGGACTTGTCCTCAGTTGTCTACTTTTCTATCCCTAAACTCTTTTTCTTCAGAGTCTCAATTGCTCCCATGTTCTCAACTACCACTTTTAAATGGATGACTGCTTATCTAAATCATGAACCCTATTTCCAACTGACTACAGAATAGCTCAACTTCAATGTCCCCCTAAGCACTTCAAACTCAATATGTTTAAAATAAAGCTTATTACATTTTCCTCCAAAGTTACTTTTGCTTTTGACTTCTCTATTTCAGTGACAACAGAATTCTTTTTGTCTAGCAGGATAGTGTTTGAAGCCTTGGAATCATATTTGCCTGTTCTATCTCCCACACCTCTCATGTTTAATTAGTTCCCAAATTCTTTCAATTCTTCCTTCACAACATCTCTCACAACTATTCTTTTCTTTCTATTGCCTATGCTGCCACCCTAGTACTGCTAGATGGCATAGCAAATAGAGTACTGGGTCTGGAGTCAGGGAGATCTAAGCCCAAATTTGGCCTCACACACTTACTAGCTGTGTCATCCTGGGCAAGTCACTTAATTTCTGCTTGCCTCAGTTTCCTCAGCTGTATAATGCAGTAATAATAGCATCTACTTCCCACAGTTGATGTGAAGATAAATTAAGATAATGTTTGCAAAGCGTTTAGCAAAGTGCCTGGAACACAGTAGTGTGCTTATTAAATACTCATTTCCTGACTGTCTGACATTTTGTGCACTAGCATTTTAATAATTCTTCCAGCTTTCATTCTTTCCCCTTCCAATCCATAGTTCATAACACTAGCAGAATAGTAATTTTACAGGGTGAAACAAATATTATTAATACTAATGATAACAATAATAAAAAATTCAAAATTATTTTCTTTGGGACTGCCTTCATACATGCATATATATGTATGTACACATGCATGTGCATATGTATGTATCCATGTGTACATGTGTATGTATGTAGATGTTTATATATGTTTTAACAGTTGAAATTAAGGTAGATTGAAGCACAAAGTTATGAGCACAATCAATTTATTAGTAAATTGCAAATTTACCAATAAATAGGATCTCAAATTCTCCAGCAAAGCTAAGACCCCAAATGAAGGGGTAGCTCTCTTTTGTAGTTTGGGGGAAATGCAGAAAATAGGAAGGCTAGCATCATAGACAGAAGAAAATATGATTGGAAGGAAATTTGGGGATGAAGGCTAATAGTAACACCTTTTTTTCTCTCCTGTGACTAAGAAATGTTCATATTTCAAGTCCAGCTGCATCTGCAAGGACAGAGATAGTAAACCAGACTAACTTGGATAACAAACCAGACATCCTTGAAGGATAGTTTGGTGGTATAAAGATACTAGACCAGATTCCCTGGTGTCCACCCACCTGCTTCAAGGGTAACAGATTTCCTTGGCACAAGAATAGAACACTGATTAACAGGGAACTGGATTTCTAAACTTGACTTATTATAGGGCAGCGGAATTTCTGAACTAAGTTCAGAGACAAAGAATCATGACACAGGCAGTTACAGGACAAAATCAATTAATTATAAATAGGATCAATTAAAAAAAGAATCAATCTGATTATATATATTCATATGTGTATGTGTGTATATATACGCATATATTTGTTGTGGTTATTAAGCTGTTTCAGTCATGTCTGAACTTTGACATTTTGACATTTCATTCTCCAGCTAATTTTATAAATGAAGAACTGAGGCAAACAGAGTTAAGTGATTGCCCAGGGTCACACGGCTAGTAAATACCTGAGGCCAGATTTGAACTCAGGAAGATAAGTCTTTCTGACTTCATGCCCAGTGATTTATCCACTGTGCCACCTACCTGATATACATGTATACATATCTACATACATACATAGAGAGAGATAGAGAGAGACAGAGAGATAGGGAGAGATACAGAGACAGAATGAGACAGAGACACAGGGAGAGACAGAGAGTCAGGTCCACATATGTAGATACATTTCCATACTTTTTACATTTCTTCACCACTTCTTTATAGTGTACGCCTGGTAATGAAGTGGTAGAGTCCAACTGTGGTGCTTCCATTGTCATTGCTGGTTGTCTTCTTTATCAGAATGTAAGCTCCTTGGAACTGGGACTATTTCATTTTTGTCTTTGTACTTACAGGTCTTAGCACGGTGCCTGGAGCAAAGAAAGTGTTTATTACTTGCTTGTTTGTTCATACAAGCAATCATGTCGCTCCTCTACTAAAAAACTATTTCTTATTAAGTTCAAATTCCTTTGCCTGACATTCAAGGCTCTTCACAATTGAATACCAATTTAGCTGTCTAGCTCCTTTATTTGACTTTTGCATAATTGGTCAATGGGATTGAAAAATGCTTATTATGATTTAGTAAATTCAGGTGATGATGCATTTTCCCCATTTGGATGTATGTATTTTTGTGAGGTATCTTTTTTAGCTATTAAAAACAAGTGTGAACATAAACTGAATCTAGAGCCAGAATTCTGAATTGCTATTACACTAAGTGTTAAATCAAGATTCTAGAAAGTAATGAAACATATTCAATCACATTTCCCACGCTAAGAATTTTGTTTTCAGTGAGAGCAAGCAGTGTCTATAATTAACAAAAATAAAATAAAATAAATTTAACAATATTATTTATTTCACATTTATCTCTTACTTTTCAGGGGATGAGGACTAAAGCTGTGATTTCATTGATATAGGGAACTCTCAGGTGAGGAAACTCAAAAGGAATTAAAAGGAGGTAGAAGACGTATGCAGGTCCATGCCTTCTTTGCAACTTACAGTCTTTACCAGTTGCTCAGAGTAGAGGTGTCACAGAAATGGGGAAATGGGGGCCACTCAACTGTACATAAGGATTCCTGCTGGCTGTGTATTGACTTAGAAAACCACAAATTAACATTGATCTACGCCCTATTATATTTTATTTATTTAGTTAAATATTTACCAGTTACATTTTAATTTCGTCGGGCCCATGCTTGACACCTCTGGCTTAGAGCATTAAAAAGTTAAGTGACAATGGTAAATAACCTAATTTCTGGGCCTTAGTTTCCTCATCTATAAAATGAGAGAGAAGTTTCTAAGATTACTCTCAGCTTCTAAACTTTCATCTAGATAAAACCTGACCACACTTGGGGAACATACTCTTCCTCTCCTGGAAGGGGAGGGGTTAATTGAAGTCCCCAGGGGAAAAAAAACATTGTGAAGACCCTGCTGTTATACTCTATCTTTATGCTTATACTTTATACTCTTGTTTTACTGGTACCCTTTCACTTTGTCTTGTAACAAAAAGAAAAAAAGAAAAAAGAGGAAATGAAAAAAAATCAGCAAAACTGAAAAGAAAATTAAAAAAAACCCTAACAATATACACCACATTCCATCTGTGGACCCCCACCCCCAACTTGCAAATGAGTTGAGATGAGGGGAAGTGTTTTTTTTTTTCCTTCAAATCTCTTCTTTGAAGTCAAGCTTGTTCTTAGTAATTTTGCAACTTTAATTTTGATGGTTTTGTTGATTGTTTTTTCCATTTACATTGGAGTCATTGTGAATATTGTTTTCTTGGTTCTGCTTAATTGCCTTTGCATAGATGCATATGTCTTTCTATGTTTCTCTATATTATTCATCATGTTCATAGCTTCATATGGCACAGTATCATTGCATTACATTCATGTACCACAACTAATAGACATTCTCCAACTGATGGGCAACCACTTTGTTTCCATGCCTTTGCTACCATAAGAAGTATCATTTGTTCTCCCATGAATCAACAGGATTGGGTTGTGGTCTTCAGGCTTCTTGGGAAGCCTTCTGTCATGTCCTGCATTAGTGCCCTTGGATGGCAGCAGATCTTATTATTACTTCTGTCAGGTTAACAAATTCAATTCAACAAACATTTATTAAGTACCTACTATTTCCAAAGCAAAATACTAGGATGCAAAGACCAAAAAGTATAACAGGTCCTTTCCTCACAGAGGTGACATCCTACCAGGGGCTACAATGAATAAACAGATTAGCAAATTCAAGATAATCTGAGGACAGAAAGCCCTTTAAAGACTGGGAAGATCAGTCTTTGTACCAGAAAATCACCAACCCTTCTTTTTTATCTCTTCTTCCTATGCGCATTATTGTTTGATCTTTTATATCAGCATTTCTAGGAGTCATTGCAAGGTTTCCTTTGGAGAAGATGCTCTGGGTGATTTAATCTGCCCTATTTTGGAACCACAACCCTCGGGCTATGTTGTCCTGATAGATGAGCCAGCTAATCAAGCATTCTTGACCTACTATATGGAGCTGGTTCCAGGTCCTATCCCACAGTTTACATCCTATCTGATTATCTATCCCAGCCATCTCTTTGCCATCCCAGCATGGGTTCTTCTTCCTTAACTCTTCCCTGTACTTTCTACCTCTTGGTCTGGGAATGATAATCAAATCAATATAACTATTGCCTTAGGAAAGGAAATGTCAGTTGACTCCCCTATAGCTCCAATCACCATCTCTGCTGATAGATCAAATCCAAACCTCCTTGCCTGGCCATTACCTCATATATATGTTGTCCTCCCCTACTAGGGTGTAAGCTCCTTGAAGACAGGAGTTTTCTTTCTGTTATAGTTGTCTCCTCAGCCATAGTACTTAGTACATAACTCTTATTAAGTGTATTCATTCATGCATAGGGGGCTCCAAAGAAAGATTGTGATTATAATGGAATTCTTTTTTTCTTGTAATACATAGCTAGATTATTCAGCTCTTTTTGAAAATTTGATGATTTCTGCCAAAGTTCAAATGAAAAAAATGAACCAACTCTGACAAAACAAAATTCATCTTCAGCTGTGGTTTGTTAGGGATTCTTAAGTAGTAACCCAGTTACTACCCACTTTGCACCTCGTCTTCCTCTTCGGTTTATCACTTTCTTCATCAGCATTTGAATCTCCTCTAGTCATACATCAGGACATCCTGGTCTAGCCACTGTGGCCATCTTGCTATCTGCACTGTCACTGCCTACCTCTCCCTACCAGGGACAGAGATCCTCCAGGTTGGAATCTGCAGAAAATTTCCCCTTTCCTAACCATCCACTTGGCTTTGGAACTCACCTTTGGGCAAAATTGCTTGGAGTCAATCCTTACCTCAGACCTCTTTAACTAGCCAACCCTAGATCTTGCTTCATCTCAACTAATTACCTACCATGTCCATCAATGTATTAGGGCCTGTTTTTAACCCTTACTCATTGCTTTGTTTGTTCTAATGGTTTTCCTGAGAATACATACTTGTGAAGATTTTCATTCGTTTCCTCTTGTTTTATTGTTGTTTTTTTACTGTCTTTGGCATATTTCTTGCTGCTTTCTGTTGATGAGGTTTGAAACTGAAGTTGATGAGCTTTAAAAAGTTTCCAACCTTACTTTACAGATAAGGAAACAGAGTCTTTGAAGAAGTGACTTACCTAATTTCACACAGGTAGCAGAGCCAGAACACAGAACCAAATTCAGTAACTACAAATGTAAGGCTCTATTGTAACATATTGCAATTTCTAAGATAACTATTTCACTCCTCTTTTGGCTGTGTTCTCTGAAAAACTCCATCCTGTTCCAGTGCCTTCTCACCCGGGAAGATGCCACTATCCCTTTAGTCTTCTCTCCCTGGAAGATCTATTTGTCCAAGTGGCCCCCTCCTCTAATTGGTGAGTTCCTCCAAGAGCTTCCATTTGAAGTAATGTCCAGGCCAGACATGCCCAGTCATCTCCTCTCCAACCTCTGTTCCTGACTGCCAGGATATCTCCATTATGGCCCTTTGTGGTCTTTTCCCTCTCTTTCCCTTCACCTTCCTGAGCCTAATAAATTGTTGTCGTTGGCTCCATGGTCCTAAATTACCCATCCTTTCCTGTACTCTAAAAGGAGGGGAAATATCTAAAGTCCCTTCCAGATATATAGTTCTTAATGGAATAGCAAGTAAATAGTCAATAAACATTTATTAAGTGTCTACTATGTGCCAGGCACCATGCTAAGTACTGTGGATACAGAGCAAGGCAAAAGACCATTCCTTGCCCTCAAAGGTTTCACAGTCTAATGTGGGAGACAACATGCATAAAACTATGTATAAATAAGCTATCTTCATGATAAATTGGAGACACTCAACAGAAGGAAGGCACTAGATTTAAGAGGGATTGGGAAAGGCTTGCTGGAGAAGGTAAGATTTTGGTTGGGAAGGAAACCAGGAAAGCTGGGAGGTGGAGATGAGGAAGGAAAGCATGACAGGCATGGTAGAGAGTTGGGAAAAACTTTGGGGATGTCATTCTAGGCTGTTACAGAATGTACCTTCAGCGACTCTATGTTTGGTCTGAAGAGGGCAGTGCTTCCATCTTCATAAGGAACTGGAGCTGATAACCTTGGTTGTGTACTGGTGAAAGGGAGTATGCCTGACAACGCGAGCTGTGCTATGAAACAGAGATGACTCTGATTGGCCAGGCAGGAGGTGTGTTTTCTGAAGCAGCAAAAGAAATAGGATAGGAAACAGTGGTTATGTCTGAGGAACCCATTCAGCATTCTTTCCAAGTCTTCGTGGTGAAAAAGAATGGAAAAGTTCTTAGGATTTTCATTATTGATCCTGTGGCTTCAGCTAAGTTGTAAGTTGGGTGGTGGTGGTGTTGATTCTGGTGATGAGAATAAGGTATTGGGTCATAGTGTGGTATAAAAGAAAGAGTGATGGATCTAGAGCAAGGGGGTATGGCTTTGATTTCCTGTTTAACTTTGGGCAAGACACTTAACCTTTGGGACCCCAGTTACCTCATCTCAAAAATGAAAGAATTGAAAAAAGTTCTAAATGGGACACAAATGGGGCAATTTTATTACTACCTTACTAAATAATTCAATAAAATCTTTAAAAATGGTACATTAATACAAGTTCATGGGTTTATATATAGTATTCATTTTTGTTCTTTGTACATTGAAATGTTTGTGGTTTTGTTGATTATTAAGTTCCTAATAAAAAAGAAAAAAATAAAGTGAAAATGTTAGACTAATTGTCCTCTAAGATCTTTTATAGTTTTAAATCTATGATCCCATGATATCTAAAAGACCCAGGGAACAATTTTCACGAAGCTAAGAGGTGGAGGCAGGAGCTCAGTTTGCTTCATTTAAGTTTTTCCTTAGAAACTGGAGGAAGAAAATATGAATTCTGAAGAGTAATGACTTGACTTTATCTTTTTCTCCCCAGGGGTCACCAGCCAAAAGAAAGTGGAGCAAAGTCCCCTATCCTTGACAGTCCAAGAAGGAGAGGATGCTATTGTGAACTGTACTTATACAGATACTGCTTTTAACTACTTTTTCTGGTACCATCAGTATCATGGGAAAGGTCCTCAGTTGCTAATACAAATATTTTCAAATGTGGCTACAAAACAAGATGGAAGATTTACAATGCACCTCAACAAAGCGACCAGAAACTTCTCTTTGCACATCTCTGCCTCACAGTTTGGAGACTCAGGCATCCACTTTTGTGCAGCAAGCACACAGTGCTCCCTAGGCACCTGCAGCCTGTCACAAATTCTGCAGCTGGGGTTCTAGCCACACTCCCTACCAGGGGTCTTAACCATCTATTTATTACATTCTCCCAATCTGCAAGTGAAAACAAATGTGAAATTCTCCTAATGGGATAATATGAGAATCAGGTTTTTAAAGGTGTTCATGAAGACATTTTAAAGGATCCTTATCAAGTTATTAAAAGCAGTCAGTGGAAATCCTATTCATAACACAACCTCCCCATGACTTCTTCTTCCTTAGAACTTTTCTTATACTTTATTTGTGTCTCTCAGGATGTTTTTATTTTTATTATGGTTATTTGTGAATTTTTTTCCTACTAGGTAGTACTTTGAGGGAAGGGATCAAGATTTATTAATGTTCATTTCTCTTTTGCACCTAGAATAATGTTATGAAGATAAGGTCTTAAAATGTTCATCGAATGTGTTAGGGATGGGGTAATTCACCCTCAGGGATGGGGTGATTCACCCTCCTCTCCACTGGGTTTCTGTAATTACAGAAAGCAAAGAGTAGATAATAGACAATGAGAAGATGATCCTCTTATAGAGTATGAACACGTCTCTGAGTCAAAAAAGGACAACCTAAGATTGACTAATGAAACAAATTAGACAGCCCTGTGAGGAGAAGAGGTGGTGCTCTTTAAATAGCTAAGCTCCAAGGAGCTCAAAAAGTCTAAGCTAGGGAGGTTTTTTTTTTGTGTGTGTGTGTGGAGGAGACTTAGGGGGAAGAGAGGATTTCTAATCACATCCTTTTCCCTTACTGATGCATAAATAAATCAATATTAGGGCTAGCCAACTAAATTTTGTGACTGGTAGCATATAGTCTACTTTCCTCTCCATACTGTCTGTGCAATGGTTGGAAATTAAAAAAAAAACAGACAGGAGGGGACTAATCTAACTTATTTTCACATTTATTTCTATTATAATGATATTCCCTCAGTTATTTTATCATGGAGACCAGCTTAATGTGTCCGTGGCTATAATCCTGATGAAAAGCTCTTGTATTTGGGATGAAGAGACCAGGGTACTACTCTAGTTTCTGCCAATTACAGTTTAACTTTGATCAAGTCACCAGCCAAGTTGTACCTCCATTATCAGTGCAATGGATATCATGACCCAGGCTCTTTCCAGTGACACAAGATAAGTTATATGCATTTGGTCATCTTTTACTCTCACTTTAGGGGCCTTGAAACCTAGAACTCAATTATGCCAAAGTTTTAGATAACTACACTAGACAAAAATCTGACTTTACAGTGTTCCTCATCATTTGCTCTATATTTGTATATTTGGTCCATGGGATACTAGCAAACCAACCCTGAAACCTACATGTATGGATACTGTCCCCCAATAGTATGATGAGCATACAATGGTAGGATATAAAAGTGATTAAGGTGACATAACCTTTAAACTCTCTCTGAATTCAACCAGTATTCCCATGAGAAAGCACATACTCATCATAATCTCTGCCTCCTTCTATGCTCCAGCGTACTCTGCATCCCATTTGGCTGTCCTTAATCCTGACAATGTATACCAGAACTCTGCCTACTAACTTGCTTCTCTAAATATTACTTAAAATAATATGTCACTGTCCTTTGTTAAAAAAACAGAACAGCCTACCCCTTCCTTCAGGGTGTAATGTGTTCATGTATGTGTATATAACATATATGTGTATATGTATGTTTGTATATTTAGTAATATATATACATATATATGCATATACCTCTCTATAGAATATTTAATACCTTGGTTGGGCACTGTAGATGAACGATGAATTGGCCCTAGAAATAAAAAGAAGAGCCTTCTGGATAAAATATGGGAAACTACGATGCTTTCAATTGTAAGGTATATTGTTGCCCATGTAAGTTATGAGTACGTCCATATGGTTTTGTCTAAAAGTAGCTCAAAGGGAGGCATGAATAGATATCTCTGGAATCTCCCCAAGGGGGAATGATTACCTCCAGGAAGAGATCAGGAGATCAGGGTCACAAGACTGGCCCAATCAGAATGAGGTTACTGGACTGGAATTACATATTTTTGAAGAAAGTCATTATAAGTTTATATAAAATGTTGTATCCTTGAAAACAGGCTTGTTTTGTTTTTGTATCTGTAGAATCTCACACAATGTCTAGTTCTTGAACTCCATTGAATTGAGTCATCTTAACAGGGCCCTCTGCTTCGTGGCAATCCTTTTATTCTTCTCTATTTGACTTTCTGTCTTATCCCTACAAAAGCTATTCCAATCCTCCTCTTCTCTCCTAAGGCTCCCTACACTACTTTCTCCCTAGGTCATCTCAGTAGTAAGTGCTACTTTCTATTTTCCTGAGAAAATAGAAGCTATCCATTGTGAGCTCCCTCTTCTTCTCTAGTCCATACTTCAAAATGCCTTGATATCTCTCCCCCATCCCCATTCTATCTTAATTTGCTCCAGTCTCAGGAAGATTTTACTTGTTAATGAATAATGATACTAAAATGCAGGTCTAACCATGTCACACCTTCCCCTCTACGCAATAAACTCCAGTGGTCCCCTATTGCCTCTAGGATCAAATATAAAATTATCTTTTTGGTTTATAAAGTCCTCCATAACCTACTTCCTTCCTATATTTTCAGACTTCTTATACCTCCCTCTTCATCATGTGTTCTGTGATCTAGTTTCTTGAACCTGACACTTCATCTCTGGACTCCCAGGGTTTTCACTGACTATTCCAGATGCCTAAGATTCTCTTTCTTCTCATCCTTACCTCCTAGATTCTCTGGCTTCCTTCAAATCTCAGCTAAAGTTTCACCTTCTACAAGAAGCTTCTCCAGATCTCCCTTAGTGCTAATGTCTTCCCTGTTGATTATTTCCAATTTATCCTTTGTATCTTATTTGTACATAGGTATTCACAGATTGTCTCCTTCATTAGACAGTAAGGTCTTTGAGAGCAAGGATTGCCACTTAACTTTCTTTATATCCCCCGTGCTTAGCACAGTGCCTGACACATAGTAAGTACTTAATAAATGCTAATTGACTGATCGACTTTGTTCTCTTCTCCCATTAATAATATAAACTCTGAAGCTATGAATTAGGTTTAGGTTTATAAAGCCCTCTATAACCTGGTTGCTTTCTAACATTCCAGTTTTCTTGCACCTTATCCCTCTCCATGTACTCTATTATCGAGTGGCAATGGCTTCTTTGCTGTTTCTCAAACTACATCTCCCAACTTTAAGCATTTTTACCAGTTGTCCCTTATACCTGGAATACTGTCCTTCCTCAGCTCTACCTTTCAGCTTCTCTGACTTTCTTCAAGTGTTAGCTGAAGTCTCACCTTCTGCAGTTTTTCCCAGTCCTCTTTAATCTTAATGCTTTCTCTCTGAGGCTGTTCTCAACTGACCCTGTCAAAATGTGTTCATACATAGTTGTTAGCATGATGTCTCCACCTTTAGACTGTGAGTTCATTGAAAGCAGGGACTGTTTATTGTCTTTGTATCTCCAGGACTTAGCACACAGTATCTGGCATTTAGTAGGACCTTAATAAATGCTAGTTGACTAGCTGACTGTACAGTGTAACCCTTCACCTAGCCACAGGTCTCCTTCTTAGTCTATACTGTGTCTGAAACTCAGCTCTGCGGATTGAGTGATATAGCTTCTTGTCGGCTCAGGTTTATTTTCCCTATCCTGGAATAATGATTAACTATGTTTTATCCTTGGCTTTTGGAGTCTGGTGCTCTTTCCTACATGTTTGGAGTAGTTGTAGAGGAGGACTGCTTCTTCCTTCTCTGTCATCTCAACTGGTTCTCTCAAACAAAGAGGGGCAACTCTTCCATACTTTTCTACTTCTTTAGAAGGCACCACCATCCTTCCAGCTTCACAGCTTTATAACCTGGGCATCATTCTTGACCCCTTACTCTCCCTCACCACTCATATCCTATGAGCTGCCATTTCTATCTTGCCTACATCTCTTGCATCCAACCCTTTCTCTCCAGTCATATAGCTACTACCTTAATTCAGACCTTCATCACCTCTTGATGATGGCAATAACCTGCTAATTAGTCTGCCTCAAGTTTCTTCCCAATTCCAGTCAATCCTACACACTGATGCTTGTGTAATTTTCCTTGCCCACGTGTGACTCCCTTATGCCAGTGGCTTATTGTTGCCTCAAGGATAAATTAGGAACTCTTCTGTTTAACTTTTAAGTCCTATACAACTTGCCCCCAATTTATCTTTCTAGTCTTATTGGACAGTACTCCCTCTCTCTCACTCTTTAATTTCACCAGACTGGTCTTTTCTGCTCCCACAAAACACTCCACCTCTAGTCTTCATTTCTTTGCACTCCGCATCTCACAAGCTTGGGATCCCACTCACTCCTTACCCCTGCTGCCAAAAGTCTCTCTCTTCTTTTAAAATGCACCTTGAGCAACATCTTCTGCATAAAGCTTTTCCCAATAACCTCAAATACTAGTGTCTTCCCTTCCAAACTACCTTGCATTTACCTATTTTGTACATATTTATGTAGGTTTATTTTATAATTATGCTGTATCATTTTAAAAATAGATTTTTATTGATATATTTTGTTTTTGTGTTGGCTATCTCCATACCACTCTTTTTCTCTCATCTCAGAGTCATCTCCTATGACATATAATTTTAAAAAATGAAGAAGAGAAAAAAATCATCCCGGCTGATCAATTCATAAAAAAATCCAAGATTATATTCAATGGCCTACATTCTTGGCTTCCCCCCAATCTCTATAAAGGAGCAAGGGGAGGTATTTTCTCATATCTCTTCTTTGGGGCAAAACTTATTCTTTGTAATTTAACAATATTGTTTTTTTATTGTTCTGTGGTTATTTTTCATTTAATTTACATTGTTGTAGCTGCTGTGTATATTGCTTTTCTGTCTCTACTTATTTTGCTTTGCTTCAGTTTATATGTCTTTCCATGCTTCTCTATATGAATCATGCTAATTTCTTATAGTACAATAATAATATACCATTACATTCATGTGGCACAATTTATTTAGCTATTCTCTTATTGATGGGCATCTACTTTGTTTTCACTTCTTTGATAACACAAAAAGTATTGTTTGGCATATTTTGGTGTCTATGGAGCTTTTTTTTTGTCAGTTACTTCCTCTCTGTATTGTCTAGCAGTGGAATTTCTGGATCAAAGAGTAGTGATGTTTTAGCCTCTTTATTTGTAATATAACTTATAAATTATAATTTTGAATTGCTTTCCAAAAGTTATACCAGTTCATTGCTCCATCAAAAATGCCAATATATATGCGTATATGCATGTGTGTATGTCCCTAGTTCTTTCTCTCTTTCTTCCTTTCTTCCTTCCTTCCTTCCTTCCTGTTGTTATTTTTTGCTGATATAAATAATTTTTATTGATATGAAAAAGGGAGTTAGAGAGCACTATGATAAATTTCTTATTTTGAGAATTATTGCTACAATGCTCAACTTGAATTGAAAGTATGTTCTTTATTTCATTAATAGTCTATGAATTAAAAAAAAAGGAACATGGTATATGGGAAGTGATACAAGTAGTTGTGGATATGACCACAAGCTGGCAGTTTCCTTATGTCCTCTCATAGAAATGGAATGGTTGAGAAGATGGGTTCATTCTGCCAACTGGTCAGAATCTGAGTAAATGGGATTAGCAAAACTGAGATTATGTTTCATTTATAGGCAGTTAGTCTGACAATCCTCTGTGTTTCTTAGAGCAGCAGAACAAAAGAGGAATATGAAGGAAAAAAATTATACATATGTTTAAGTTGGGACCCCAGGTCATGGAATAGGATCATAGATAGAAGGCTCCAACTTAAAGCTAATCAAATCCAACTCTGTACTCTTACAGAGGAAGAAACTGAGGCTTAGAGAGGTGAGGTAACTTACTCAAGGTTACACAGGTAACCACAGGAGTCAGAATTTGAACCCAGATCTTCTGACTCCAAATTCAGTATTCATTCCACTATACCAAATGGCCTCTCCAACCTTTGGAAAGGGAGTGTAGTGAATGGATAGACGAGTGGATGTTTCAAATGGGGTGTAACCTTGAGTCAGCCAGATGGCACAGTGGGTAGAATACTGGACCTGGAATCAGAAAAATTTGAGTTCAAATCCTGCCTCAAAAATTTACTGGCTCTGTGACCCTGGTCAAGTCACTTAACCTCAGTTTCCTGGACTATAAAGTAGGGTTATAATAATAGCACCTATCTCCTAGGATAGTTGTGAGGATCAAATGAGATAATATTTGTAAAGCAGTACAGTTCCTGGTGCATAGTAGGCATTTTATAAATACTAGCTATTATTATTATTATTAAATCTGAGAAACATCCAAAAAAAAAGACCCAGCTAAAACTTGGATATGTCTTTCAAAGTGTCCCTAGAATTCCAAGAGACAGAGAAGTTGTATCTAGTAACTGAACCCATGACCCAGGTTCCAAATGGAATGTTATTCTACCTGAGTGAGGAGAAAAATGGAGATTCTGGGAACCTCATTAGCAACTGAAAGCTTTGAACTGGCCTGTGAGTTGGAGGGTTTATGGAGAGCAGGATAAGGATATTGTCTCATAAGTCTAAGGGGGAAGAGACATGAATTCTATGTGTCTTATTTGGGGGATCCTTGTGGTGACTGTGGAAAACTAATACAAATCCTGGAGAATGCTGACTTGATTACAAGTATCCACTGGTTGGCATTCATTTGCTGAAGAGAGGTTCAGCAATCCAAACAAGTGGGAGCAGAGACCTTAAACCTAACATATCCAAGAAAGTGAGGCAGCACTAATGAACTATCATCATGAGTGTAAGAAATCAGCCATATTATGGGTAAGATACTGGAAAAGACCTTATGTTCTCAATAGTGAGGCATTCAAACAGCAAAAGAAAATGACTGTGAGACTCAAAGCCACACTTTAAGATTAGGCAGGTGCATGCTGATAAATATTTAACAACTGGATTTCTGGGAAAAAAGTATGCATGACACATTTTTAAGTTTAATCTGTTTCAAAAACTTTTTATCCATCACTTTAAAAAATCTAGATAATCAACAAAACAATAAATCTAGTCCTGATTTGTAGCATTTGCTGATTTCTGAGGTGTAAATGTTGACATTGAAAATTTAACAATCAGCTCTTGAGAACCAGTACAACCAACCTCAGGCATATCCCTGAGAACAGGTATCACAATGGAGAGAGCGCCCGACTTGTAGGAAAACCTGTCTCCAGGAGCCAAGATGACAGAGTAAAAGCAGTGACTTGCTTGAGTTCTCCCCCAAACCCCTCCAAATACCTGTAAAAAATGGCTCTAAACAAATTCTAAAGCAGCAGAACCCACAAAAAGAAGAGTGAAACAAATTTCCAGCCCAAGACAGACTAGATGGTTGATTAGAAAAGCCTAGTGCTCCAGGTGGGGAGAGTAGCGTAGTTTGGTGTGGGTGTGCAGGCAAAATAGGCCTCAGTGAACCTGGAGCAGACCTCAGAGGACTGAATCACAGGCAACTGTGGTGTGGTTTCCAGCCAAACACCAAAAGCCAAAAGCCAAAGACAAATTAGAAGGTTAATGGGAAAAGTGTGACTGTTTGAGAGAGAGAGAAATTCAGTCCCAGTCCCTGAGCTTGGCCTTGGGGTGGCGGCTGCCTCCGGAGCTTCCAGCCCACAGACTAAGGTGGAATTGGGGTGTGGGATTGCAGGGATCTCTTGCTTTGCCCATGCTTGTATCTAGGTCACAGTTGTGGGTGGTGGTCCTGGGGAGAGGAGGAGTGTTGTTGTGGTGGAGCTTGTAGTGGTGGTGGAAAGGAAATCCTCCTCCAAGTTCCAAGGCAGAAAAGAGTGCTTGTGGTCACTCATAGACCAGAGCACAGGCCAGGAAAGGAGTAAACACCTCGACCCTTGTCATACCACCTTGGAAGAACTGAAAATTTACAGGTCCCTAGGAGTATCTCTGAAAACAGCTGCACAAACCCTCCAAAATGTGGGACAGCACATTGTCCACACTGGAAACAGACCCCTACCTTAACAAAGAGTTTAAAACTCAAGTAATTGGCTGGGATCATGACAAAACCTCACCAAAAAAAAGTCAGACCATAGAATCTTTCTTTGATAACAAAGAAGATTAGAACATACAACAGAAGAAGACAACAAAGTCAAAGTTCCTACATCCAAAGCCTCCAAGAAAAATATGAATCAGTCCCAGACCATGGAAGAGCTCAAAAAGGATTTTGAGAAACAAGTAAGAGAAGTAGAGGAAAAACTGGGAAGAGAAATGAGAGTGATGCAAGAAAATCATGAAATACAAGTCAACAGCTTGCTAAAGGAGACCGAAAAATAATACTGAAGAAAATAACACCTTAAAAAATAGCCTAACCCAAATGGCAAAAGAGGTCCAAAAAGCCAGTGAGGGGAAGAATGCCCTAAAAAGCAAAGCTGGCCAAATGGAAAAGGAAGTCCAAAAACTTACTGAAGAAAATACTTCCTGAAAAATTAGAATGGAGCTATTGGAAGTTAGTGACTTTATGACAAGTCAAGACACTGTAAAACAAATCCAAAAGAATGAAAAATTAGAAAACAATGTGAAATATCTCATTGGAAAAACAACTGGCCTGGAAAATAGATCCAGGAGAGAGAATTTAAAAGTTATTGGACTATCTGAAAGCCATGATCAAAAAAAGAGCCTAGACATCATCTTTCAAGAAATTATCAAGGAAAACTGCCCTGATATTTTAGAACCAGAGGGCAAAACAGAAATGGAAAGAATCCACCAATCTCCTCCTGAAAGAGATCACCAAAGGAAAACTCCAAGGAATATTGTAGCCAAATTCCAGAGTTCCCAGGTCAAGGAGAAAATATTGCAAGCGACCAGAAAGAAACAATTCAAGTATCGTGAAAACACAATCAGGATAGCACAAGATTTAGCAGCTTCTACATTTAGGGACCAGAGGGCATGGAATATAATATTCTGGAGGTCAAAGGAGATAGGATTACAACCAAGAATCACTTACCCAACAAAACTGAGTATAATCCTGCAGGGGAAAAAATGGATATTCAGTGTAACAGAGGACTTTTCAAGCATTCTTGATGAAAAGACCAGAGCTGAATAGAAAATTTGACAGATACAAGACTCAAGAGAAACATGAAGAGGTAAGCAGGAAAGAGAAATCATAAGAGACTTATTAAGGTTGAACTGTTTATATTCCCACACAGAAAGATAATATTTGTAACTCATGAGACCTTTGTCAGTATTAGAGTAGTTGGAGGGAAAAATTTTATGTACCTAGATAGATAGTTAGATAGATAGATAGATAGATAGATAGATAGATAGATAGATAGATAGAGGGCACAGGGTGAGTTGAAGATGAAGGGGTCATATCTGGAGAATAAAATTAAGGGGTGAGAGAGGATTATACTGGGAGAAGGAGAAAGGGAGAGGTAAAATGGGGTAAATTATCTCACATAAAATAGGCAAGAAAAGGCTTTTACAGTGGAAAGGAAGTAGGGGAAGGTGAGAGGGAATGAGTGAAACTTATTCTCATCAGATTTGGCTTAAGGAGGGAATAATATACACACTCAATTGGGTATGGAAATCTATCTTACCCTACAGGAAAATAGGGGGGGAAGGGGACAAGTGAGCAGGGGGATGATAGAGGGGAGGGCAGATTTGGGGCGGGGGTAATCAAAAGTAAACATTTCTGAGGAGGGGCAGGGTCAAAAGAGAGAATAGAATAAATGGGGGGTAGGATAGGATTAAGGGAAATATAGTTAGTTTTTCACAACATGACTACTATGGAAGTGTTTTGCATAACCACACATGTATAACCTGTATCACATTGCTTGCCTTTTCAATGAGGGTGGGTGGGGAGGGAAGAAGGGAGAAATAATAATAAAAAAAAAAAGAAAACCTGTCTCCAAATCTCACTCTGACACTTAGTGTATGACTACTGGCAAGTCCTTAAAACTCAGTTTACTTTCCAATAGAATGTGGATAATAATACCTATGATATCCAATAATGTTGTTATGAAGAACAAATAAGATAATATTCTTTGCCAACTTTAAAAATGCTGTATAAATGTCTTATTGATTCTTGTGGCATGGCTGACTAAATTATAGATAGTGCAGGTTAAAGCTCTGGACACAGATATATTACAATGATTATATTTTTGTTATTACTGCTGCTGTTGTTAATAGATGAATACACATGTAGTTTAAAGAGATTATTAAGTATATGGCACCCAAAGGATGTCTTAGGCAAATGTGTGAAGGATACAAGTCTTGTCTTTCCAGTTTCTCATTTTGTAGTAACCTCACTTCCCCCCTAAAAAACACAGACTATAACCTCCTACTGCTGCCTCTAATCCCACCTTCCCTCCCTCCCCACATTCTTCCAGCTTTTAGAATTGAGTTGAGAAAAGGGATTGTAGGGTAAAAGCTTGGAAAGCTGGGTGTGCTTTCTCTAAAGCATAAGCTGAATGAGGGCAGGGATCACATTTCATGTATCTTTGTATCCCACCCTGGAAATTACAGCAAGTCTTTGACTGCAGATGATCTTTGTATTTATATACTCAGCACTTATCACAGTGCCTGGTACAAAGTAGGTTCTTAATAAATGCTTGTTGATTCTTTGATTGATACTTCATGTCTGTTCAGTTGAATCTCTTTTCCCAAGTTATTATCTTGTCCACAAGAGGGCGATAGTTTCACATATGTATCATGATCTGTCAGGTCATTTACACAAATGCTTTCTACTCTGAACACGTGATCCTGCTCAAGAAGGAAGGATGAACAACTCTGAAAACACCCCTTTGTAATTCAAAACTGTGACAAACTACAGAGAAGAAAGAAGGTCTAATACATGAATCTTCAAGTTCTCAGCAGAGCTGATCAAGAATCTGAGGCTGGAACATCTGAGTTTTGTGTCCTTCTAGGAGGAAAACTCAACATTCTCCTTTCTCTTCAACTAGCCATGAACTTTGTTCCAAGCTCAGTGCTTGTGGTCTTGTTAATGTTCAGTGAGTTGTCATTTGACTCAGAGCTTTAGTAGCTTCTTTTTGTCCGGCCTTGAGCATTTTTAACCTGTTAGCCCATTGGAGATTGTTCTGTTACATAACCAATCTCATCATAGCCATTTTTTTTCTCTTTTTCATTGAAAGGACCAATGGATATTGAGTGACCCAGACAGAAGGCCACCTCATGATTGCTTAAAGGGTACCCTGACATTGAACTGCACTTACAGTGCCAGTTATTCTGTTTTTCTTTTCTGGTATGTCCAGTATCCTCAATGAAGCTCTGAAGGCATCTGTCCAAATGATGGCCACAGTAGCGTACTATTGTGTTCTTTATAGTGCAATGACAGGGGTGGTAAGGAGAGTTGAACACAAACTCTGAGAGGTATAGGAGAGGTCCTGAGTTTCTCCTCAGAGTCTTGTTCTGAGACATCTCCAGGGAGCTGGACAAACCCCAGACAAACCCTGTCACTGCTTCTGAGCCCCCAAAACACTGTAGTTACTGAAAGTGGGAAGTGGGGCATGGGAGTATTTAAGGGATACAGGAACCTTATGATTTTGATATGAGCCTCAACTCACTCCATAGTTACCTCTCTGTGTCTCAGGGGAAATATTCACAAGAAACACCTTGTGGTACCTCTGAAAATTGAAGGAATTGAGTTTAAAAGCCCCATAGCTATAGTTAGGTAGAGCACAGAAAGAGCAGAGGGAACTCAAATTGACTTTATGGTAATTCACTAAACAGAATGACTGTGACCTGTTTGCTCAATGCCTTTCAAGTCTATACCATTGTGGGGGGCAAGGACCTCAGTCACCACTTTGTAACTTTATTCTTAGGGTCTTGGGGCCATCATTCCTCCTCTGTAACTTCCCTTTCCTTCCCTTGAAGCTGTTCAGAAATACAATTCTTGGGAAAGAGGTATAAATACAGGTCCATACCTTGATGGAGGTCTCCTTTCCAAATATTCGTGGAATAATCTAATCAGGAAATGGTCAATTTATAGAAAACTCTGTTTATTTACAGTCCCATTTCTCCTCAGCTCTGCTTTCTTGCTGTCACCTCAGCATTATGTTTATGTTTCATTTGAATCTTAAATATATCCTGAACACAGAGATTGCTAAGCCTTCTCGCTTGACCCATTATTTCAGTCCCACATTAAAGCCCTCTAACACTGCTTTTCCCAGTAATTTGGTATGATCTCAGTCATTAACACCCTACAATTACTGAATTTTTTTCTCATACTTACCAGTCTAAATTTGGCCTTCAGGACCTGAATAAGTCTCTGGAAAAGGGCTTTTATTTTTTTTTACTTATTCCATAGATTTATATAATGGTGTGCTATTAAATGTTTAACAACCAATTCTCTGAAAAAAAATTACTCATGATGGACTTTTCAGCTTAATCTTCATTATTGCTACTTTCACCATAGCTTTATTAAGTATTGACAATCACAAAACAATTAATCAAGTACTGATTTGTAGCATTTACCCATTTCTGAGGTGTAAATGCTCACACTGAAAATTTTACAACCAGTCCTAGTGGGCCAGTTTGAGCTGGCTTCAGAATGTCCTTGTATTTACCTAAGAAAGAGAAAGTGACTAACTTTAGAGCTCAATATAACTAGCTATCACAGCCTTCACTGCAACAGCACCTTGATGTAGAGACCCTCAGGTAGCTATACTGCACAGACGAGTTTTATCCAGACACCTGCAGCCTCTAGGGACAACCTCTAGCTGGTACTGCAGCCTCACTCACTCTGCTGGAGACGTGAACCCTGGGTCACAAGTGTTTGCTATGTTGTCCCTGTGTTGCAAAGGGAAATTCCCATAGGTTCTAATCAAACAAAGTGGGAAGTCAAGTTTTTACACTATGTGTTTTTCCTGCTATTTTTCATTAAGAATATAGGCAACTCAAAAGATTCTGAGAATCAGGACAATTTATTTTATAACATTAGGTAGAAATACAACCTTATTAAATGTAAAGCATTTTCCATTCATATGGGAATCTATACGGTCAAGTGGAATAAATTTGACTTCCATTATGAAAACCAAGGAGTAGCACAGTGGAAAGAGCGCTGGTCTTGGAGTCAGGAAGATTTGGTCACAAATTTAGTCACAGACATTTACCAGCTGTGTGACCATAGGTAAGTGACTTAGCCTTGCCTGGTTGGTTTTCTCATCTGCAAAATGAGGAAAATAATATTATCTGTCTTCCAGGGTTGTTGTAAGGATTAAATGAGATAATTGTAAAATGCACTTCATACTTCCAAGCACGCTATAAATGACATTGTTATTAATAATTATTAGTCACATTAAATTCTGAGCAAAGACAAGAAGGTATGTATGAGCTGAATGAAGATTGGATCTTAAGGCGGGAAATGTTAATAATGCATTGTTTTTTATTACCTCTTCCCAATTCCTATCCAAGATTAATTGGCTGAACAAATCCAATAGTTGATTTATTAATCTCCCTCTATTTCTCTTCAATATCAAAGTGTATTCGTGTTTGCTGATAGGTGTAAACATAGAATTCAATTTCAAAAGCAAGCCAACATGCCTAGAATCCAGATGGAGTATTAGGATGGGTTAGATTCTCCCGGGCTGTATAGGGGGATGTATGGTGTGACTGATGTAAATCTGTACCAACCAGAAACCCCATTTCCTGTTATGAACGTGCAGCATCAGAAGGCCCTAGGGACTCTACAGGAGGCACTGCAGATACAGAGAGGAAAGTTAAAGCTTGAGCTTCAGGACAGAGCCAGAGACATTTTATCTAACATGTTACTCTCCAGTCTGCTGTGGGCAACTGTGGCATCTGTCTTCCTTGGTAAGGTCCACCCTGGACATGGGGGCTGAGCTATCTTTTAAGGTCTAGAGACTTGGAGGGGTGGAGAGAGGGAGGGAGGATCATTGGTTTGTATTTGTCAAGAGCTCTTGACAGTCAGAGGGAAGGGAGATGGGAATAAAATGGATTCTTTCACTAGACTTTCCTAGTCCTAAATTGCAATGTTTCTATAATGCTTCTATTTGTAATGTCTGATAACCAATTCTTATTTGTCTTATTTTTCCTGTAGGGAACAGTATAGGCAAGAAAGTCACTCAACTGCCATCATCAATGACCGGACAAGAAGGGGAAGATGTAACCCTGAGCTGCAAGTATGACACCAGTGACAGTAGTTATGCTCTATTCTGGTACAAACAGCTTCCCAGTGGGGAGATGATTTTCCTTATTCGTCAGGATTCTTATAACCAACAAAATGCGAGTGAGGATCGATATTTGGTGAACTTTCAGAAAATAAACGGAGCCATCACTTTCACCATTTTGTCCTCCCAGCTGCAAGACGTGGCAATGTACTTCTGTGTTTTCAGCATGGGCACAGTGAGAAGAGTCATTGGAGGAACCATACAGAAAGATCAGCTTACACCATGCCACTGCCCCCTGCTGCACACACCTCAGGAGGAGACGTGCAAACCTAGACAGGAAGGAGCTGGGACCGGAGCACCGCAGCTGGGTGGAGCTGACAGCAAGGCCATTGTGCTCTAACATGTGCCCTTCCATAAAAGAACTCAGAAAGCAAGTGTAGAAACCACATTCTGTAGGAGCACTCATTCTCAAATCATTCATTTATCATCCATCGTATGGGTGCTTTGAAGGATCTAGGATCTCATTGATGTGGGTATTTGCTTCACTGTTGCAAGTCATAGTCTAATCATATTTCATCATTATCCTATAAGAATCTCATCCATGATCTCTCCAGAAGTGTTCCAACCAATCTGTTTCAGATTTTCCTCTAGATCTCTGGACACTGATTGAGTACTAATGGGGCACACGAACTGTCTGCTATATATTCCTTGCTTTCCTTACACCAATGATTTCCAATGTAGAGGCCATAACACCAAAGGAGCTGTGGCTTCACCCCTAAAGGGCAGGATAGGCAGCATGGTACAGTAGAAAGAGCATTGAATTTGAAGTCAGAGGACCTGGGTTCAAATCCCATCTCAAGCATGAACTCAGATCAAGTCATTTAACCTTCCTGGGTCTCAGTTGAATCATAGACTGGCACTAGAGCTATGATTATATGATCAATAAATCAGAGGGTGGTTTTTCTGCATCTTTCAACTTTCCCCCTCCCCCAAATAATCTGGGGTTTGTCTCCAATACAACTTTTCCATCCCCTTTAACATTCTCACACTCAGTTCTTCTCATTTTTGGCCTTCCTTGTGTGGACTTCTCAGACAGGGAAAGATGTATACACATATACTTACATACATGCTACACACACACACACACATACACACATATACACATACAGGATATATAAGGATATATGTGATGCATGTCACATACATATTATATATCATGTATATCATCTGTGTGTATATACATACATACATTGTGTGTGTGTATATGTGTATATATATATATATATATATATATATATATATCATGTACCCAACCCAAGTACCTGCAGCAGCTGTCTATAGACAAATTTCCACCACTCTTATCCCACTCCTCTTAGTGACCCTACTTACTCCCTCCCCCATTGTCACTGGGGCAATGTTCAGTAAGTAAGCTCTCAGATCCCCCTCACCTCCATCCCATCACACACTTACTTTTCGTTTTTCAGTAAGAAAGGGTGAATAGCCCTAGATGAGCAGGGATAGATGGATTTCTATTGTATTATTTTCTCCCCTCTTCTGAACTTCCCTATTTCCTGAGAGAATACCATGGTCTTTCCATCTCCCAGGTTCACAGCCTCCTCCTTATACTGACTCCTCAACTCAATTGAAATGAAGACCATATACATGGTCCTCAACAAGATCAAGATATATAAGATAGAATATAATGTATATGTAATATATGTATATATGTAAAAGATGTACATGTGACAATTTAAAACATGTATATGCACCAGTTTAAAATGATATGCCTACATAGGTTCTATGAATGTATAAAATCACAAAATTTATAAAAAAGTAGATACATACATATTGGGTGTGTGAATGCAAAAACCTTTACTAATAGGGGTGAATGATCAAAAAAGTTTTATAGACCACTGTTTTATCTAATTAGTTCACCTCCTTTTCTGGCCATACATTTATCTTTTAATATATTTTAAGTTGTTTCTCCTTCATAATTTTTCTCATTTGAAATATGATACACCTAACCTACTTGTGCCCACAATGTGACTCTTCATTGTTTTTGGGTGACTTTAATTATTTAACTTTAATAACTATAATTCTTAGGAATTTTTGTATTCCATACTTTGGGCTTATTTGTGTGTTGTTGTTCAAGGATGTTATCAGTAGAAGACATTGTGACTTAGATGTGGAATGGAGCTTCTTCTGCAGAGTAGTGTGACAAGTGGAAACCTATACCTTGAGT
Organism: Vombatus ursinus; assembly: GCF_900497805.2. NCBI lineage: Eukaryota > Metazoa > Chordata > Mammalia > Diprotodontia > Vombatidae > Vombatus > Vombatus ursinus. Next base: position 2,146,866 of record NW_020954672.1, read on the forward strand.
GGGAGTGGACCCAGGTACCCCCTGTAGTACAGTTCATTACAGAAAGAGATCCACTCAGCTTTGTGCAGGGATTGGAATCTGGAGACAGAGAATTCCTCTACTTTTTGCCCTTTGGCAGGGTGCTGTATTCTCTCCTCTCTTTAAGGAAGAAGGGGGAGGAAGATGGAGTCCCCAGAAGGGAACTAGGTATCAGAAAATCCCTGCTGTTTTAGCCATGATGGGGAAAAGTGGCCCAGACATTCCAGTATGTGAGAGGGGGAAGGCCTGATGCTGGAGAAGGAGCCAAAGAGAGGGGCCACTTCTCTGGTTGGGTACCCAGCAACTCTTTAGGGCTTGGATCATACTTTAGGGCTTTGGTTGGTCTGCATAAATTCCCAAGGTGGGTTTATGCCACCCCCTGTGTGGCAGTGGAATGATCTAGGGGGACAGTAGTAGTCTCAGGAGCAACTGGGGGGCATTGAATAAAAATAAAGGGGCAGTGGAAGTATAAGGAAAGAAGAGAAGACAAGAAAATTTTGAAAAACGGTTCATACATGTTTCATCTGTTGTGAAACAGAGTTAAAGTCATAGTGATTATGCTATTCTCCAAATAAACACACAAAGATACAAGTTATAATCAATCAGTGGTCAAATCTGCTGACAGGTCTTAACAAGCAAGTGTTGGCAGGGGAGTGTGTTGTGCATTGTTGGGAAGTCCAGCATGCATCATCAGGATATATGCATGTAATGACTTGTTTACAATATGAAACTATATGGTTACATGATGCAGTAGTGCATCATCAAAATTTCAATGTAGGAAAAAGCCCACAAATTTATAATAAATTATTAAATTTAAGATGTGTCATTTAAAAATATATACGTTTTATATTTTTTGAAATATTGCAAATTTCAAAAAAACAATCCATTAAAGGGTTAAAGAAAGTAGATTTCCAAGGGAGCACTAAATAATTTTTTTTTGAAAAGGGGGTGGTAGGTCAAAAAAGTTTGGGAACCTCTGGTTTAGGGGATTGGAGTATTGAAGACTCCTTTGAGTTTAGTTTAGGCTGAATGTTATGGCTGGATAATCAGAAGGACTTCTTGGTCTTTAGGGAGAAGGCAGACTCCATGGTCTGAACATAATTAGTAATTACTCTGGAGTGACTCAGAGCTTATCAACCTTGGAAAGTATTTGAGGTGGAATCAGATCTAACTAACTTATGGTTCTTTAGCCTCAACAGGTAAGAAGAAGGGAAATGATATATGGCCCCTTTTTTGGATACCAGGAGACTGTGGGGAGGGAAGCTGGAGTAGGAAAATACCAGAACTGAAAGTGTCAGTGTTAGTGTAGGCTCAGAGACTCCAGAGCATCATAACAGCATGGCTCCATAGGCAGAAGCTATAGTGACAATAACTCTTCTTTTTAGTGGGTTTTTCGTTTTCATTTTAAAAAAATTTTTGGTGGGTTGTGAGGAAGTAGTTGGATGGCTTTTCTAACCTGTTAAGGGGATTTTTTGAGAGCTGACTATCCTAGTTTCTTTTTAAAATTAAATTTTTTTCAATTAAAATTTAGATTTTTTTCCTTCTTCCTATCCTATCCCACCACGGGGTGTCGGGGGGGGGGAAGAGGAAGGAAAAAAAACCACTTATAACAAGTACTTAGTCAATCAAACACATTCCTGACTTGCCCATGTCCAAAAATCTGTATCTCATTCTACTTATTTTGTCCATCACCTCTTTCTCAGGAGGTGTGTTGTTCAGTCATGTCTGGCTATTTAGGACCCCATTTGGGGTTTTCTTGGCAAAGACACTGGAGTAGTTTGCCATTTCCTTCTCCAGTTCATTTTGTAGAAGAGGAAATTGAGGTAAACAGGGGTAAGTGACTTGCTCAGGGTCACATAGCTAGTAAGTGTCTGAAGCCAGATTTGAACTTAGGAAGATGAGTCTTTCTCCAGGCCCAGAGCTCTATCCACTGCATCACCTAGCTGCCTCCTAAGGAGTTATGGAGCATGCATCCTTTTTGATCTTCTGCAAACATGGCTGATTTACAGGTATTGATCAGAATTCTTAAGTTTTTTTTTAAAGTTTTTTTTTTTTTTGCGATGTTGTTGTTGTTATTGTACACATTGTTCTCCTAGGTCTGCTTACTTTACTCTGTATCAGTTCATACATATATTTTCAGGTTTCTCTGAAACCATCCCCTTCATCAATTTCTTATCCTATGGTAATTACATCATGCTCAAATAAAATAATTTCTCAATTGACAAGTACTACCTTAGTTGCAAGTTCTTTGCCACTACAGAAAGAACTGCTATAAATAAGTTTGTACATATACTTATCTTCTTTCTTTCTCTTTAGGATCTAAGACTACTAGTGTTATCATTGGGTCAACGGGTATTCAAATTTAATAGCTTTGGGGGCATAACTCCAAGTTGTTTTACAGGATGGCTGTGCTAATTTACAGTGTTGCCAACAGTGTATTAATGTTCCTATTTTCCCACTGCCTCTCCAGTATTTGTCATTTTCTTTTTTGTCAGCTTTGCCAATCTGATGGATATGAAATGGAACTGTAGAGTTACTTTAATTTGGATTTCTCTAATTACTAATGATTTGGAGCATTTTTACATGGCTTTTGATAGGTTTAATTTCTTACCTAGAAAACGGTTTGCTCATATTCTTTGACTATTTATTAGTTATAGAATGGCTCTTATTCTTAGAGATTTGAATCAATTCCTTGTCTGTCTTGCAAATGAGACCTTTATTAGCAATAATTACTACAAAGATTTTTTTTTCTCTTCCCTGACTTCCTCATTGTTCTTTTGTTTTATGGGGAGTCTTAATGGCTTAGCTTCAGGAGACTCTAGTTTGGAGAATCTCTCTTATTTGTCCTACTGAAAATTAGGAAAAACCCGTCCATTTTCAAAGTTTTCTAGCACTTCTGCCATTCTCTGCACTTTCCCAATAGACCAATCAGTAAACATTCATTTTGTGGCTATTATATGCCAGACACTGTTCAAGGTTCTGAAATTCTACTAGGTTCAAATCCTACTTAGGACACTTGCTAACCATGTCACCATATGACCATGTTTACCTCTCAGAGCCTCAGTTTTCTCAACTATCAAACAGGAATAATGTTACTTGCACTGCCTACTCACAGACTTATAAGGGATGTGTTTTGTAAGCCTTCAATACCATGTAAATGTGTGTGAATTATTAAATTATTAAATGTGAGTTATTAAATTGTTATCAAATGTGAGTTATTAAAATCTTTTCACTTACACAAGACTTCAGTTCCCATGTTTGTTTGATATTTTCTGGTCTGAAGATCCTGTGGATCAAATGGAAATCTAGTAAGAGTGGTCTATTTTAGCCCAGTAAGGGAACATGGAACATAGACAAATAATTGTAATGCTACATACAGTAAGTACATAAATGAGGTAATGCTACATATAGTAAGTGCATAACTGAGGTATAAACAGAATACTACATGAGCAACAAATGGAAAGAAGACAGACTAGGGGATCATAGGAAGCATCATGTAGGAGGTGGTTTTTAAGTTGGACTTAAAGCAATTCTTTCTTGTTGGGCTGGAAATAGGTCCAGAATAAGATTTCCCATTATTTCCTCTACTTTCTAGGAGGTGAAATTGTCAGCAAGTTCATTTGATGCAACTGTTAGAAATTTCAACTTGAAAATTGTTCAACTTGAAGAGTTTATCAAATGCACTGCTAAAGTAGAATCAGACTTCCAGAAGTAGGTGCAATCCATCTTCCATGTATTTGGTTATCAGATGACTTTTGTAATCTTTGTCAGAAGCTCATTATTGATGTCATCTTCTGACCAAGTAGTCCAAAGCATACTCCTATCATGAGATTATTACTGTTGTGTTTGCATTTAGTCCTCTCAGAAATCTTTGCAGTGCTTGGCTCCTCTGACTCATGATTTTTTACATATGGATGTTTATTTTTTTCTTCTTCAGACAGTGTTATTCTTCTGGCCTTTCTCTCAGATGCATTTTTCATGAATAAGGTTTATTCTTCAATTTCTGTTTCCAGTCATGAGTCTCATCCCACCAGGTCTTTGTGAGACCTATAAAATTATTTACCTTCTTACAATAAAATCTCAAGTTCGTCCTTTTAAAACCTCTGTTCTCTGTTTTGGTTTAGAGATATATGAATAAGTTTTGTTCCCAATCCACTTCCTAGTTATTGCCTTCTGTGAAATATCTGGCACCTGCTCTGCTGCTATTCTTTCAGTCATGCCTGATATGTACTCTGTCACAACTAGATTTATGGTTTTATCCAGGCATTTTTCTCCCTCCCCTTCCTGCCTTTATTTGTGTGTGTGTCTGAAAGAGAAAGAGACAGATTGACAGAGATATACAGAGAGGCAAAGAAACAGAGACAGAAGTAAAGGCAGAGAGAGACAGAGATAGACTCAAAAAGACAGAGAGAGAGGAAGACATCATGAAAGAAAGAGAGGCAGAGAGGGATAGAAGGGAAATATGTATGCTGTGTTGACATTGTACACTGAGTGGTTTTAATTATTGCAGAAAGGAATAAATCCTGAATATTGACTAATGAATAGAGCCATTTCTCTAAAGGTAGTCACCTTGGTGACCTGAGGGGTGTGTATGTTAGTTAGTAGAAGGAATACGAGAGAGCCAGGTGGTAATCAAGAATAATAGGAAAATGTTCAACTCTTATTTAAAGACCAATACCAGCCAGAAGGAGCTAAAGGAGTATTTCATAGGAACATCAATTTATTTAGAGGTCATCAAATCCAACTCTATCATGTTACAGCTGAGGAAATTGAGATCCAGAGAGCTGAAATGACTTTCCCAAGGTTACACAGCTGTTAAGTGTCTGAGGCTAAATCAAGATTCAGGTCTTCCTGACTCCAATTCCAATGCTCTAAAACTAAGCAGTGTTAGTTAGATATGTGGAGGGAGAACCATAAAACTACAGGACTCAGTTTTAGGTTTGCTAGTGCAAAGACAAAAGGGAGCAACAGCAACCCACAGGGTAGTGGAATGGCATTGGTTCATACCTTAGGCCTTGGCACAGGGTACCGCACTTTCAGTTTTCAAAGTAAAACTTTCCTGGTTATATTTACAAGTCCTCAAGAGGAACCTAAGTTCTTGCTCATCATTCTTGTATAGAAAGGATCTGGATTGACTTTCTGAGAGGGAGGCCAGCTACATCTCCCTCTCACAGTCCTAGGAGTACCCCTGAAGGGTTGGGAATATTTTTCTTCAGTGTTATCAGCTGGTGGCCCCATTTTAGTGTATTTTCCCTCACTGTTAGGCACCAGTAATTAAGGCAGCTACTGTTCCATTTAACCAATTAGCATCAATTAGCTTTTAAAAAGGGAAATTTACTTTGAGGAAATAAGAACAGAAGTACTTTTCTCCCAATTACCTGAGGCACACTCTTCATTATACCCCCTCAATCTCCAAATTTAACACAGTTGCTATAAACATATGCCCTACCAAGTTACTTCCAAATGTGGCATAGTCACTGGCTGAGTCCTTATTTCAGACACTGTTAGCACTCAAGGTCATTCCTCAAGGACTCAGTGATGGGCTGGTTCTTGAAGGTCTTTCCTTGGGTACTTGCTTCTGGGCTGGTTGGAGCTCCTAGACTTTTGGTGACTCTCCATTCTGGAATTTTGAAGGTCATAAAGGTCATAGATAATTCCAATTTGCCTTCACCTTAAACAGGAAAGAATTGTCAGAAACAGAAGCAAAGGCAAGGATATGTGCTCTTCACTTTATGATGGCTCTAGGTGAAAGAAGATCTGAGGTACCTCCCCAACCCAGAGGCCCAATTCAACTCAGCCTCTTTGCTCAAGCATCTGACATATGGAAAAATCTTCCTTTTGGTTATTTAGTGACTTTTGAATGCACATCTAATTTTAGTTTAGCAGACAATTAAAGTCTCTTTTCATTGCAAGCAGTATGGAAACTTGAATACACTTCGGGATTGCATAAGCAAAGCAGACTGAGCATCCTCCCACGGCATGGGGGCTGGGCTCAGTGGCCAGTCCTCCCTTACACCTGTATTTTAAGTCCAATACTCCGGTGGATCTGTAATATCAATTATTTGGTAATTCCTTCTAATGATGGAAACTGCAACTTATCCATAGGAACAAGCAAAGTATTAAAACTTATAAATAGAATTAAAAGGTCTTAATGCTATAAACAATTAATTTACTAACTTAACCTAGTAAGTGGAGCATTCTGGCCCCCCACTGAGAAAGGGAGAGTGCACCTAAGGGTCTGATTGGAATAGAGGTTAGGGTTTCTTACAACAGAGGTGTGTTTGGGGAAGTCAAAGTCCAGCCAGGAGGTGGAAAAGGGAAGGAAGGAAATAGGTATTTGGTTAATGCCTACCATGTGCCAGGTGCTTTTCAAATGTCTCATTTGATTTTCTCAGCAACTCTGGGAGCTAGATGCTATTATTATTTCCACTTTACAGTTGAGGCAACTGAGGCAGACAGAGGTTAAATGACTTGCCCCATGTTACACAGCAATTAAGTATCTGAGGCTAGATTTTAACTTGGGTCTTCCTGACTCCAGGTCTAGCGCTCTATCCACTATACCACCTAGCTATCTCTATAGGTGAAGGGGGAATTGGCAGAAAGTTTGGAGAGATGACACTTACCATGGCACTTCCTCCATCAAGTCCCTTGGTGCCCAGATGGGCAATTTGGGGCAGAAGAGGGAGCCAGGGACAGAGAAGGACATGTATCACCTCTTCCCATGCACACACACAAATGAAAGATGGGATGACCATGTAATAAGAGTAAGGGATATATAATGAACAGCCAACATGCTTTATTGGTACCCACATAATGTTAAGAAAACATGAGAAAGGTGTCTTAAACCATGGTTCAATAACCTGAATTGAACTTCATTTTCAATACCTTTTACCTTGTAAAAAGGATCACAGAATGTTAGAACTGGAAAGGTTCTTTGACATGAACCACCAAGGGTCCTTAACCTGGGGTTCATGAAGTTTTAAAGTATTTTTATTATGATATAAGCTGTTTCCTTTGTAATCCTAAATATTTTATTTTATGCATTTAAAGACATTATTCTAAGAAGAGGTCACCAGACTGAAAAAGCAGTTCATGACATAAAAAGGTTAAGAATCCTTGAACTAACCCAACCCCTTTATTTTACAAGACAGGAATCTGGAGGCCCTGAATTAAATCTTAGGAGAAGCTAATAAGGTAAGAGCCAGGATTCAAAGTCACTCTTTTGATTCCAAGGCTAGTGTTTTTATTTATATACTATCTTCCCACATCTTCTTTTCTCTTGTAAAATTACAATACACACTAGCAACCTTGATAAAAATGGACCAGTACCCTTTAAGTCCTTTAGCTTTGTCTCCAGAATTTCCTAGTCCCTAAGATCTTTTGCAGGTTTTTTTCCCCTTTCACCGCATGAATCAATGGAAGCCAGTTGAGACTGATACATTTGCTAAGTCTCAGCTGTCCATGCAGTTTCAAATACACATTCCAGTAAAGTAGTACATTTCCCATTTGGCCTGCATGTGAGTGCCTTTGTGTATCTAAGCAAGGATTTATTACCTACCATAATATGTCTCTTTCTTTTACTGCCAGCAAGAGGTTCCATGAGCCTGGTCGTATGTGTGAATCATCCTTATCTACCCATTATCCATTATGTATGAAATACAAGTTGTTATTTTTTTCTCAGCAAGTCCAGATTTACTTTCTCTGAACAGAGCAGAAACTTAGACCTGAAAAAGGTCTAAAAAGTTCAGGTAATACAATTCTCTTATTTTGGAGCTTCATTTCTACTTGTAATACTCGACTGTTTCTGTTTTTTTTTTTAAATCCTTTATTTACTCTGTCACATTCTTCCGCTCATTTACTTCTTTGCCCTAATTTCCAGTATATTTTAATCAAGGTGGCTAAGAGACACAGTGAATATAGTGTTTGGCTTGGTGTTGGGAAGACCTGAATTTGAATCCTGCCTCAGATGTTTTCTTTGCTCCACAATCCTGGTCAACTCACTTAAACCCTTAGAGTTTATCTACAAGGTGAAGGAGTTGAATTTGATGACTTCTAAGATCCCTTCCAGCTCTAAATCTATGATCCTACTTACAACTCTTTAACCTTTACTTCCTGGGTTCCTTTTCATTTATTTTTGAGAATTAGCTTAATCCATCAATCAATCAATAAACAATTTATTAAACACCTACTGTATGCCTGGCACTTTGCTAAGCCCTGGGCATTAAAAAAGAGACAAATGTCAGTTCCTGCCCTCAAAGAGCATGCAATCTAATGGTGGAGGCAATATACAAACAAATATATACAAAGTAAGCTATATACAGGATCAGTAGGAAATAATCAACAGAGGGAAGGCACTAGAATTAATCTGATCTGGTAAGAAAACATTTTAGAAAGTACTTTCCCCTTACTTTCCAAGTTTCCTTATAACTTCTTCTCTTTTTTTGCTAGGCAATGGCATTAAGTGACTTGCCCAGGGTCACACAGCTAGTAAGTTCGTATAACTTTTAACCTCTCCATAGCTAGTGGGATCTGTTGGATTCATACCTGATCCAATAATGCCTTCTGACTCTGACCCAGCACCCAAACCATTATTAGAGATTTAACACCTGAAGGACTTTAAAGATTTGGAGCTTTGTATTGTGTGAGTAACTCCTGCTTAGCTAGAATTTACAACTTAAATGGATAGATATTCTTTGGGCAGGATGTAAAGCATACTTGGGTAAATGTTACTGGACATTATTTATCTGGCCACAAGATGGCAGCAATAACCTTTTTTGAAACTACTCGGAGGGAGGAAAATTAGAACAGCAAGCACTCGTTTTTATTAAGCTGTTTCAGCAGAAAATTTCCTCTTTGTTTTCTGGAGCCAAAGAAGAAAGACCACTTGAGAACATAGAGATCAGTGATGCCTGAGGAATCTTAGTCTTAATCAAGATACCCAAGAATTGGAGAAAGCATGGACAAATACTTTGGAATTTCCTTCATGATACTGTATTTTCATTTGGATTGTAAGTTGATGGGGCAGAGCCTCAGTCTGGTCCATTTGGGGGTCCCTGTAGGTGCTATTGGTGGTTAATGTAAAGACGTGATGTCGCAACGATTGCTTGTGTCTGACATTGTCTTTCTCAGCAGGGGTCAGCAGCCAAGATGAGGTAAAGCAGAGTCTCCTGTCCTTAAGGGTCCTGGAAGGAGAAAGTGCCACTCTGAACTGCAGTTATAAAGTGAGTGACCTCAGAAACTTACAGTGGTACAGACAGTATCCTGGGCAAGGCCCTAGAGTGCTGTTTACACTTTTTTCAACTTGGGAGGAGAAGTGGAAAGGAAGATTAAAAGCCTCATTAGATAAGAAGGAAGCTTTTAGCTCCCTGCACGTCAATGACACTCAACCTGAAGACTCAGCCACCTACTTCTGTGCAGTAGAGACACAGTGATTCTCCAGGCACCTACAGCCTTTACACAAAGCTTGCAGATGGGCTATTGGCATCGGGGCAGAGCGATTTGCTATAATGATTCTCTCCTCAAAAGAGGACTGTTGAGATAGGCAGCTTTTAAATTAAATTCCCTGGGATTGTCAGGCAGACGGAATTTTAAAAATTTTGAATTATTCATTCTCCTTACTATAGCCCCTATATCCAAGCTGTTCCTAATAAAACCACCCTGAGCTAAACCATTGGATCCACACTGGTCTATTTATTCCTCTCTCTTTTTCTGTCTCCATCTCTGTCTCTATCTCTCTTAGACAAGCTTGAGGATAGCATTTCAGTCAGTTAACAAGAATTTAATAAGCACAGCCCTTGCCTCTAAGGAACTCACATTCTAATGGAGGAGACAACATGTAAATAACTAGGTACATACATGATATATATATACATATGTATACATATATACATGTGTGTATGCATGTGTGTATATATAACTATATATATATATATCACAAGGAAGGCAATTTGAGAAAGGGAAGACATTAACATCTGGGGGATTGGGAAAGATCTATGGAAAGTAAGATATGTGCTGAGTCTTTAGGAATTTAGAGAAATAAGGTGCAGGTGAGGGGATGTAGCATTCCAGAAACTGGGACAGCCATTGAAAAAAGCATGGTGATGGGAGATGAAGTTTGAAGAACTACAAGGAGGCTAGTGTTAGATCATAGATTTTTTGAAGATGAATAAAATATAAGATGACCAGAAAGAAGGGAAATATTATGAAGAACTTTAAATGACTAACAGGAATTTATCTTTCTTCCTAGAAGTAATAGGGAGCAACTGAAGCTCATTGAGCGTGGGGGTAACATGATTAGTTCTCTAGGCCTGAACTAGAATTGTGGTTGTGGTTTGTCCTTTGCTCTTGAAGCAGACTATGACATCGGGGAGATGATGACATGACTTACAATTGACTTTGATTTGAAGGAGGGAGGGCTGTGTAAAGTCACCAGCCCCACTTTCTCCTCCAAAGCCATCTGGCTCTAGTGGCCAGATATTGATCAGGACTACTAGAGATGGCCCAGAATGCAGTAGGAGACCTTGGCCCTTTTAAGCTAAAGTTTTTTCAAGTTCTCATTTTGACTGAGGCAACACCCATTCAATAAATAGGCCTCTTTAAGAGGCCAAACTGGAAGGGGAAGACTCTCAGGGTTGCTGGCCAAAAGAGAAACAGCTACTATTTACATTCACTATGAGCCAGGAGGGCCCAAAAATAACTATCAAGTGGTGCTTGGGCAGGGAGCTATTGTCCAATCCATGAGATCCAGAGTGAATTGGGTTTAAGGCTTGTGTGAGTGGAGAGAAGGGGACCTATATGAGAGCTAGAAATAGAAAAAGATAGAAATGACAAGACTTGGAAATGGATTGCAACATCCAAGCTACCTTTGGCAGATCTAATCATGGACTGCATTTATGACTTTGGAGCCTTTCAGACCTAGAAAGTGGGGTCCTATGAGTGGAGTCCTACCTATAACCTAGTTCAAGTGTCCTCCAAGTCTGCTCCTCTGCTTAGAAGCTTTTCATAGCTCAGGGGCTTTATTTGTTTCTTGTGGTCTCCCCATCCTGGGTTAGCAGTCCATGTATCAAGAGATCCACAGCTTTCCAGTCTAGCCTTATTGGCCTATCTGTTGGGACTGGAGCCGTAGGACTCAGACAATTCGAGGCAGATTTTAGGTACCTTTTGTCTCTTACCTGTACTTTTCCTACTTACCTTCATTGTGTCATTATTAGAAGACTATGCTGGCAACTAAGTCATATTGGTGCCAGGTAATAGGACATCCTAATGATGGTGAAGGTACTCAAGTGCTTCCATGACTCCTTGGACAAGGTAGTGTGGTATAGTGGAAAGAACACTAGACCTGCAGCCAGGAGGTGTGGGTTTCAATTCCAGCTCTGTCACTTAATTGCTATGTGATCTTGAACTGTTCATGTAGATCTTGGAATATTCACACGGACTATTTTTGCTTGACCTCTGGTAGAGAATTCTGAGCTCATATTGGTCTGATCAGCCACAATTGGACATGCAACATAATGATGTCATTTTGATCCTCTTTGAGAATGAAGGACAAGAGCTAACCAACCATGTGATCTTAGATCTAATTTTTCTGAACCTCAGTTTCCTCATCCATAAAATAAGCGTAATAATCCTTACACTTTTGGCTCACTCAGTTGTTGTGAAGAAAGTGCTTTGTAAATTTTAAAGTGCTCAATAAATCTGACTTCTTGTGATATAGTGATTAGAACATTGTTCTTGGGGTCTGGAAGACCTGGGTTTAAATATTGACTCAAATATTTATTAGTTTTGTGAATCTAAGCAAATCATTTTCTCTGAGTCTTATATTCCTCATCTGTAAAATAAGGAGGTTGGATTTGATGACCTCAAAGAACTCTCTTCCAGCTTCAAATTTGCAACCCCATATGACCTCTTGCCCTTTGGAGGCCTCCATACACTACAGGCTCCAGAATAAATCATCCTAGTTTGTAAAGAAAGGAATAAAAGAGTGGAGGAGAAATATGATAGTCTACTAGGTTTTGAATTGTAAGATAAAAACTCAGAAGGATAATAGAACCCATGACTGTGCTCATTCCAACATTATGATTCTGTCTCCTTGTCTCAGGTTGTAGCTCTGTGTGCTGGAATCCTAGCATTCTAAGGAATGTTGACAGCATCCTAGGTACCAACTGGGCCAATGGGCTTCTGGGATTGGAGGCTCCTATTTTGGCCAAATTAACCTGGCATCCATGAATAACAGTGGAAAAAAAGCTCTTCAAAAGCCATGGATGAGGATCAGCTTTAAGAATCCAGATGGCCAGTTGGCTGGACTTGTGCTTTGAAGGCAATACTGGCCTGCAAGGGCACTGATGTACATCTGTGGAACTGCTGGGTTTTGCTTTCCTAGAATAACCAGAGTGTCACTTTGAACATCCTGTTGCACATGTAGGGTAAAGACTGCAATTTCTTTTGCTGATGGGTTGTAAAGCAAAGTTCCCAAGCTCCACCAAACCTACACACTACTTTTCAGCCTTGCTCACAAGAAAATTTTTTTTCTTTTCTTTTCTTTTTTCCACATTAGTCGTGTTGTGAAAGAAGAATCAGAACAAAAGGGAAAAACCATGAGAAAGAAAAAAACAAACAAAAAAAGAAAACAATATGCTTAGATCTGCATTCAGACCCCATAGGTCTTTCTCTAGATGTGGAGAGCATTTTCCATCCTGAGTCCTTTGGAATTGTCTTATATTAGTCATGATGTAAAGAAGAATTAGAATTAATAGGAGGAACCTTGAGAAAGAAGAAATAAAACAAATCAACAAAAGAAAAAGAAAGCAAATAGTATGTTTCCATCTGTGTTTAGACTCCAAAGTCTTTCTCTGGAAGTGGATAGCATTTTCTAATGTGAGTCTTTTGGAGTTGTTTTAGATCCTTGCATTGCTGAGAAGAGGTAAGTCTATCAAAGTTGGTCATTGCACAATGTTGCTGTTACTATGTACAATGTCCTCCTGGTTCTGTTCACTTCACTCAGCATCAGTTCATGTAAGTCTTTCCAGGTTTTTCTGAAATCCACCTGCTCATCATTTCTTATAGCACAATAATATTCCATTACATTCATATACCATAACTTGTTCAGTCATACCCCAATTGATGGGCATCCCCTCAATTTCTAGTTCTTTGCCACCACAAAAAGAGCTGCTATAAATATTTTTGTACATGTGGATTTTTTCTCCCTTTTTTATGATCTCTTTGGGATACAGACCTATTAGTGGTATTGCTGGATCAAAAGGTATGCACAGTTTTATAGCCCTTTGGGTAGAGTTCCAAATTGCTCTCCAGAATGGTTGGATCAGTTCACAACTCCACCAACAATGCATTGTGTTCCAATTTTCCCACATCTTTTCCAACATTTATCATTTTCCTTTTTTGTCATATTAGTCAATCTGATAGATGTGAGGCAGTATCTCAGAATTGTTTTAATTTGCATTTCTTTAATCAATAGTGATTTAGAGCATTTTTTTTTACTGTGACTATAGATAGCTTTAATTTTTTCATCTGAAAACTACATATTCATATCCTTTGGCCATTTATCAGTTGGGGATTTACTTGTACCCTTACAAATCTGACTCAATTCTCTATATATTTTAGAAATTAGTCCTTCATCAGAGATCCTGGCTGTAAAAATTGTTTCCCAGCTTTCTGCTTTCCTTCTAATCTTGGTTGCCTTGGCTTTGTTTGTGCAAACCCTTTTTAATTTAATGTAATTAAAATGACCAATTTTGCATTTCAAATATTCTCTATCTCTTGTTTGGTCATAAATTCTTCTCTTCTCCATAGATCTGACAGGTTAACTATTCCTTGCTCTCCAAATTTGCTTATGGTATCAACCTTTATGTCTAAATTATGTACCCGTTTTGACCTTATCTTGGTATACAGTGTAAGATGTTGGTCTGTGCCTATATGTAGGTCAATACTGTTTTTTGGTTTTCCCAGCAGTTTTTGTCAAATAGTGAGTTCTTACCCCAGAAACTGGAGTCTTTGGGTTTATCAAACCATAGATTACTATAGTCATCGAATATTGTATCTGCTGTACCTAACCTATTCCACTGATCCAGCACTCTATTTCTTAGCCAATATCAGATAATTTTGATGAATACTACTTTATAATACAGTTTTAGATCTGGTATGGCTAGGCAGCCTTCCCCAAAGGGAATTTTTCAAGACAACTAGAGACATGGTCGGATGGAAATGAATTCCTTTACCATAGCTCTACCCAGGGCCTTTGTGGTTTTGCTAAGCGCAATCCTAAAGATGACTTAAACAGATCCAGGCTCCAGACATAGGAATTAAAAGGTTTCTGGGGATAATAATTCAGGTAAGAGTTTAGATGAAGAGAATCTGAGTATCAATCAGTAGGAGAAAAAGGAGTACAAAGGCAGACTTAAATAAGAACTTTTCAAGTTAGCTGATTGGTTCTGATCTATATCTCACAAGAGCTGAAATAGCTTGTGGCTATGAGCTTTTTAGAGCTGGGGCCCTAGAAGCTGTACAGTAGCAGCTGAACAAAGAAAGAGACTGTATCCCAAATGAAGTGTGTGTGTTTGTGTGTGTGTGTGTGTGTGTGTGTGTGTGTGTGTGTGTGTTTTGGGGCAGGGATGGGATTGGGGGGATGGTAGCAGAGAACAGCAGCAGTATCTCATTAGAGACATCCTCCAGAGAGCAGCACGCTATCACCAGAGGCCATTGGCAGCTTTGTGGCACTGGAGAGAAGAGTTTTCTATTCAAGTTTTCTGGTCATGAGGGGTCCTCTACATATTCCACAAATGCTTATTAGCCACATATGTTTCTTATAGATGTGCCCCTCTTTATGTGTCCCTTGGTTAAGTATATTCTCTGTGTGTGTCCCCTTTCTTGCTGAGATCCATTTCTGGTGTGTTAACCTACGGGAGAATGTATTCTTGATGTGAATGTGGGAGAATCATTCCTGTCTTTTGTTATGCTATTTGATTGAGTATACTTAGCTTTGTGGACCAGTAATCTTGAAAGCAACTTGGAATTATGCCCCAAATCACTAAATTTTGCATGCTTTTGACCCAGTTATGCTGCTGGTAAGCTTGTATCTCAAAGAAGTCAAAGAAAGAAGAGATTAAAATGCACAAAAATATTGACAATAGCTTTTTTTTTAGCAAAAAAAACAAAAAAACCCAAAACCAAAAACAAAAAACCAGGAACTAAAGGGTATCCACCTATTTGGGAATGTCTAAACAAATTATGATATATGAATGTAATGGAATATTATTGCACCATAAGAATGATTAAATGAACAGTTTCAAAGGAAACTAAGAAGACCTCTATGCACCAATGCAGAGTGAAGTGAGCAAAACCAGGAGAAAAATGTATAGAATAGCAACAACATTGTAAAGAAAAACAATTTTGAAAAACTTTATAATGCCAATCAGTGCAATGACAGATCACAGTTCCAGAGGACCAAAGATGAAGCATGATACCCGTTCTTTGTCAGAGAGGTGATAGAGTCAAAACACAGAATGAGGTGTGTTTTTGGACTTGGCCAATGAGGGAATTTGCTTTGCTTAATTGTTATGAAGGTTTTCTTTTTCTTTTTCTTTTTCTTGTTGTGGGAGGTGAGTAGAAGAGTGAGAAAATAAAATATATATTAACTGAAAAATAATAAAATTAAAAAAAAACATTTAGCTTTGCACTAACATGTCCTTTGGTTGGTTTAAAAAAAACACTACCTTGACTAAATGTAGTGACCTATGGAAATGTTGAGTGAACCAATGACTCCAAACTAGAATAGCTTTCTGGAAACTCATGTGTGAGGGAGGAGGCCCAGGGCCTAAACATATTCTTACCTCCTAGAAACTTCCCTTGGTCCTCAGCACAGAGCTTAGCTTGGTATGTGGTAGGTGATTAAGATATTTGATGAATGAATATAAGAGTGTACTTGTTACTGCTTTTCCTCTCTCTGTAAGGATCAGCTTGGCCACTGAAGATGAGAGTTGCCCCAGCTGTAGCTGAATAGGTAAGACTATAGGTATAGGCATTCCTGGGAGATATTTTGGGTTTAGTTCCAAACTACAACAATAAAATTAATATTGCAACAAAGTGAATCACATGAATTTTTTGTTTCCCCGTGTGTATAACACTTATATTTACACTATGCTGTACACACTATTAAGTGTACAATACTATTATGTCTAAAAAAACCCCAGTGTATACACATTAATTAAAAATATTTTATTGCTAAAAAATGCTAGCCATCATCTGAGGTGTCAGTGAGTTGTAATCTTTTTGTTGGTAGAGGTTCTTGCCATCATGTTGATGGCGGCTGACTGATCAGGATAGTGATAGTTGAAGGTTGGAGCTGCTGTGGCCATTCCTTAAAATAAGACAGTAATGAAGTTTGCCACATCGATTGACTCTTCCTTTCACTTGAATGCTTTGAGGCCATTGTAGAATTATTAATTTCAATATTGTTGTGTCTTAGGGAATAGGGAGGCCTGAGGAGAGGGAGAGAGATGGGGATTTCAGAACACATACCATATCTATTGATTAAGTTTGCCATCATTCCTGGATGCGGCTTGTGGTACACAATGGCAATAGTAACATCAAAGAACACAGATCACCATAACAGACATAATAACAATGAAAAAGTTTGAAATATTGTGAGAATTACCAAAATGTGACACAGAGCTCATGCTGTCAGAAAAAGGCTGCTAAAAGTTCATGGGGTTGTCACAAACCTTCATTTTTTAAAAAATGCGCTATCTGTGAAACTCAATAAAGCAAAGTACAATAACATAGGGTCTGCCTATAGTTAGTACTCCCTGAGCAGGACTCCTGCCTGGCCTTGATCTCCTGTAAGTGAGCAAACCTATAATACCCTAGAAGATTCACTGAGAATTCTCATTTCTCTCCCTTTTTCATGTGTACAGGGATATGATGGCCCATTGCTTCAGAAGCCTGGCAGAGACCCCATTCATGCACTACCCCTCAGGTGTTGTCTGCTCAGTGTATATGCCATTACTGTACAGAGCTGGGGTGGGGAAACCTGTGGCCTCGGGGAAACCTGTGGCCTCGGGGACACATGTGGCCTTCTAGGTCCTCAAATGTGGCCCTGTGACTGAATCCGAAGCTCACAGAACCAATGCCCTTAATAAAAGGATTTGTTTTATAAAACTTGGAATCAGTCAAAGGGCTGCACTTGAGGATGCGGAGGGCCACATGTGTCCTTGAGGATGTAAGTTCCTCACTCCTGGTACGGACTAAAATGTTTGCATGTGATCAGAGCAGGGAGGGACCTCTGAGGCCCTTTAATACAACCTCCCTCATTTTATTGATGAAGAAACTTGAGACTGCCAAGGGATAGTGACTTGCCAAGGTCATGTAAGTAGCAAATATTAGAGGCCCATGTCCCCTGACTCCAGAGTCAGTGCATTTACCATTAAACTATTCTGCACATCAACCTCATACCTCTTAACTCATGAATGTAAACTAATGCACTGTCATAGTTCACATTCATATTTGAGAGGCAGTGTGGCATGGTGGATAGAGAAATAGCTTGAAACCAAGATAACCTGGACTGAGGTCCTTCCTCTAAAATACACTGGCTGTGTGACCTGGGTAAGTCTCTTAACCTCTCAGTGGTCTAGTCTAATGATGGCAAACTCAAATAGAAATGGGGCCACAAAAATGTGCTTAAGGATTCCTGGGGCAACATATTGACTTAGAAAACCACATGTTAACATTCTCTATGTTCTGTTGTTGGGAAGCTAGGTGGTACAGTGGATAAAGGATTGAGCCTAGAGTCAGTAATACCTGAATTCAAATCTGATTTCAGACGCTTAATAGTTGTGTGACTCTGGGCAAGTCACTTAACCCTGTTTGTCTCAGTTTCCTCAACTGTAAAATGAGCGAGAGGAGGATATAGCAAACTACTGCAGTATATTTGCCAAAAATCCCCCAAATGGGGTCACAAAGAGTCACATGCAACTGAAATGACTGAACAACAATAACAAAAATATTCTGTTGTATTTTTATTTATTTTGTTAAATATTTCCCAATTACATTTTAATCTGGTTTGGGGAATACTTGGAGTATTGAAGGCCACAAAGCTACCCACCAGTGTTTCCTGTTTGACACCTCTGCTCTATGCAATTCTTTAATACTTAAAGCTGTAAGGAAGGTGCTGGTCTACTTCTGGGGATGAAATTTCTTTATCTAGTATCTCTATTTGAGGTTTTTAAAGTGATTTTTTTTCTACATTGAATCGATGAGGTTAGTAGTAAAAGTATTATTCTTAATTTTAGAGATGAAATTGAGGTTCAGAAAGGTTAAGGGTTAACATTATTTAATTCCAGGACCAATGCTACTTCCATGACAAAATAAAGCTGTTTTGTTATTCAAATGAACACTTTTATCTCTAAGTTTCCTGAAGGTTAAAGTCTTCTCAATTGAAACTTTTGTCAGCACAGAATTTGAAAGTTGTCAAAGGACCTGAAAACCTTTTAGGACAATCCATAAAGAAACCTCAGTTTACTGCATTGCAACTTCCACCCACTTATTGCTCAGAGTTCTGCCTTCTGGGGCCAAACAGAACAAATCTAATCCAATTCCTTTTGAACGTAGTTATAATATTCTCTCTTTCTTTATTTGTTTCTGTTTCTCTCTCTGTCTTTATCTCTGTCTCTGTGTCTTTCCTCTCTCTGTCTCTTTTCTCTCTCTGTCTTTGTCTTGGTGTCTTTGTGTCTTTCTTTTTGTTTCTCTGTCTCTGTCTTTCTCTCTGTCTCTGTCTTTCTCTCTGTCTCTGTCTCTCTCTCTCTCCCTATCTCCCTTCTCTTATCACCACTCTCCCCCTATCTTTTCTGTCTAGACTAACAACCAGCACTCAGTTGATATGGGCTCTAGGCCCTTCACCATCCTGGCTGCACTCTTTAGGCAGTCTTCAGGTTATCAATGTCCATCTTAAACTGTGGTGCCTTGAACTAAACACAGTAATCTAAATGATATCTCACCAGGGCAGAGTCTGGAAGGACTATCACCTCCAACTTCCTTATTCTTTAAAGGGAAGAGAAATAGTATACTTTGGAAGGTCTTCCTTTCCTGTGGAAAGGAATCAGCCCCACCTATTCTACAATCGTTAACAATACTTGGGTCCATTCTGGAAACTGTGACTTGCCTGGATTGCTCTAGAAAGGCCCAAGGGCAACTGTGGAAAACATTCTAATCATGACTTCTCTTGTTATCCCCATTCCTACCTTGCCACCTGAATAGAAACACACAGAAAACAAATTATGTTTTTTGACTCTTTGTAGCAGAATTCCAGGTACTCACCAACATAATAGCTCTTCTGGAAAAGGCTTAGACTGGTTGCCTAGTAAGAGGACCTAAGTTGCTAAAGGCCTTGGGAGTTGTGTTTCTTCCCGAGTTGGGAAGGGAGAAAGCGGGGGGAGATCAGTACTGGAGGGCAGCATTTTCCCTCACAATAGGAATTTTAAGAATCTCTTGAAAGTGAAGAGAGTTTTAGAGTATGGGGAGAAGAGTGAGTGGTTTTCCAAAACATGGCATATCAGTGTTACCATAACAACAGCCCTGCCAACATTACCCATGTCTCTTGCTGGGATAATGGATAGGTGAAAGCTAAAGCAGAAAATTTAAGATGTGTGTGTGTGTGTGTGTGTGTGTGTGCATGTATGTGTGTATGTATGTATGTGTTATTTCTAGTACATTCAAGTGTTTAGAATGCAAAAAAAATTACATAGGAACTGGTGGGCCTTATGCCCTTTCTTAGCCTTCTTTACTTTAGATGGGTGTGATGGGCACCAATTTCTGGGAGTGTTGTTTTTATTCTTTTAAAGACGGCATCAGGAGCAGCTAGATGGCACAGTGGTTAGAGTACCAGTCCTGGAGTCAGGAGGACCTGAGTTCAAATCTGGCCTCAGACACATAACCCTCACTAGCTGTGTGACTCTGGGCAAGTCACTTAACCCCAATTGCCTCATATAAAAAAAAATAAAGATGGCATCAGACTGATCTAATCTAAATTCTCCTAAGGCCTGTGTTTGACCTTGTCCTCTGTCTTTCCTTGTGTCCCTTTGTTGTCAGAATGAAGGTGAAGGAAGACTCTGGGAGACATTCAGGAGAGAATGAAGGACCTTTCCTAGCATATGGCTAGGCACTTCAATATCCCATCCTAATGTTAGAGAGCTTTCTCTCTCTAATTGGAAGAATCACCACGAGCCAATTATATGTCTTAAAATTACACTTCCAAGGACTGAGGCAATTTAAATCTGCCCCATCAGACCATGAAGTCAACATTTTGACCCCTGGGGTTACATCCAGTTTAGAGGTTTGCATGTGAGGATTATTTGTTGCCTGATTGTAGCAGATGGTCAGTGCATGTGTGTTAAAGAGGATGCAGATGATGAGCATTTGTGAACATGGGCTGGGCATGGTGGAGTGCATGGTTCTGATCCCTGTTATAAGGGGAGCCTGAGGCTGCCACATCACTCGAATTTGGAGATTCTGAGCTTGCAATAGGGCTAAAGTCAATCATATGTCTGCACTAAGTCTGACACAACAAAGCTTCAATACGGATGAACATTGTGATCAGTCAAAGTACTATCAGCCAGGGCAGAATGGAAGACAGTCTCAAAAATAAAACAAAACAAAAAACCCAATGTGAACATAGCTACAAGATGACAGCATTACTACTGACCCTCATAGACCTTGAAAAGATGCCTCACTCAATACTTGTGAGTGGAAACAATGAAGTCACCTCTGATTGTCTGGGCAGTCTCACAGACCCTCCACTGTTTCTTGTAGTGGAAGAACTAGAAAACAGAAATAACTCATATGACTGAGGACCTTGGCAGCATCCCAGGTGCCTGAACTGAGTCCTCAGTGAACTTAGGCAGGAAAAAAATGACTAAGTCTCTGAGACCTTCATTACTGATCCTGTGGCTTTAGCTGGCCTGTGAGTTGAGGGTTTTCTGGAGTGGGAAATAGGGAAAATCAGAAGACATGTACCAAAATCTTGAAAAAAGAGAGAACAGAACTTGGTTCCACCTAATTTCTTGTGGAGATCATGGAAATAAAATGTATATTCTGTAGTGATGACTTGGTTTCTGTAATTGTGTTTCTGAATAGGAGGGAGAAGTCAAGTAGAGATGGAGCAGAGTCCTGTCTCTCTGAGCCTCCAGGAGGGCCAGAGCACCATTCTGAACTGCACCTATATAAGCTCTGTATCTACTATACATTGGTACCAGCAAGATCCTGCGAAAGGTCTGACTTTCCTATTTGCAATGTTTTCAGATGGAGACGAAAAACAAAGAGGAAGATTGATGGCCACACTCAATACCAAAGGACATCACAGCTCTCTGAGTACCTCAGTCACGCAGCCCAGAGACTGAGGCACCTACCTCTGTGTGTCACTGGCACAGTGTTCCCTAGCATCTGCAGATTGCACTAAAGCTGGGGCTTTAACATAGGAGCAGAGGCAGTACATAATTTTTTAAAAAGGCATTTACCTGTCAAAGGAAGCTGTTGGATGGGACAACTCTGCTAACCACTTTGGGAAAGCCCAGAATAAAAAGGCAGTGAAGACACAGATCTCTTCTTTCCTCTTCCTCTTTTACCTGACTAGGGTATTACTCAAATTTTGGAGAGTCATGCCATAAAAGGGGCATTGAAGAAGCTGGTTTATTGGCTGTTGTCCTTCATTCCCAAAGAGGACCAAAATGACACAACTATATTAGAGTCAAGTTACAGTGTGTCTGACAGTGGCTGATCAGACCAATACGAGCTCAAAATGCTCTACCACAGGTTGGGTACAAATAGTTCATATAATGTCCAAATGGACCATTGAAGAAGCTAAAGTATATCCAGAATTGTATCCCCAGTACCTGGCACATAGTAAGTAGTTAATAAATGCTTGTTGACTGACTGAGGGGGAGAGATATAGAGAGATAGAGATTGAATCACATAGAGAGTGTTCATCACAGCTAGTCAAATAGGATCTGAAGGCAATCTCTTGTGTCCTCTGTGACTTTCTGAATAGGGTTGAGTGCCCAGTGCCTAGAGCAGAATCTTCAGTCCTAGAGCATCCAGGAAGGACAGGACTTCACCTTGAACTGAAATTCCTCTGGCACTTTGTTCAATTAGATTGGTACTGATGGGAGCCAATGAAGACTTCATCTTCTTGAGGATGTTAATTAAGGAGTGAGGGTCAAGTGGTAAGGAAAATTAATTTCTCAATTTGCTTAGAAAAAGCATAACAGGGCCTCATTCATCAGGGGCTTCCAGACCGAAAACTCAGCCCAATATTTCTACACAACAGATACAGCACTTCCTAGACAAGGCTTTCTAGTTGTACTTCCTGTCAAGGATGGAGTGACTCCCATACCAAGATGGAAGACCTGACTAACATAGCTTTGCCTGATTACTTTAGGCTTTGCCTTAAAGTTATATAAGAAGGTCCTAGTAAATTCAATGACTGGGCTAATTTAAAGACAGTCCTTTGTTCCTGTGAAAATATATTCCAAATCCAATCTTGGTTGTCATTAGGGAACAGAATACAAGACTGAGACGGAGAGGACCAGGCTCCAATCCAAATTTTACTCATTACTCACTGAAGGACTTGGAGCAAGTAAACATAGTTCCCTAGCTTGCATCAGTAGAATGGGGATAATAATCCAGAATCCTACCTAGGATAATATGGCATGGGATAATCTGCCTCAGATCCTGTGAGCACATTATTTGTTGCTGAGGCTCTCAAAGCCTGCCTGTTAATGAGAATCTGACTCTGGTACTGTGATACCACAGTGTCACTGTTAAACAAGGTCAAGATTCATTTAAATGGCTTTTAAAGGAAAAGGGGACAACGGCCCTCTGTGATTCCGAATTTAAATACTACATTTTTTGCCAAATAATGGGGCAAGTACAAGAAGAATGATGCAGTTACATAGCTGCCAAGGAGCACTGTTGATCCAAGTGTTCTGGCTCTATTCTATAGTACACATTACTTATGGTCAAACAAACAAATGTGTATTACTAGGTGCTGCATGAAGCACCCAATTCCAAAGGGTGCCCTGGGGGTACTTTAACCCTTTGTGGGTAGAATTGTGTGTTTTCATAATTTCCCACCTGGCTGCTCTCTTGGACTTTATGATCTTCAGAAAGTCATCATCCTGCAGGTTGACATTAACTCTGAAACTTAGACCTCCTCAGAAGCCCTGTCCCTGGGGCCCTTCCCTCTTTCCATTGGATTGGAGAGGGTGGAGGGCAGATATCAGAAAGCTCCTTCCAGATTCTCTCCCATTTAAGATGGGCACCTAGGGTAATCACCTCATCTTTTTCCACCCAGGTGGCAGGACTTCATCATGCCACTATTCTGGATACTTTCCTTCTTCACTTTTTAGCTACCTTGTATCTTCCGTATCAGACTATGAGCTCCTTGAGAGAAGGTCCTGTTTTTTGCCTTTCTTTAAATCCCTAGCACTTAGCACAGTGTCTGGCATGTAATTGGTATTTAACAAATGTTGATTGACTATGATTGTTTTTTCCTTAGTCTAGGGTTTAGAACGTGCAGATTTACCCAACCAAATCTGGACTCCAGGCTCTTCTCATTTTGTTCCATCACTTTCCACATGTTCTGCTGATTCACTTACACAGCATATTGAATAAGACCTCTGCAACAATACTATTAGTAATTACTATTAATATTATTAATAGTGTAAAGTAGTGTGATTTAGTGGAAAGTGAGCTGGCCCTATTCTCAGTAAGACCTAGGTTCAAGGTCTGATTCTGCCACACACACTGGTTGTGTGACTCCCTAGCAAGTCATTTAATCTCTCAGAACCCAGGTTACTTTAAGGACAGAAGCTGCTGCAATGGGAGGGAAACCCAAGTGCACACTTAATGAAAGAATGAAAAATGGGAGCCATACAATATTAAAACAGTGGGAACAATTTCCTCCCTATGCCCCCTCTTTATCCCAAGGTTCTCATATCTCTCTGGGACCTAGGTTGCTGTTCTTGGCTACTTTGTTGTGGTTGTTCTTCCTATTTAAAGCATTATTGTGCTCATCCATACGCTGTCTTCCTGCCTCTAGTTACTTCACTTTACATCAATTCATATAAACCTAGCCATACCTCTCGATTCATCATATTCATTCTTTCTTATAGTGCAATAATGTTTCATTACATTCTTGGACCACAATTTGTTTAGCCATTCTCTAATCAATGTGCACCTACTTTGTCTCTCAGTTCTTTACTATTTTAGTATTACTGTAAATGTTTTGGTATCAGTATCTACTTCTAGAGTTGAACTAATTGACAGTACCAAACATTTTTGTGCTAAGAACTTTTCGTTCCCAGTCTCAATATCTGTGGCTGCTGAGGAGGCAGAGGCTATATAACCACCTGAGTAATTGTCAGATTGGATCTCCACAAAGGTTATTTCCCTGGATGGTAATTGTAGAGGGCTGGGCTAGAAGCAAGGGAGGTGGTATGGAGGTTACTCTTTCCCTGGGCTCTTTAGATGGCCCCATCACAGTCTGAGGGGTAGTCAAGGTGGTGGTAGTCAAGGTAGTAATAGTTTGACTTGCTTGGCACCTATGACCTCCTTACTCTCCCTAGGAGTATTTTGTTACTTTGCTAGTCTGGCTTGCCTGCTATGGCTAGAAATTAGTAAAAATGACTGGTTTCTCCTTTTTATTTTATTTTATTTTTTATTTTTATTTTTTATATTTTTTGTTTTCAACATTTACTTCCACAAGATTTTGAGTTCCAAATTTTCACCCCATCTTGCCCCTCCCCCCACCCCAAGATGGCATGCATTCTGAATACCCCTTCCCCTAGTCTGCCTTCCCTTCTATCTCACCCCCTTCTCTTATCCCCTTCCCCTTCAATTTTCCTGTAGGGCAGGATGGATTTCTGTACCCCATTTCCTGTATTTCTTATTTCCAAGTTGCATGTGAAAACATCTTTTTAAAACATGTATTTTTAAAACTCTGGGTTCCAAATTTTCTCCCTTCCTCCCTCCCCACCCACCCTCATTGATAAGGCAAGCAACTAAATATAGGTTATATATGTGCAGTTACGCAAAACACTTCCATAGTAGACATGCTGTGAAAAACTAACTCTTATTTCTCTTAATCCTATCCCCCCCTATTTATTCTATTCTTTTTTTTGACTCTGACCCTCCTTAGAAGTACTTGGTTTCTCCTTCAAAGAAGCTCTTTCTCTGGACAATGGCTGTGGGGACTGACCTCATGGTTCATTTACAAACACACCATTTGACATAGTCTCAGAAATCTCTGAAGGACAAGAAATTAATCTCATATCTTGGTACAACTACTTCAGATGCAAAAAAAAAAATGCTTCAACTAAACACCATTCTCCCTAAAATCTCTTTAAACTGTTTTCTCTTACATTATTGTGATGTAGTGGAAAGAATACTGGATTTGGAGTCAAAAGAACTTAAATTGTCTCACATCTGACTACCTCTGTGACCTTGGGAAAATGACTAAACTTCTCTGGGCCTCAGTTTCCTCATTCATAAAATAAGGAAGACTAAATCTCTAAGGTAACTTCCTGAAAAAAATACACACCCTGAAAATCTATGATCCTGTCATCTTTCTCTTATATCATACCTAGAACTTGCCTTTTTAACATTACAAGGTATTACAAAGTGATATGAATATTTAGTAACTTAGAGGAAAAGTCACTGTAGGTGCAGAAAAGATCTAGGATAAATCATTAAGAACTCTTTCAGTTATGCTAGTTCTCCTGAAAGGTCAGCGTTCTAGAGACCAAAAATATTAGGGATATAGTATCTATCTTTTGATATCCTGATGCCTGACATAATCTTTAAGAATGTGCCAGAGATCAGAGACTGGGAGGAATTGAGAAATGCGTTCTTCCACAGGAGGGCATTGTTTCCCAACACAGATACATTTCATACCAAAACTCTAGGTGGAAACTGAGTCTCTGATGAAAAATCACATCATTTCTTCACAGCAAACAGACAAGGCTTCAAGGATTTGGAGAGCCAACACTAAGCATGAACTTTTGGCTGGATTTAATGATTATAACCATCTTAATAGTTGGTAAGAACAGTTTTACTTGCATTTTGAACCAATTCCTTTTTTTCCCCTTACCATGTCAAGGTTTCTTTTAACCTTTAGTTTCTATAGTGGATATCTTTTTCGAGCCCAATGCAACAACAATAACAACAAAAACCTCTTTTTTTTTTTCCCCAGGAGAAACCAATGGAGATTCAATAACCCAGACGGAAGGTCCAATTATCATCTCTGAAGGGGAATCAGTGACCTTGAACTGCACATTTAGAACAACTAGCCTCCCCTCTCTTTTTTGATATGTCCAATACCCCAACAAAGCTCTTCACCTCCTCCTAAGAGAGTCAAAAGAAAATGAAGAAAAAATCAGAAAAGATTTTTGGGACAAAAAGGACAAGGAAGAAAATTCCTTCCCACTGAAAATGAATTTGATTCGAATGAAGGACACTGCTGTATACTATTGCACCATGAGTAACACAGTGACAGGGACCATAAGGAGAGCTGAACATAAACCCTGAGGCATAAGAGAGGGCTTCAAATAGACTAGTCCTGGGAGGTGAGTTTCATTCTCTTAGGCTGAGAAACCTCTGGGGAAACTTGTAGGGACATAGACAAACCCTCATTTCTGGTGCTCTAGAGCTGAGGTTACTGCCACTGGGGAATGAGGGGAGAGGGCTATCTAAGGAAAACAGTTTCTGGAAATGTCACCACTCTCATTCATGGTGGCTCTTCCTGGAATAGAACAAAGGAAGTGACTTCTTAATCTTCAGTAGAGGGAAGCAAGTGGATTTTGAAATCTCGATGACAAGAAATGAAAAAGTTCAATAGAACAAGAGGGAATCATGGTACTATGGCTATTCCGTAGAATTTAGCCACACACCTCCTGTTATGCTATGCAATCTAAACAAGCAATGCTACTTTCTGAATCACAGAAACATCGTCTTGGGTTCTTTGAGACCATTCTAAAAACAGTGAAAAAAAATGGAAAGAGTCTTACATTAGGAAGTGGGTTATGGATCTTACCAAGCCATTTCTGAGAGAGGGTAAGAGAGAGAGAAAGACAGAGAGAGAAAAGGAAATGGAGAGGGAGAGGGAGAGGGAGAGGAAGAGAGAGAGAGGAGAGTTGTTGGGCTGGTAAATGTTTAATAACCAGATCTCTGGGAGGAGAGGGGGGGAAGTGTGCGTAGCACATTTTCAGTTTATTATTAACATTTTAATAGCATTATTAACATTTTAGTGTTAATATCATTAAGAGTATTAACATTTTTTCTCTCACTTTCTTAAGTCTAGCCAGGGGTGGGGAACTTGTGGCTTCCAGACCACATGTGGCTCTCTAGGTCATAAGTGTGGCCCTTTGACTGAATCTAAATTTCACAGAACAAATCACCTTAATAAAAGGATTTGTTTGGTAAAAATAAACTCAGTCAAAAGGCCACACCCAAGGACTTAGAAGGGCACATGTGGCCTTGAGGCTGCAGGTTCCCTACCCACTCTAGACGATCAATATCAAAACAATACCAAATATCAATATCAAAACAACACAAATCAAGCCCTGATTTGTAGCATTTGCCAGTTTTCTAGGTACATATGCTCACAGTGAAAATTTAACAATTGACTCTGATGAGTCAGTTGGAGCTGCCTCTAGAAAACTCCTGGATAGACAGACAGAGAGGCAGACAGACAGACAGAGGAAATGGCAGACAAAATAGTGCTAATGGTTTGAATTGCTTGGCATATGCCTATCTCTTTCTCAGGGTATTTGTTTCTTCAGTTAGGCTGACTTGTCTGCCTTGTGGATGGAAACTGGTTGCTGTTGGTAGGGATGGCTGGCCCTTTCTTCACAGGGATAATGGCTATGGGGCCAGATTAGATGGTTTATTCCCAAGTACATCATTCATAGGTAGACAGACAGATAGATAGTTAGATAGATAGATAGATAGATAGATAGATAGATAGATAGATATAGAGAGAGATAATTTATTAAGTGGTGACTGTGTGCCAGGGACTGTACTAAGCTCTAGGGATACAAACACAAGCAAACAAGAAAATTCCTACACTCAAGGAGCTCGCATATGCAAAGGGGAGCTGGAAAGTGTGTGTGTAGTGGAAGAGAAAGCTACTTGTGAGAAGGTGGAGAGGCTTGGAAAGTGAGTTGGGAGTGAAGTGAGCATGATCAGGTCCCCTCAGTCTCCTTATCTGCAAAATGGGATAAGAGGCAGCACTCAGGGTAGATACAGAACTTTCCCTGGAGTCATGAAGACCTGGGTTTAAAACATTTCTATGACATATACTGGTTAAATGACCATGGGTTAGTCACTTATCCTCCCAGTGCCTTAGATAAAAACACTGGATGGTGACTCTGGAGTGAGAGGACCAGAGTTCAAATCATGACTCTAATAATTATTGTTAGTATGAACTTTGGTAAGTCGCTTGACTATTCTGGGCTTCAGTTTTCTCATCTGTAATATGGGTTTGTAGAAGATGTCCTCTATGGTCCCTTCCAAAAGCTCTAAAGCTATGTTCTCATGAGCGCCAAGTTATAGAGTACACCAGGAAATCACAAGTCCAGAAAGAAAAAAAATGGCAATAATAATACCCATCTTCTCTGTCTCACAGGGTTTTTGCAAAGAAAGTGCTTTTTAAAATTTAAAACACTATATAGATGTGAGTTATTGGTTTGTTTGTTTTCCTTCCATGGAGCTATGAATCAGCACTGGGTCAGAGAAGGGATAAAAGGCAATAACGATTGCAACTGGCATGAACTTAAGATTGTTTCTTATTGCAGGCACCTTTAGTCATATTTGGATCCTTTAGCCCAATCAAGAAGAAGTGACTGATGGCAGAAATGTGGCTATCATCATCCCCTACAACCACAGCTCTCTTGGAAGCCAGGAGCATATTCTGCTACCTGTAATTCCCTAAACAGAGGCCTACTGGATCAAGATATAGAAACAAGGTCACCAACCAAATGCTCTTTCTGGAACTCTGTGAAGATAGAAATGATAGCTCCTTGATCTTGTCTTGGGCCACCTCAAGATATCTGGTCCTGATTATCCTGTTATACGTAACAGTATGATAGACAGGGCTACACATGTGCAAGTATTTTATGATGGCTGTATACTGGGAAACAGGTTATAACGTTTTCCTGTATTCTAAGTAGAACCATGCTAAGAAAGCCAGCAAAATATGGAGGATAGATTGGGGGAGAGTGATGTTCTCAAAGGGCAATCAGAAAGAGACTCTTGATTTGCATCAAAGACCAAATGTTTAGGAAGTTTGGGATTTCTTGAGTAAAACTGAGTAAAAAGAGGAAAATGGTTGGTGATTCATAAGGACCAGACAAATCTGTTGGGGACAGCTTTCAGTTCCAATACCTTCAGTCATTAGCCTTATATGAAGCACCTAGACCACGTTTCTGTCACTATACACTTTGTATTTTGTATTAAATGACTTTATTTTTCCAACCCTGAATGAATGCAAGTTCTGGAATGTTTTGTAGAAGGGCCCAATCTTGCTCCAGCTTACCTTTCCAGTCTTTTTACATATCATTTTCCATCACATTCATGATGTTCCAGGCAAACCCACCCACAAGGTTTTTCCTGTGAGAGGGATTCCATCTCTTGCCTCCATGGCCTTGCAAAGGCTGTCCATCATACATGGAATCCACCTTCTCTTCACTTCTGCCTTGAGGCCTGTCTCCATCTCTCCCCTCCTTCCCCCCAAGTTGTTAATGCCTTTTCTCCAAAATTACTTTGTATTACTTTCTCATGCATATGTTGTTCCCTCCTTAACACTCCTGCTCCCCTTCATACACACAGACTGGAAGGTAGACTCCTTAATGGAAAGCATTCCTTATCTTTGTGTCGCTGGCACCTGACACAGTGCCTGGCTTATTGAATAAATGAATGACAAGAGCTTTATTGACTCTTAAGACTGAGATAGGAACCAAAGTCCACAAAATAATAAGCATCAGTGCCTTGGGTTACTATTACTATTATTTTAACAATTGGAGACCAAGGCCAGAAATAGGGAGGAGAGAAGTAGTTAGGGTTATTTAAAATGCAGTTACAACAGGAATACTATAAGGTGGCTCAGTGGATAAAGTGCTGGGCTTGGAGTCAGGAAGACCTGAGTTCAAATCTGTCCTCAGAACTCCCTACCTGTACGATCCTGGGCAAGTCACTTAACTTCTGTTTTCCCAATCCACTGGAGAAGGAAATGGCAAACCACTCCAGTATCTTTGCCAAGAAAACCCCATACGGGGTCATGGAGAGTCAAACGCAACTGAACAACAACAATATGAATGATAAACAGCGTTAGGTTAGTTTATCCTTATATAAAATGCAGCTACAGCTGGAATGTTGTCAGGTACATGAAAGCACAAATAAAACAGATGAATCTAGAGATCACGGTTGTTCCCCTGATCCACATGCTTTGTAAGGACAAGCTTTCTCATGCAGAGACAGAAATAAGATGGGTAAGCAGGGCTTTTCCCAGGTGTCAAAAAGCAGGATGATGAACTTCGATAGAATGCCAGATAATAAAAGCTAGTATTTATGCAGCACTTCAGGGGCTTTACAAATATTATATGATTTTAATCCCCACAACAACACTAGGAGGGAGGTGCTAGTATTATCCTCAATTTCTGATGAAAAAACCAAGGCGGACACAGAGTAAGTGATTTGCGCTCAGTCACAAAGCTAGTGTGTGTCTGAGGGTGAATTTGAATTCAAATCTTCCTGATTCCAAGTCTAGTGCTCTGCCTTTGCTCTAAGCCTTGTTCATATTCTCTCAGGGTTGTTTACCCGAGGGTGGAATGTCACAGATAAAACCTGAGGAGTCAAATCACGTGGGGATGCCTGGAATCAACAGGGGGATCATAAGTAAAGACCTTAAAGTTTTCTTTCCTCCTCACTCCAAATAAATAAGTAAACAAGCAAGCAAACAAATAAATAATTGAATAAATAAATGAATGAATGATTTAAAAAATGCACACAGAGCAAGATCTTTGGAAGTAGGAACTGGGTCTCACATCTTAGTCTCTCTTGCTCTAACCACAGTTAAAATTGAGTTATTTCCCCCGTGGTTAGTGCTCCTGCAACCTCAAAATTGCTTTGTGTTCATCTGTGTATAATTTCTTTGTACACTTTCTGTATCCCCTGCAGAATGTGAGGGCTTTGAAGGCAGGGATTATGTTACTTTACCTTTGCAACTGTGCATCTCTAAGTACAGAATCTCGTAAATAGCAGGTGATTAATAAGTGCTTACTTAATTGATCCATGGCATAGCATGGATGTACTTTGTTATATTAAACTGAGTCTTTCCCAGTTTTCAATTTTTTCTATGTATGAATGAATACGTGCAGTGCTTCTAGGCCTCAATTTCCTTCATGATCACTAAGAAGCTGTGAAAATACATAAAAACAATCTTGTCTCTGATTGTCTAGACACAGAGAACAGAGACTCTGTTTTTAACAGTCACGGAATCAATGGCAGCTGATGTCACTCTGGGCTATGGGGGTGTGCTGATAAATGTTTAACAACTGGATCTCTGGAAAAAAATGCCAAGACACATTAGTTTAATTTGCATTATTACTATTATCTCCATCATTTAAAAATTATTTATTTTTAGTTTTCAACATTCACTTCCTCAAGATTTTGAGTTCCAGATTTTCTCCCCATCTCATCCCTTCCCCCACCCCAAGATGGCATGCATTCTGTATACCCCCTCCCCTAATCTGCCCTCCCTTCTATCTCCCTCCCCTTCTCTTATCCCCTACACCTCTGTTTTCCTGTAGGGCAGGATATATGACAATACCTCATTTCCTGTATTTCTTATTTCCCAGTTGCATGTGAAAAAAAATTTTTTTAACATGTGTTTTTAAAACTTTTGCAAATTTTCTCCCTCCCTCTCTATCCACCGTCATTGAAAAGGCAAGCAACTCGATACAGGTTACACATGTGTAGTCATGCAAAACACTTCCACAGTAGTCATGCTGTAAAAAACTAAGTATATTTCCCTTCATCTTATCCTGCCCCTCATTTATTCTATTCTCTCTTTTGACCCTGTAACTCCTCAGAAGGATTTGCTTCTGATTATCCCTTCCCCTACTCTGCCCTCTCCTCTATCATCCCTCTGCCCTCTTGTCCCCTTCCCCCCTTATTTTCCTGTAGGGTAAGATAGATTTCCATACCCAATCGAGTGTGTATGTTATTCCCTCCTTAAGCCAAATCTTATGAGAATTAGATTCACTCCTTCTGTCTCACCTTCCCCCATTTCCCATCCACTGTAAAAGTCTTTTCTTGTCTGTTTCATGTGAGATAATTTACCCCATTCTTCCTCTCCCTTTCTCCTTCTCCCAGGATAATCTTCTCACCCCTTAATTTTATTTTCCAGATATCACCCCTTCATCTTCAACTCACCCTGTGCCCTCTATCTATCTATACATACATATAATTTTTTTCCCTCCCACTACCTTAATACTGACAAGGGACTCATGAGTTACAAATATCATCTTTCCAGCAGGAATGTAAACAGTTCAACCTTAATAAGTCTCTTATGATTTCTATTTCCTGTTTACCTCTTCATGTTTCACTTGAGTCTTGTATTTGAAAGTCAAATTTTCTATTCAGCTCTGGTCTTTTCATCAAGAATGCTTGAAAATCCCCTGTTTCGTTGAATGACCATTTTTCCCCCCTGAAGGATTATACTCAATTTTGCTAGGTAGGTGATTCTTGGTTGTAATCCTATCTCTTTTGCCCTCTGGAATATTATATTCCATGCCCTCCAGTCACTTAATGTAGTAGCTACTAAATCTTGTGTTATCCTGATTGTGTTTCCACAATACTTGAATTGTTTCCTTCTGGCTGCTTGTAATATTTTCTCCTTGACCTGGGAACTCTGGAATTTGGCTACAATATTTATAGGAATTTTTCTTTGGGGATCTTTTTCAGGAGGAGATCGGTGGATTATTTCAATTTCTATTTTGCCCTCTGGTTCTAAAATATCAGGGCAATTTTCCTTGATAATTTCTTGAAAGATGATGTCTAGGCTCTTTTTTTGATCATGGCTTTCAGATAGTCCAATGATTTTTAAATTCTCTCTCCTGGATCTATTTTCCAGGTCAGTTGTTTTTCCAATGAGATATTTCACATTGTCTTCTATTTTTTCATTCTTTCGGATTTGTTTTACAGTGTCTTGATTTCTCATAAAGTCACTATCTTCCAATTGCTGCATTCTAATTTTTAAGGAAGTATTTTCTTCAGTAAGTTTTTGGACTTCCTTTTCCATTTGGTCAATTTTGCTTTTTGGGGAGTTCTCCTCATTGGCTTTTTGGACCTGTTTTGCCATTTGGGTTGGGCTATTTTTTAAGGTGTTATTTTCTTCAGTATTTTCTTGAGTCTCCTTTAGCAAGTTGTTGACTTGTTTTTCATGATTTTCTTGCATCACTCGCAGTTTTTCCTCTACTTCTCTTACTTGCTTCTCAAAATCCTTTTTGAGCTCTTCCATGGCCTGAGACCAATTCATATTTTTCTTGGAGGCTTTGGATGTAGGAGCTTTGACTTTGTTGTCTTCTGGTTGTATGTTTTGATCTTCTTTGTCACCAAAGTAGGATTGCATAGTCTGACCCTTTTTGCACTGCTTGCTTATGATCCCAGCCAATTACTTGAGTTATAACCTCTTTGTTAAGGTAGGGTTCTGTTTCCAGTGTGGAAAATGTACTGTCTCAAGCTTCAGGTGTTTTGTGCAACTGTTTTCAGAGACACTTCTAGGGACCTGTAAATTTTCAGTTCTTCCAAGGTGGTAAGATAAGGGGTGAGGTGTTTACTCCTTTCCTGGCCTTTGCTCCTGGTCTGAGGTTAGATTTGAACTCAGGTCCCCCTGACTTCAGGGTCAGTGCTCTATCCACTACACCACCTGAAGTCCCCCCACCCCATCACTTTTTAAAGTCTAGAAACCAACAAAACAATAAATCAGGCCCTGGTTTGTAGTTTGCTAATTTCCTTGGTGTCCTCATACTGGCTCCAGCACATCCCTGAAAGAGGTTCAAAAACCTCATGGATACAAACATTTGAAACTGTGAGCAACTGAAGGTCCAAAGGTATCTAGAAGGCAAGCAAGAATAAGGGAAGTGAGATTTGGGCTTCCCAGGCACCTGGGGTTAGGACTCTGGTCACATGGTATAGAACCTAACTGAAAATTCCTTCTTCTGGCTTTATGTTGCCATAGGTATTAGAATCAATCATAGATTTTCAGAGTTTTAAGGGGCCCCAACCTACTCAAAATCCTACTTGACCAATCTACTTCAAAATTCCCAGAAAGTATCCATTCCCACTATGTTTGAAGGCCCTTAATAAAAAAGCAGCTAAAAAGGTTGAGTAGCAAGGTAAATGGCTAGACCTAAAGGTCACTCCTTTGCCACCAGTAAATTCATATTACTCAATGTCTTGAATGTAATTGGAATGGAAAATGAGGTGCTCTTTCATTAAGGGCTTCATTTCCTACCACAGTAGATGGTCTTGAAGTGTATGGCCAGTTTTATAAACCCCTCAACTCCCTCCTGCTCCTAGAGTCCTGAACTTTACACAGAGTTCAGATCTTACTATAACTGAAATCCATGCATCTGGGTTCTTGCAAATTTACAAAAGCTTACTTAGGCCAATTAGAGGAGTGGGTTGGAGATATTACATTCAATAGGAATGTACAAATACACGTTCCGAAGCTCATTAAAACCAATCAGACAGGGATAAATAAATTCAAATGTAAAAAGTAGTTAGTTATTTTTTAAAAGAAAAATGAAAATAAAGAAGTAACAAAAGAGGAGAGCTGTTATTACACTAACTAAACATTACAGAGACTATACTGCTCACTCTGTATAACTATATTTATATTTTGATTTGGTGAAGAATTTATTCCATACTCTTGGATGTGATTATTTGGGAAAAGTGTACGGGAACACCCTTGCCACATTGTGTAAGAAAGGATATCAGACTCAGGGTTGTAGATGGGTTTGGGTGGAATTCAGTAATGCTTAATTCAGTGAAGGGGAATGGAGATGGGAATGTTGTAGTCATATCTTAATCTCTCTTGCTCTAAGCACAGTTAAAATGTGAGTTATTTTCCCTCTGTGGTTAGTGCTCCTGCCACTTCAAAATTGCTTTGTATGTATTTGTGCATAATTTCTTTGTGTACTTTCTATATCCCCTACAGAATGTGAGGTCTTTGAAGTCAGGTATGTAGCAAGAAAAAGGAATATCTCTCTTTTTCATGTCTCCTCAGAGAAATATTCAAAGAAAAGTGAAAGATCTGCCATCTCGGAAGAAGACACTACTCCATGGTGGGCTGAGCCACAGGGGGCCAAGCTTCTAGGCACAGAACGAGGAGATGGAGCCTTACAGCTGCTGGTTTTGAATGTCTCTGGCAGAATGGTTTGGATACAAAAACATAAACATCTCAAGATTTTATAAGTATGCATACTCAGGAACTGTCAGGAGAATCACAGAAAGGTAATTGAGAGCTTCCTTGGGGATTCTGTGGATTTGGGCTTTCTGTGAATTGAGAATGTTCATAGAAGGGATGGTAGAAATAATTTTATAGCTAAATCAGGGAGGAAGTTAACAGATTCCATGCCGTCCTCCTGGTTGGTTGTTGGAAATATCATAGGCTTAGAAAGAGTTACAGTGATGCCTCAGTGAGCATCACCTATGTCTGCTGTTCTCTTATTGGCTAGGGGAGGGGGCAGATGAAGGTGGAGCAGAGTCTTTGACTGCTGAGGCTCCAGGAAGAAGGGGGCAGCACACTGGAATGCAATTGGTCATCTGATGTGAATAACTCATGCTCATACAGAATCTCTGTGAATGCTTTGTCCCCCTGTTTTGTCATGATTGCAGTGGAAGAGCAGGAAGGAAGATTAAGATCAACAGAAAGGAATGACATTGATCTCCATATATTATTGACTTCCAGCATGGAGACTCAGGCACCTACCTCTGGACTGGGCAGGCACAGTGCTTTCCAGGCACCTGTGGCTAGGACTCTAGACACATTTGCTAGCATGAGGTGGGGGTGGGGTGGGGAAAAAGATTCAAATAAATTAAATTCATGATAATTGAGTATTTATAATATATGAGGTATGATGGCCCCATGATAGTGTTCTATAACCTTGTCTTTCCTGCAGCCCATTGGAAGCATTTGAATTTTTAAAAAGAAATAGTTTTTGATAAATGGTCAAAGGATATGAAAAGGCAGTTTTCAGAGGAAATCAAAGCTTTCTATAATCATATAAATGCTCTAAATCACTATTGATTAGAGAAATGAAAATAAAATACCTCTGAGGTACCACCTCAGACCTATCAGATAGACTAACATGACACAAAAGGAAAGTGATAAAATCTTGAGGGGATGTAGAAAAATTGGAATGCAAATATGGTGTTGGTGGAGTTGTGAACTGGTCCAACCATTCTGGAGAACAATTTGAAGCTATGCCCTAAGGGCTATAAAACTGTGTATACTCTTTGACCAAGCAGTGACACTACTAGGTCTGTATCCTGAAGAGATCAAAAAAAAGGAAAAGGACCTATTTACACAAAAATATTTATATCAACTCTTTTTGTGGTAGGAAAGAATTGGAAATTGAGGTTATGCCCATCAATTGAGGAAAGGCTAAAAAAGTTGGGGTATAGGATTGTAATGGAATACTATTGTACTCTAAGAAATGGCAAATAGGATGATTTCAGAAAAAACCTAGGAAGACAAACTGATGAAAAGTGAAGTGAACTGAACCAGGAGAACATTGTGCACAGTAACAGCAATATTACAAGGATGATCAACTGTGAATGACTTAGCTATTATAATCAATACAATAATCCAAGACAATTCTGAAGGACTTATGATGAAAAAATGCTATCCATCTCCAGAGAGAGAACTGATGGAGTCTGAGTGCAGATTGAAGCATAATTTTTTCCCTCACTTTATCTTGTCTTTTTCCCCCTACATGGCTAATATGGAAATTTTGGGGGGCACAATTTTACATGTATATTTGATATCATATTTCTTGTCTTCTCAATGGATAGAAAAAGGGCAAGAGGGAAGGAGAGAATTTAAAAATTAAAATAGAAAAAAGTGAAAATAAGTAAATAGTAAATTTATTTTAAAAATAGTTTTAAACATCATTGTTTTTCACAGTAACTGCAATTCTTAATGTATCTCTTACTCTTCCCACTTCCAGAAGGCCTTTCCTTATAATGAGGGGGAAAAATGTATAAAAAATCAGCAAAACTAACCAACAGATCAAAAAAGTCTGATGTTATATGTAGCATTTCATACTAATAGTTATCTCTATCTGCAGAGAAATGATGGAAAGTTATCTTCTTGTACTTGTTTTCTTCAGGCCATGCTTGGTCATTATAATTTCATGCCATTCAGTTTTGATTGTTTCATTGTTATTGTTGTTGTTTTTATTGTTGTTCCCATTTATATTGTTGTGGTATCTGCATTTCGTGTTCTTGATTCTACTTTGCTTTGCATCAACTTATGTACATCTTTCCATACTTCTCGGTATTCATTATCTCTTATAACATGGTAATGTTCTATTATGTTCATGTACAACAATTTATTTAACCATTTACCTGTCAATAGGCATCAACTTTGTTTTCAGTTCTTCAGTATTAAACAGAGCTGCTAGAAATATTCTGCCATAGAGGGGGCCTTTCTTTTTGCCACTGATATCCCTAGAGTATGTCTCTAGCAGTGGAATCTCTGGGTCAAAGGATATGGATGTTCTAGTAACTCTTTTTGCATAATTCTAAATCACTTTTCAGAATAGTTGTAACAATTCATAGCTCCATAAACAATGCATTAATGTTTCCACAATCCATCCATCATTGATTAACCCTATCTTTTGATTTCTTTGCCAGTTTGTTGAGTGTAAGGTGATAGTTCACGACTGGTTTGATTTTTGTTTCTCTTATTAGTTGATTTGGAGGGTTCTTAGATGGTTATTGATAGCTCTCATTTCTTCCTTTGAGGACTCTTGTTCATATCCTTTGACCACTTATCTATTGGGGAATGACTCGTTTTCAACTTTATTTGTTTTAATTACTTATATATCTTGTATTTTACATATCTATCAGAAAAAATTTCCATAAAGCTATTTTCCCCTAATTAATGGCTTCCTTTCTAATACTGGTTGTGTTTGTTTTGTGTTTACAGAGGCTTTTAAAAACATAGTAACTGAATTATCTTCTATGATCTTCTATGATCATCTCTATCTCTTGTTTAGCTAAGAATTCTCTCCCTAGTCCAAGTTATTGAAGAGTTAGCAGATTGTTTTCTGTCCATCCATGAAATTGTACTCTTATAATTTCTCAGTGTCAGCCCACTTTAAAGTCAAGAACTCTCATTTGTGATAATGAATCTGATTCTCAGCGAGTCTTTCAGTGACAAATGCAGTAGATTTTTGGTGCAGTAGACATTTTCCTAGTGCAAAATTGTTCCAAGGTATATTAGACTAGTGTTTGTGTGCAAATTAAGGGCTTACTTGGATCTACAAAAGCCAATATTGGTGCATCTGTGAACCAGTTGACTAAATCCTTGAAGGTCTGCTTATATTTCTCATCCCAATGATCACCAAGCAAAGTTAAGAATTTAGGCAGTGAAAGAGAAGAGGAAAGTAGGATGGGAGCCAAATGTGGGTACAAAAGTCAAAGGAACATTTTAGATTTAGGGAAGGCTGAGTATAGTCATAGTTAAATGGGAAACAGCTAGTGATAAGATCAAGACTGAATATGAGAGAATGACAGATAGACAGACAGACATAGAGTGATAGACAGAGACAGAGAAACAGAGAGAAAAACAGAGATACAGAGAGAGAGTAAGGGGGAGAAGGAGAAGGAGAGAGAGAGACAGAAAGAGAGAGAGAGAGAGAGAGAGAGAGAGAGAGAGAGAGAGAGAGAGAAAGTGAGAAAGGGAAAGGAAGACAGACAAATAGAGAAATAGAGATAGAGAGAGAATGATTGCTAGAATAATGCCCTGGAGGAGATGGAAGGTACTGGTATCAAAGATTTATATAGAGAGATTAGGCAAAGGGAGAAAGAGGATTCTTCTTGGCCAGAGGAAAGTAGGAGGGGAGACAAAAATGATGATTTTGAGTTTTGGGGAATGAAGGAAAAGGATTTAGGAATTTTATGTCAGAAGACCCGATTCTCAGAAAATAGGAGCCTAGGCTATTTGCTGTAGGTTAGAAGTATATGATTGTTGGTCAGAGGTGAGCTGAACTGTTTTAAAAGAGCTAATATGGGAAATGAGTACAGGATTGTAGGAAGATGGAGAAGCATTATGGTGTGTGTGTGTGTATTTCAGTGAGAGTTCAGGTAGGATCATTTATCATTAATTTGAAGTGAGTGAAATCAAATCAATTTCATGATTTTTTTTCCTTCAGTAGTCCTATGGCAGATTTGGAGAAATCAGTACGGTTTGGGTTGGGATTGGGGGAAGTATAAGGCATCATAGATTAGGATTGTAGGCAAGGGATTCTAGGGTAGCAGCTACTGTGACATTAAAATGTCAATCCATGAGATCAAAACTTAGATTGGAAATAATCATAGGGAGACTATGTCTAATGGACTAGGAGAATCAATAGATTCAGAGGATGCAGATCACAATAGAGATGAAGGGCCAGTTGAGTGTAAGAGAATGTATGTGATTGCAGAGTTTCAGAGTTCTGGATTTTGGAGGTGACTCAGTTACTTGATATGCTAAATTCTAAGGTGGTACCATGTTTTGATGGTTGTAGTGAAGTGAAGAAGGAGGTTGTTGGGGTTAAAAAGGTTGAAGAATTGAGAAGGCAATTTGCTAGAGGGGTTTGCAGCATAAATCCTGAAATTCCTGAAGCTAATGGCAAGGGAGATGGTAGTGAGAGAAATTGTAAATCAAGTACTAACCTCCAGAAAAAATTAGGATTATCGCCATGATATATTTAAAGGCAATATGTTGTAATGGAAGGAGTAATAGAGAAGAGGAGATCTGGGGAGACAGTGGAGTGAAAGGATGCAAGTGATCATTTTCTTGACCAGTTAGAAGTCATGTTTCCTTTTGCAAACCCAGTAGCAGGCAAAACATCCCAGGCTTGGTTGGAAGCACGGTCACATACATAATTTATATGTAAGGAAATAGACATATGTTAGAGGCATATGGCAAAACCTTTTTACTGATAGGGTGAATGATCAAAAAAGTTCATAGACCACTGTCTTATGTGATTGACTCACCTTTTTTTTTGGTCATCCATTTCCCTTTCAATGTCCTTTATGCCTTTATGCAGCTTCTCCTATAATTCTCATTGGTAATATAATACGATCTACTCAAGCTCACCATGTGACTCTTCATTGTCCTTGGCTGCTGACCTACAACTTAATTCTTTGACGTTTTGAACACTTTGCAGCCATATAACAACTCTTGAAGAATATTACTGTTAAAAAGATAGAGCTTTGTTTTAGGAAGCTCAAGATAATTAAAAGTGCTATCTAATTTCCTAAATGCAATCTGTCCCTGCTCTCCTGTTCCTGTTTGATTCTGGACTCAGCATATGTCTAGTCAAGAATATATGCAGTGATGGACCATTTCTATGGGCAGTCCAGACATCTTCGTCTCAGTCTGAAAAAACAGTCATTCTTCATTCACTTAGTTTTTCCTTTGTCGATAGTTAGGCTGAACACTTCTGAGTGTTTATTGATCTCAGTAGACTCTATAGTGTTTTAGAGCTTCATGTTATTGGTATAATGTTAGCAGCAAAATGGATCATCTGCAGAACCTTACCCTCTTTTGGGAATCCCTCTTCTATTTATCTTCTGAGTAGGACATCCCTTCTTTAAGGTCCCAACATCTCTATTAAGTCTTCTTTTTGAACTCCTTCCTCTCACATAGCTAAAAGTGATCATTCCTTCCTAAAATTGACCATAGCCATTGACATGTTTCTAATGGCTGTTCCCATGTTATACTTTATACCATCTATGTTTGTTTGTCATCCAAATAACCAACCTACTAGAGTCAGCTGGGAAGTAGCAGAGTATAGTAGATAGATTTCAGGAAGATCCAGGTCCAGTTCTTGCCTCTGATACTTTCTAATTGTGTGACCATGGGCAAATCACTTCTCTTAGCTTGTTTCATCATCCATGAGGATAATAATGTCTGTCTTACCTATTTCCTAGCATTGTTGTGAGGCATAAATGAGATAATTATGTGAAAAGTGCTTTGCAAATCTTAAAAAGCTGAGTAAGGGAAGAGGCAATGTCATTTTTCATCTTTTTATCTTGCCGCCTGGTACAATACTTGTAATAGTTTATATTTAATAAATGTTTATTTTTTGAATGAAAGAAGAGTGATGAAAGGATCTCTTTGTCCCCAGAGTTATTTGGGAAATCCATCCTGGTTGAACATTTTCTAATAGCCACAGCAGTTCAATATTTAGCCCAAGGAGGGCAGTATTGCCCTAGACAGAAATGCCCTCAGCGGTAAATGGGACTTCATGAAGTGTACATAAGGTAATAGATCCACATCTCTGATTGGCTGTTTAGCTGCTTGAGGATGCCTTTTATTTCCTGGAAGAGAAGAAGAGCTAGAAACATTTAGAATTCACAAAGTTTCCCTCGACTATAGTGCCCTAGTCCTGATTATTGATCCTAGAACTGAAGGTTCACTGACCGTAGCTGGAGAAAGAATGGAGAAGCTAGTGGGAGCCTTATTCATGATCTTATGTCTTCAATGGAGCTGTGAGTTGGAAGAGATGGGAACCAGGAGCCTCAGGAAACAATAAATGGGGATGGGGGTTTCAGGAAACACAAGGCTGAGGGGGAAGACAAAGTCTGGTTTACTTGGGATTTACTTGATGTGTCACAGAAATAAAAGGAATAGTATAATTGACCAACTTCCCACATCTGGCATTGTATTTCTGCACAGGGGTAAGCAGCCAACAAACGGTGGAGCAGAGTCCTCAGTCCTTGAAGGTCCAGGAGGGAGACAGCGCTGCTCTCAACTGCAGTTACTCAGACAGTGCTTCCTGGGGGCTTCAGTGGTTCAAGCAGGATCTTGAGAAAGACCTCACCTCCCTATTTTTCATGACTTCTGAGGAGAAGGAGACAGGAAGGTTAAGATCCACAATCAACAGAAAGGAGCGTCTCAGCACCCTGTACATCACAGCCTCCCAGCCTGGAGACTCGGGCACCTACCTCTGTGGTGTGGAGGCACAGTGATCCCCAGGCGCCTGCAGCCTGTACACAAACCCTGCACCTGGAACTCAGGCCACCAACCTGGCCAGGGTTGCGCCTAAGGACATCCCAAGAGTGGTTGTTTTAGGTGTATCCTTTCTGGTTCACACTAGGAGCTTATATACATCTAAAGCTACAATTACACATATATATGCATGCATATATGTATATTTCCTCCCTCTTAGCTTGACTATAGTCCAGAACTCTGAGATTGGGTGTTTGGTTCTTTCATCACTGTTCTATAAAGTTGTGGCACAGAGACAAGGCAGTGTGAGGGGGAACAGCGCATCCCTTAACAGTTCAACTTGGCTTACACTGAGGGGTAGGAATTGAGGCAGTTGTCATGCCTTGGAGTCCCACTGCCAGTGTTAAATTCTTGAATATAATCTCAGTTTGGGGGTAGCTTTCTGTGCTCCATTTGTTTTCGCACATCAATCTCCTAAGGCTTTGTCTGATTGCTATCTTTGATATTCACTGTTACTCTTTATTCCATCCTGGATTGCATTCACTCATTCCTTCTTCCAAAAAAAATGTTCATTTCCATCTTCTCACATTCTCTCTTGGGGATGGAGTGTGTGTGGGAGGGAACATCATTATATGACCAGTGCAAAGATGTTCCCAGAATCCACTCCTCTCAAAATGAAGAGCTTTCCCTGAAGGAATGTATGCTATAGGATTTGAAGTATGCAGGTATAATACTGAGCCCCTGTATCATCCTTCTTCCCTCACCGTACTCTTCCCCAGGAGCTCTGGCTCCAGAGTCTTGTGATTCTTCTGGTTCAGCAAGGGTTTGTTAATTAATTTTCCAAATCATAGCTTGAACCTCTTGTACGTTTCAAGGGCATTGTTATCTAATCTCTTCCTAATTCATGTCTAGTCTCCACCATATATTATTAGAGAGAATGTGTATGTATATACATGTAGGCATATTTGTATTTGAACCTACTAAGACTACAAATTTCATTTATCACATTATTTATTACATATGTGTACACATATACATATACACCATATAGTGGGAACATGCATATACACTATGTATGTGTATATGTATGTATGTGTATATATGTACATTATGTATGTGAATATATGAGATATAGTTTATATAAATGTATATATGTATAAATATGGACTGGAATCTAACACTACATATTTATATAATCACATTATATATTACATTTACATGTATACATATAAGCACGCACACTATATATTGGGAACATATATGTACATTATGCACATACATACGCATGATATATCATGTGTGTATACATGTATATATGAATGTATATATTTGGATTCACACCTATTAACACTATATATTTTATATAGATCATATAGAATGCTATAAATTGTATGTACAAATATTATGTGTGTATATATGTACATATGTATACATTTATATGCATATATGTACAAGTATATACACATGCATCCTGGGAAGTAACCCAGGGCACAAAAAGGTAAAGTCACTTGACTTACCCCAGGGTCAGAGTTGGTGTGTCAGATTCATAGTATGAATCCAGATTTTCTTGGCTCCAGACTTAGCATTTTATCCACTGATCTAGGCTGCCTCAACGCTACTGAAGGGAGACAAAAAGTCATGAGAATTTCATCTCTGAGACAGGATAAGATAAAGCTGTATGATATGTTTTCTCATCAATTTTGTATCTGCCCAAAAGATGGCTACGCTTTTCTTGACCTTTTCCCTTTTAGACCCAAACAGAAAGATTCACTCTTGAGATCTCAATGAGAGTGTTAATAGGAAGTTTGGTGCTTGTCACTTATTAGACTGAGAGCCTCATCTTGTTTTTTGTTTGTTTGTTTCAATCAGAAGAAGAAACAATAGAATGCAGTGCTGGCTAAAGGAGAT
Source organism: Vombatus ursinus (assembly GCF_900497805.2). NCBI lineage: Eukaryota > Metazoa > Chordata > Mammalia > Diprotodontia > Vombatidae > Vombatus > Vombatus ursinus. The sequence goes on from NW_020954672.1 coordinate 2,191,081, forward strand.
GGGAATCTCTGGTGTGCAACTCACAGCATCAGCAAATTTGAGAGGGAAGAATGATGAAGAAGCTGAGGAGAGCTTCATTTATGATTGTCCAGCTTCAAATGGGCTGAGTTGGGGGTTTCTGGGGATTGAGGTAGCTAAGGAGAAAGTCTTTCAAGGGTTAAAGAGTTGGGACATCAGTTTGGATCTTTTTGGCTTTCCTTTGTAGACTGTGAGGAGATTTAAAAAAAAAGTAAATTCTGGAGAATAATGAGCTGGTGTCCAATGTCTTGTGTCTGACGTTCTCTTTCTGAGCAGGGATGAGTGGTCAACAGAAGAAGGTGGAGCAGAGTCTTTTGTTCCTGATGATCCAAAAAGGCAAGAATACCACTGTGGACTGCACTTACACAGAGATTAGTTTCACTTATTTCATATGGTACTGGCAGTATCCTGGGAAAGATTCTAATTTTCTAGCAAAATTGCTTCCAACTGTGGACAAAAATTAGAATGGAAGATTCACAATCCATCTCAATAAAGACACCAAACATTTTTCCTTGCACACAGCTTCCCAACTTGAAGACTTAGCCGCCTGCTTCTTTGCAGCAAATACTCCCTAGGCCCTGCAAAAACCGAGCAGTGAGAGCTCCAGCCACACTCCTCATTGACTGTGGGCAATGGGAATTTTGCTTTGTTGTTCCTTCTTCAAGAGAAACCAAAGCACAAAATATTATCAGAGTTTTAGTTTTTTAATGTCTTAAGAAGTTATTAGCTACATCACAGATAGTTGATGATGAGTTGTGAAGGAAGATGAATAATTTGGAGTAGAGCCCTCAGAAATCAGGTTTGTGCCAAGTATCAATCACCTTTTTTTCCCCCAAAGCATCCATTGCTGCCACTCTCTGAGACACAATATTGGACTAAATTATCTGTTTCTCTGATTCAACAAGGTCATTTGTCTACTTTTCTGATGCTATACTTAAGTCTATTCTATACTATATTCTCTTGCACTTATTAGCTATATGTTCTTGGGTAAATCTTAGGATTAATCAATAAGCATTTTAAAGGGCCTACTATGTGCCAAGCATTGTGTTAGGAACTGGGGATTCAAAGGGAAAGGACTGGACACGTAATTCCCAGGTGAGGAAACTTCATGTACCAATGGAGATCAGTATCTTTTTTGCAACTTAATAGTCTTAGAGAGTTTCCTAGAGCAGTGATTCCTAAACTTTTGGGTCTCAAAATCTCTTTATGCTCTTAAAAATTATTGAGGACCCCTATCCTCAAGGGTTTTTGTTTGAGAGAATTATATCTATTAATAGTTACCATATTAGAAAGTAAAACATCTACATATTATTTTGAAAACAGTTTGGATCTTTCAGACCTCCTGAAAAGCCCTCAGAAACCTCTATAGGGAGCACACATTGAGAAACACAGGCCTAGAGCACTGAGAAGTTAAGTGACTTGCCCAGGGTCACAAAATCAGTACATATCATGTACAGGGCTCTATCCCACATCATCCTGGCTTCTTGTCTGTCTTTCTGTCTATACTATACCACACCATATTACCTCTCCAAGAGCATATGAAGACACAAATGAAACAGTTCCTCCCCTCAAAGAGATTACAATCTACAGGAATCATAGAATTTTAAGTTATTTAGGATAACAGAGATCATCTAATTCTCACACTGTACAGATTAGGAAACTGGAACCCAGAGAGTTTTCTAAGGAAATATTGAAAGGTTGTCAGAGGTAAATCTTATCTGGTTTTGACTTAGGGCAAAGGAATAACAAATTCTGCTTTTGAGAGAAAGCCATGATAAAACTTCTTGTTAACTGAGGCCTACAGAGATAGAAGTTGAGAAGTCTAGTCTACAGTAGGATAAATTCGTAGGATCATAAATTAAGAGACTGAAAGGACATTAAGAAATCATCTAGACCAACTCCTTACATAAATTATGGTCTAGAGAGATTAAGTGACTTGTCCAAGGCCACTTAGATAGTAAATGACAGAACAGGGATTTGAATTGAGATCCTTTGACTTAAAATCTAATGCTTTTTCCATTGCACCATACATTACATAGGTGGAATATGACTCTTTTGTCTATGATCAGCATTGTTCAGTAATAACATCTGCTTCTTGACAACTCACTGTGGTATTGCCTGGAAGCTCCCTCCAGATACTGGGAAAAGCAAAGTGAATTTAAAGTCATAGAATAACAGTAACTGCACCTTCTCTAAAGAACCCTTTCTAGCTAAAGTAAGATCCCCTCCACTTCTGATGAAACAACTCCCAGCTACCTTATCGCTCAGCCTTGCTCTCTGTGCTCATCCTAGAAATTTTAGATGAGGGAGAAACTTTTCATTCTATTCCTATTGTTCTAATAACTCAGTTGGAATCTGTAGACAAATACCTTGTCTTCAGCATACAAGTCTATACCAATTTCTCTACTACAGTCTGAATTTTACAGGAGAAGCAATAGCATAATTAGAGGCTCAACCTGAAGATTGGCCCAGTGTCCCTGAAGCAACCCCACAAGAGCAGAATCTATATTCTATTAAGTTCAACATCTCAAGCAAAGACTCAAGTTCTAGTTTTAGTTTTCCCCCTCCCTAAAATAAGCAACAGGTAAAAACTTGATTAAAGACAGCAAAAATTTCAAAGTTGGATTGTACAAGGGCAAAACCTCCTTCCATCTGAAGGAACTCTGCTTAAGGCAATGACTCAGTTAAGTATCTTTTTGCTTAGTGAAGGGGCCAATAGGAAGATCTAAACATGCAGATATTGGGTCTTTTAACAAATCTTTTTAACCCTGTCCAGTTCTGTGGAGATAGTGGGAATGGGAAGTAGACTTGGATGGGGAAATGCTGCTGAATTTGCTCTTAAATAAGTAAATTCAGAATTAGGTAAGGAAAAATAAGACTCAAATCAATTGAATCTGATAATATATGCAATACTCCACAAGCATAGTCCATCATTTCTGAAAAGGTGAGAAGGAGGTACATATTAATATGAGTTTCACTGGGCCAAGATTGTTCATTAAAATTATAGTGTTCACTTTCTTTTGCTGTTATTGTTCTTATATACATTTATGTTGTTTTAGGGGTTTTGTGTGTGTTTTTGTTTCTTGGTTTTGCTTAATTGTTTCTGCATCAGTTGCTATGTCTTCTAATACTTCTGATTTCTTTATATTTGGCAATTCTTATGGAGTAGTAATGATATTCAATTACATTCATGTTTCATTCAAACATTATTTGTTTAGTCATTCCCAATCAGTAGCCATCTACTTTGTTCCTAGATCCTTTTTTTTTCCTGCACAAAAAGCACAGCTATTAATATTTGGATATTTATTTCCATCTTTGACTTTCTTTGGGTATATGCCCAGCAGTGGAATCTCTGGGTTATTTCAGTCATTTTACTTTTAGCGTAATTCTGGCTGCTTTCCAGAATGGTTGGACCAATTCAGAATTCCACCAAGAAGGCATTAGTATGTTTGTTCAAATGTGGACCTTCTAATATTGACTATTCCCATCCTTTATCATCTGTACTAAGTTTCTGTGTGCCAGTTAATAATCAGATATGTTTTGATTTGCAATATTAGCTTATTATTAATGATTTGGAGCAGTTTTTCATGTGGTTCTTAATACTTTACACTTCTCTTGAGAATTGTTCATATTCTTTGACCACTTTTCCAGTGGGGAATGACCTTCTAGTCATAACATATTTGTATTAATTCCCTATATGCCTTGAACAACAGAGATATCTGATGCAAAGGATTTTTTTAAAAAACTAAATGACAGTTTCCTTTCTTATTCTGTTTATATTGCTTTTGTCCATGCAAAAGTTTTCCAATTTCATGTAATCAAAATTATCCATTTTATCTTTTGTGATCATTTTTGTCCTTTGTTTAGTTAAAATATCTCTCCCAAGTCATTATTATGAAAGGTATCCCTTCTGTTTCTTTTTTTATTCTTTTATGGCGTGACATTTAATATTCAGGTCATATATCCATTTTGACTTAAAAGCAATATGTCATGTAAGATGCTAGTCTAAACCCAGTTTCTGACAAACAGACTTACAGTTTTCTAAATGGTTTTTATCATATAGGGGAGTTCTTCCTCAAATAATTTATTATCATTCCTGAATACTGGGTTATTGTATTTATTTGCTTCTAATTCATTTCTATCTAGTCTGTTTCATTAATCTAGTTTTCTGTTTTTAACCTCTACCAAAATTTTTGGATGATTCTTTCTTTGCTCTGTCTTTTACCTTCCCTCTCTCCATTTCATACATTCTCTCATTGTTTTATAACTCACTGTTTTATAACTTTATTAAGCTATATATACTGGGTCAGGAGATTTAGTCCGTGTAGTGTTAATTCAATTCTTCTTCCTTTTTTCTTGATTCTTTAAGTTCTCTTTACATCTGTGGCTCGAAGGTGCCTTTTGTCCTTTGATGATCTCACTTTGTTCTTTCCTTTCCTCCACAGTTAACTTTACTTAATTAAAAGACATACAAATATGAGAGAATTAATTTCATTGCTCAATGTTTTTGGTGATGGTTCTTCTCTTTTTTGTAATTTTGTTGTTTGGATATTTCCTAACTCTATATTAGTCTCACTTCTGTTTCTTTTTTTTCTTTTGCAAGAATGCTGCATATGAGCTCTTTCTGTGGTGGCAAAAAATTGGAAATAGAGAGGATGCTCATCAATTGGGGAATGGCTGAACAAGTTGTGGTATATGAATGCAATGGAATACTATTGTTCTATAAGAAATGATGAGCAGAAGGATTTCAAAAAACCTGGAAAGACTTACATGAACTGATGCTGACTGAAGTGAGCAGAACCAGGAGAACATTGTATGTAGTAACAGCAACATTGTGTGATGATCAACTATGATAGACTTAGCTCTTCTCAGCGATACAAAGATCCAAGACAATTCCAAAAGACTCATGATGGAAAATGGAAACTGCATCCAGATAAAGATCTGTGGAATCTGAATGCAGATTGAAACATACTATTTTCACTTTTTTGTTGTTGTTGTTGTTGCTTTTTTTGTTCTGACTCTTCTTCTACGGCATGACTAATGTAGAAATATGTTTAACATGATTGTACTTGTATGACCTTTTGCCTGATCTCTTGGTCTCTTGGAGAGGGGGGAAGAAAGTGAAGGAAGGAGAAAATTTGGAATTCAAATTCTGCAAAAAAAAGATGTTTGCAAACTATACATGTAATTGTAAAAAATAAAATACTATTAAATATTAAAACAAGACAAAAGAATACTGTATCTCTCTCTCTTTTTTGTTTGAGGTATATATTTTTTCCAATCATGAGTAGGTTCAGGTTTGCAGTAGATGTTAGTTCTCCTTCACTCTCACTGTATGACCCCTTGATACATAACAAGTCTGCCTCCTTTTCTAGAAACTGTCCCCCATTCTTGAAATTCTCTACCTCTTCATCTCTTCTCTGCTTTTCTTCAACTCTCAGCTAAAATTATACCTTCTATAAGAATTCTTTCATGATTACCCTTAATACTAGTACCTTTCCTCTGTTGATGATTTATAATTTTTCCTCTATGTAACTTGTTTGTCTTTAGTTGTTTGCATGGTATCTTCTTAATTAGACTATAAACTCTCTAACAACAGGGACTGTCTTCTGTCTTTTAAAAAATGTCTCCAGAACTTAGCCCAGTACTTGAAACATAATAAGCACTTAATGAAATTTTTTATTGAATGACTGTCTGATTACAACTTGAGCTCTTTGCTTTTAAAAAATATACTTTCACATTCTCTCTTTGATTTCTCATGACTGTGGAATAATCTTGGATTTTTCAAATTGATATATTTTTATATTCAAAAGTATTTTTTCTTATCTAGTTGCAAAATTTATTATTTGTTACTGACATTATGAAACTTAACCACTACCTGTCTTGGAGTTTCAAGGATGGTATTATATTTAAATATTGATCTGTAGATTTGTTCCACGAGTGCTTTATTGTTTATATTATCAACTTGTAGGCTATTTTCTTTTGTTATATCCTATATTAGTATTTAAATTTTTTGTTATATCATGTTATTTCAGCATACCAATCATTCTTAAACTATATAATACACATCTAATCTTCAAGGCATGTATAGAATTCATGTGTCCTTTTAAGATTTTTACCTTTTCTTCTGTCATTTTTCTCCACCCACATATATTCTTATGTTTCAATCTGTTATACTCTTTCTTAGACCCTCTAATTCATTGGAGGGATTTTTCATTATGATTTATAATTTCTATACTCTGCTTTTAAAAAATGAGAGTGAGAACTCTGATTTCTGGTATAATTGCATTCTAAATTTCTTCTTTTAAAAGTTTTATTCCTCTTTTGAATGATTCTGCAGATTTTTATAGTTATTCCATGAGCTCTGGGGAGTCTATAGATCTCTTTTTGAACTGGCAGCTTTGGCACATTTTCATTTTCCTTCAAAGTGTATTATTTATTCTTGGCTTTCTGATTCCTCTTTAAAGTTTTTATTTATTCTTTTTTTTTCTGTCTTTATGAACCTCTCTATTGATTCATCTACTTGTAAGGTAAAATTTTACTCTGACTTTTTCTCTTGGCTTTTGCTCTTTCAGTGTTTTTTTTTTTTTTTTTTGGTATTCTTATTCACTTGTATGTTTGATCCTTCCTCCTTCTCTATTTTATAGACCTCTAACCCCAGAAATCTTCAGCTACCTCACATTGGGGACCTTTTGGGACTTGGCATGGGTGTCTTCCCAGACTAAATTCTTGGGAGAAGGGACTACAACCCCATGTGGCTTTCCAGTTCCTTTTTGTTGAGTCCTGGTAACTTTTTTTCTCTCTTGCTGGTTCAGTGCTGCATTCCACACAGCAGTATATGTTGTTTATGTATCATGTACTTTCTTCAGTTTGTCACTCTTTTTTTCTTGTGGCTAGGAAGAATAAGTGTCTGAGTCACTACTATTCATCAGGGACCCTGCTAGCCAGACCCTAAAGCATAATCCTATGCATATGCTTACTTGGCCCAGTGAAAAGTGAGTTGGAGATTTAGGAACAGTAAGTGGGAGTTCTAAGTTTTTTATGTTATCCAATACTAATTTATAGTTTTTTTATTATAATATTTTTAATTTATTTATTTTTAGTTTTCAACACTCACTTCCACAAGATTTTGAGGTCCAAATTTTCTTACCATCTCCTCCCTCACCCCACCCCAAGATGACATTCATTATGAATACCCCTTCTCCTAATCTGCCCTCCCTTCTATCTCTCCCTCCTCTTCTCTTATTCCATTCCCCTTCAATTTTCCTATAGGGCAGGATAGATTTCTATACCCCATTGCCAATTATTTCCTACTTGCGTGTGAAAACAATTTTTTTTAACTTTTGTTTTTAGAACTTTGGGTTCCAGATTTTTTCCCTCCCTCCTTCCCCACCCACCCTCAATGAGAAGGTAAGCAACTCAATACAGGTTATAGATGTGTAGTCTTGCAAAACACTTCCATAGTAGTCATGTTGTGAAAAACTAAGTATATTTCCCTTAATCCTATCCTGTCCCCCATTTATTCTATTCTTTCTTTTGACTCTGCCCCTCCTTAGAAATGTTTGCTTCTGATTATCCCCTCCCCCAATCTGCCCTCCCCTCTATCATCCTCCTGCTTTCTTGTCCCCTTCCCCCCCCATTTTCCTGTAGGGTAAGATAGATTTCCACACCCAACTGAGTGTGTATGTTGTTCTCTCCTTAAGTCAAATCTGATGAGAATAAGATTCACTCATTCCCTCTCACCTTCCCCCATTTCCCCTCCACTGTGAAAGCCTTTTCTTGTTTGTTTTATGTGAAATATTTTACCCCATTCTACCTCTCCCTTTCTCCTTCTCTCTGTCTAATCCTCTCTCACCCTTTAATTTTATTCTCCAGATATCATTCTTTCATCTTCAAATTGCCCTGCGCCCTCTATCTATCTATCTATCTATCTATCTATCTATCTATCTATCTATCTGTCTGTCTACACATATAATTTTTTCCCTCCAACTACTCTAATACTGAAAAAGAACTCTTGAGTTACAAATATCATCTTTCCATGCAGAATGTAAACAGTTCAACCTTAATAAGTCTCTTATGATTTCTCTTTTCTGTTTACCTTTTCATGTTTCTCTTGAGTCTTGTATCTGAAAGTCAAATTTTCTATTCAGCTCTGGTCTTTTCATCAAGAATGCTTGAAAGTCCTCTATTTCAGTGAATGTCCATTTTTTCCTGTGAAGGATTATGCTTAGTTTTGCGGGGTAGGTGATTCTTGGTTGTAATCCTATCTCTTTTGCCCTCAGAATATTCTATTCCAAGCCCTGCAGCCCCTTAATGTAGAAGCTGCTAAATCTTCTGTTGTCATGATTGTGTTTCCACAACACTTGAATTGTTTCTTTCTGGCTGCTTGCAATATTTTCTCCTTGACCTGGAAACTCTAGAATTTGGCTACAGTATTCCTAGGAGCTTTCCTTTGGGGATCTTGTTCAGGTGGGGTTTGGTAGAGTCTTTCCATTTCTATTTTGCCCCCTGGTTCTAAATTATCAGGGCAGTTTTCCTTGATAATTTCTTGAAAGATGAGGTCTAGGCTCTTTTTTTGGATCATGGCTTTCAGGTAGTCCAATAATTTTTAAAATTCTCTCTCCTGGATCTATTTTCCAGGTCAGTTGTTTTTCCAATGAGATATTTCAAATTGTTTTCTATTTTTTCATTCTTCTGAATTTGTTTTACAGTGTCTGGATTACTCATAAAGTCACTAGCTTTCAATTGCTCCATTTTAATTTTTAAGGAGGTATTTTCTTCAGTAAGCTTTTGGACTTCCTTTTCCATTTGGCTAATTTTGTTTTTTAATGCGTTCTTTTCCTCATTGGCTTTTTGGACTTCTTTTGCCATTTGGGTTAGGCTATTTTTTAAGGTGTTATATTCTTCAGTATTTTTTTGGGTCTCCTTTAACAAGCTGTTAACTTGTTTTTCATGATTTTCTTGCATCACTCACAGTTTTTCCTCTACTTCTCTTCCTTGCTTCTCAAAATCCTTTCTGAGCACTTCCATGGTCTGGGACTGATTCATATTTTTCTTGGAGGCTTTGGGTATAGGATCTTTGACTTTGTTGTCTTCTTCTGGTTGTATGTTTTGATCTTCTTTGCCACCAAAGTAAGATTCTGTGGTCTGACTCTTTTTGAGCTGCTTGCTCATGATCCCAGCCAATTACTTGAGTTATAAACTCTTTGTTAAAGTAGGGGGTCTGTTTCCAGTTTGGAGAATGTACTGTTCCAAGATTCAGGGGGTTTGTGCAGCTGTTTTCAGAGATACATCTAGGGACCTGTAATTTTCAGTTCTTCCAAGGTGGTATGATAAAGGGCAAGGTGTTTTCTCCTTTCCTGGCCTGTGCTCTGGTCTATGAGTGACCACAAGCACTCTTTTCTGTCTTGGAACTGGGAGGAGGATTCTCTCTCCACAGCCACTTACAAGCTGCACCAAACCAGCACTCCTCCTTGCCCCAGGACTGCCACCCAGAACTGTGACACTGATCCAAGCAGGGGTAAAGCAAGAGAATCCTTCACCAGCAGAGAGATCCCTGAAATCCCCCTCTGATCAGCCACTCAATTCCACCTCAGTCTGTGGGCCAGAAGTTCAGGAGGCAGCCGCCACCCTGGGGCCATGCTTGGGTACTGTGGCTGGGACCCCGGCTTCTCTCTCACCACAGACACAGACTTTTCCTACTGACCTTCTAAGTTGTCTTTGGCATTTCCGCTCCAGGTTCGCTGAGGCCTATGTGCCCACGCCAAACTGTGCTGCTCTTCCCACCTGGCATGACATACCTTTTCCAATCAACCACACAGGTTGTCTTGGGCTGGAAATTTGTTTCCCTCTATCTTTTTATGGATTCTGCTGCTTTAGAATTTGTTTAGAGTCATTTTTTACAGGTATTTGGAGGGGTTTGGGGGAGAGCTCAAGCAAGTCACTACTTTTATCCCATCATTATGGCTCCGTCCTCCCATCATGCCTGGGTCTGCCTTCCCATCATGCCTATAGTTTTTTTTAATTGAATGGACTTCTGTCTTTCCATTCAGTGAATTCAGCTTCAACTACTCTGTATCTGGAACATAATATCTTTTTGTGGAGGTTTTTGAGGTGGAGAACTTTGAGGAAAGCAACTATGCCACCATTTTACTGGTCATGTTATAGTAAGATCACTAAACTTGGAACTTGGAAGCCTGGTATGGATTCTTGACTCTAGTTCCATCTTAAAATCCTTTGAACTCAGATGTCTCATCTGCAAAATGGTCCTTATAATATGTCTACTTATTTAACAGGGTATTGAAGATCAAATGATTGAGTCAAGTCACTTGTCCCCTTTATATAATTTTGCATTAGAGAACCTTTACTTGGAGGTCATGCTATATCTCAGTATAGAAAATAAACAAAATTTTTTTTCTAATACTAAAGGGATTGTGGTATAAAAATGAGTTGGGCATATCTGGCATAGAGCTTGGAGAAGCTGAGACCAATGATAGTTGGCAGTATGCCCTGTTGTTCTTGTATTCATCACTGAAGTCAGCATTTATCACTGAAATCTCAGTGATCATTGGTATTTGTGAGTGAATTGCCTTTGTTCAGCTTCCAGATGGAGACCACTGAGAATTGAATTTCTAGATATTTGTCTTCTTTGCTCCTAAGGAGGTTGAAGTCCAGGACTGAAGGAGTATGGAGGACTTAATTTGATATTAACCTTTTATGTTTTATTTTACCACTTTCATTAATCACTATTCAAAATTAATCACTTTGGTCAAGTCAATCCAATACTGCAAATACAAAGGATGGGATAGTAGGGAATAACTAGCAGGATGGGATTTTGAGCTGATGGACTTGCTTAATGGACACATCCACACAGACATATTGCTAGAGATGAGTCTGAACCAGTGAAAGGGATGGCACTAAGAGGTATTTGCCAAGTCTTCACAACTTGAAAATAGGTTATTTTCTCATATGTTTTTGCAAATTGCTTTTCTTTACACAGCTTGTATTCCAATCAAACTGACTTTCTTACTGTTCTTTGAATACAGCATTACATCTCCCATCACATTGCTTTTTAATACAGGCTATCCCCCTATGCCTAAATGAATTCCCTCTTCACTTCTGCTCTCATATTATCCTTAGCTTTCTTCAAAGCTCAAATCTAATGCTCCTTCATTCAGGAAGCATATCCTATTCTTCCTACTTGTAGTGACTTCCCTCCAGAAATTACTCAGTATATATTGTACATTTGCCTTTTTTCCCCCTCCAATATAATGTAGGTTCCTTGATGGCAGAGATTGTTTCAATTTTGTCTTTGCATCCCCCGGTGTCTAGCACAATACTGGGAATCCAGAAGAGAATAAATGCTTGTGAAATGAATGAATCAGCTGCCCTAAGATCATGTCAGAGAGGAAAAGGCAGCTTGGTTGATACAGTGCCCTCTGGCATGGGTTGATGGACATTACATGCCTATTGACAGATTTGAATATGTACATGGCCATACATTGGGCAGCTAAGTAGCACAGTTGGATAGAGTGCTGGGTCTGGAGTCAGGAAGACCTGAGTTCAAATCTGGCTCCAGATACTTGACTATGTGACCCTGGGCAAGTCACTTAACCCTGTTTGCCTCAGTTTCCTCATCTGTAAAATGATCTGGAGAAGAAAATGGCAAACCATTCCAGTGTCTTTGCCAAGAAAATCCCAAATGGGGTCACAAAGAGTCAGATATGACTGAATAACAACAATACATATAGAGGCTGTCACCAACTAGATTATAAACTTTTGGATGATAAGGACTATGTTATGCTTCCATAAAAGCGATATTTGCACACACTTCCAGGAATGGGCCCTCATTGGCACCTAGCTTGGTACCCAGGGAGTACTTGATAAATATCTGCAGAAAGATGAATAAACATCTCAATTCTGAGTGATTCTGCCTGCTTTTAAAAAAATTTCTTTTTACGTGGGTGTGCTGGCAAAACAGGCCTCAGCAAACCTAGAGCAGGCCTCAGGGGACTGAATCATGGGCAGCTGTGATGGTTTCAAGACTTATCAACCCATGAATGCCAAAGACAACTTAGAAGGTCAGTAGGAAAAGTCTGTGTCTGCAATGGGAGAGAAGCTCCTTCCCAGCCCCAGTCCCTGAGCATGGCCCCAGGACAGTGGCTGTTTTCAGAACTTCCAGCCCACAGACTGAGGGGGAATTGAGTGGCTGATCAGAGAGGGATGGCAGGGATCTCTTTGCTGGTGCTGAGGCAGGATTCTCTTGCTTTGTTCATGCTTGGATCTGGGTCACAGTTCTGGATGGCAGTCCTGGGGCAAGGAAGAGCCCTGGTGTGGTGGAGCTTGTAGTGGAGAGGGAATCCTCCTCCCAGTTCCAAGACAGAAAAGGGTGCTTGTGGTCACTCATAGACCAGAGCACAGGCCAGGAAAGGAGTATACACCTTGCCCTTGATCATGCCACCTTGGAAGAACTGAAAATTTACAGGTCCCTAGAAATATCTCTGAAAACATTTGCATAAAACCTCTGAAGCTTGGGACAGTATATTCTCCACACTGGAAGCAGACCCGTACATTAACGAAGAGTTTGAAACTCAAGTAATTGAATTTCAGCATGAGCAAATAGCACAAAAAAAGTCAGACCATAGAATCTTACTTTGGTGGCAAAGAAGATCCAAACATACAACCAGAAGAAGACAACAAAGTCAAAGCTCCTACATCCAAAGCCTCCAAGAAAAATATAAATCAGTCCCAGGCCTTGGAAGAACTCAAAAGGGATTTTGAGAAGCAAGGAAGAGAAGTAGAGGAAAAACTGGGAAGAGAAATGAGAATGATGCAAGAAAATCATGAAAAACAAGTCAACAGCTTGCTAAAGGAGACCCAAAAAAATACTGAAGAAAATGACACCTTAAAAAGTAGCCTAACCCAAATGGCAAAAGGGGTCCAAAAGGCCAATGAGGAGAAGAATGCCTTAAAGAGCAGAACTGGCCAGATGGAAAAGGAAGTCCAAAAGCTCACTGAAGAAAATACTTCCTTAAAAATTAGAATGGAACAACTGGAAGCTAGTGACTTTATGAGAAATCAAGACATTGTAAAACAAAATGAAAAAAATGAAAAAATAGAAGACAATATGAAATATCTCATTGGAAAAACAATTGATCTGGAAATTAGGTCCAGGAGAGGTAATTTAAAAATTACTGGATTATCTGAAAGCCATGATTCAAAAAAGAGCCTAGACCTCATCTTTCAAGAAATTATCAAGGTAAACTGCCCTGATATTCTAGAACCAGAGGGTGAAATACAAATTGAAAGAGTCCACTGATCACCTCCTGAAAGAGATCCCCAAAGGAAACTCCTAGGAATCTTGTAGTCAAATTCCAGAGTTCCAAGGTCAAGGAGAAAATATATCAAGCAGCCAGAAAGAAACAATTCAAATATTGTGGAAACACAATCAGGATAACACAAAATTTAGCAACTTCTACATTAAGGGACTGCAGGGCTTGGAATATGATATTCTAGAGGACAAAGGAGATAGGATTACAACCAAGAATCACCTACCCAGCAAAACTGAGTATAATCCTTCAGGGGAAAAAATGTACGTTCAGTGAAATAGAGGACTTTCAAGCATTCTTGATGAAAAGACCAGAGCTGAATAGAAAATTTGACTTTCAAATACAAGACTCAAGAAAAGCATGAAGAAGTAAACAGAAAAGAGAAATCATAAGTGACTTATTAAGGGTGCACTGTTTCCATTCCTACATGGAAAGATGATATTTGTAACTCATGAGACCTTTGTCAGTATTAGGGTAGTTGGAGGGAAAAAATTATATGTATTTAGATAGATAGATAGATAGATAGATAGATAGATAGATAGATAGATAGAGGTCACAGGGTGAGTTGAAGATGAAGGGGTCATATCTGGAGAATAAAATTAAAGGGTGAGAGAGGATTATACTGGGAGAAGGAGAAAGGGAGAGGTAGAATGGGATAAATTACCTCCCATAAAACAGACAAGAAAAGCCTTTTACAGTGGAGGGGAAGTGGGGGAAGGTGAGAGGGAATGAGTGAATCTTATTCTCATCGGATTTGGCTTAAAGAGGGAATACCATGTACACTCAATTGGGTATGGAAATCTGTCTTACCCTACAGGAAAATAGGGGGAAAGGGGATAAGAGAGAGAGGGGATGATAAAGGGGAGGACAGATTGGAGTAGGGGGTAATCAAAAGCAAACACTTTCGAAGAGGGACAGGGTCAAAAGAGAGAATTGAACAAATTGGGGGTGGATAGGATGAAGGCAAATATATTTAGTTTTCCACAACATCACTACTATGGAAGTGTTTTGCATGATTACACATGTATAACCTGTTTTGAGTTGCTTGCCTTCTCAATGAGGGTGGGTGGGGAAGGAAGAAGGGAGAAAATTTGGAACCCAAAGCTTTAAAAACAAATGTTAAAAATTGTTTTCACATGCAACTGAGAAATAAGATATACAAGCAATGGGGTATAGAAATCTATTCTGTCCTACAGGAAAATAGAAGGGGAAGGGGATAAGAGAAGGGGTGTAGAGATAGAAGGGAGGGCAGATTAGGGGAAGGAGTATTCAGAATGCATGCCATCTTTGGGTGGGAGGAGGGACAAGATGGGGAGAAAATTTGGAACTCAAAATCTTGAGGAAGTGAATGTTGAAAATGAAAAATAATTAAATTAATAAACACCAAAAAAAATGCTTCCCCAGGGTCCATCATATTCTTTATAAATTTACAACATTCAGTTTCAGTGTTTTGTGGTTGTTATTCTTTCCATTTACTTTGTGACCTTCCCCCTTGCATCTCACATAACACTTTGTTTTTGCCCATCCCTAATACTCTTTTTGGGGCATCTGGGTGGCTCAATGGATAGAGTGCTGGGCCTGGAGTCAGTTCAAATCCAGCTGCAGACATTTACTAACTGTGTAACCCTGAGCCACTCACTTAACCTATTGCCTCAGTTTCCTCATCTGTAAAATGAGCTAGAGAAGAAAACGTCAATCCACTCCAGTATCTTTGTCAAGCAAACCCCAAATGAGGTCATGAAGAGTCGGACATGACTGAACAACAACAACAAATGCATGTATCATGGATTATTGTGCATGTGAATTATATATGTATCTTATCCTACTTGTAGACTTACTATTTAAAGTTTGTATTTTTGTCAGTTAGGATAGTTCTCTGAAATGTAGAACCTTAAGAAATATTTCTTAAATTGAAAAGAATTGTGGGGACATTTTAGAAAATAAAATGGAGTAAGAGTTATGTAGTAAGGAAGATAGTTTTTAACCACATTCCTCTAGAAAGGGCCAAATTAAAAAAGGTCCTGGCATAGGATGGTAGTAGGGCTTACAATCATATATTTAGACCTGGAAGTAAATACAGAGATCATCTAATTCCAATTCTTTCATTTTAAAGATGAGGAAAATGAGGCCAAGAATGTTCAGACTGGACCAAAGTCACATTGGAAGTTTGAGAGCTTAGATTTGTATCCAATTTATCTGACTCCACATCCAACACATTTTTCACTTTACCACACCCAGATCATGTCCTTAATGACTTCTTGTAATGTGCAGAAATATCAGATGGCCTCTTAGTCAGTGTCATTCTTAAATGTCTCAGAGAAGCAAAGCACCAAATATCTTGTGCATTAGGAGCATCTTGTTTTATACCTTAGATCACTAGAGAGTGGCAAGAAATGGCTTCTTTGGAATTTGGAGTAGAATAAATAAATATTAGAGGCTTGTATTTATTGGACCCCGCCAGCCATCAAAAAAAGGCTCAGATACCCATTCAATGGTTTCCACTCTTTCAAGTTTATAGAAATTGACCTTTGATGGGTCATAAAAGACATAGGAAATCAGTCAAGAAAACAACTGTATTCCTTACAATACCCCAGAATATTCTCAGTACCTTTCAATGAAGATTCTAGCTTACCTGAGACATGTATTACAAAGAAGCTTATGACAGGTAGCAGAGCCATTTGCAAACAGCAAAAGTTGGCCAGGGGGGTTAGGGAGGCTTTGGGGCATTCACACATGCTCCATGCTTCTGTGATTGGCCTCCAGAGGGCGATGCTGCACAAGTTGAGCCAGGATCTTCTGAAAATGAAGCACAGTAACATGCCCTCCCCTCACTTCCAGCCCTGGTGCCTACAGCTCCTCAAGACACTCAGACTGAAACAACTCTTGAAGCAGTGTCAGCCAATGGAATCAGCAGCCAGAAAGTAAGCAGACTCATTGAAGGATAGCCTGCTCCTGGAAATTCACAGGAAGGACTTTCTCCTCCTTGAAGTAACCAATCTCTTTGGTCCTATGGACCCACCTACCCCCAAATAAGAGAGGAACCCCAGCTTCATTTTACTGAGCCATGACCTCTGTGCCCATTCTCGCACTTGTGATGCTATTCATACCTAGTGAGTAACATTGTATTCTACTCATTTCCGTTGTTCCATTCAGAATTTCCTTCGAGCTATATTTCCTTCTGCTTATAGTGATTTCCTTTTTTATTTTTATTTTTAATAGGAGCAACAGCACAGTCAGTGACTCAACCTGAAGACCAGGTCTCTGTCCCTGAAGGGTTCCCAGTGGAGTTGAAATGCACTTATTCCTCTTCTGGGGCTGCTTATCTCTACTGGTATGTCCAGTATCCCAACCAAGAGCTTCAAGTCCTCCTGAGACATACTTCACAGGAAAGCAACAAAGGCTTTCAGGCCAATAAGGATGAAACCTCCTACCATATGAGGAAGCTCCATGTCCAAGAAGAAGATGCAGCTGTGTACTTCTGTGTTCTGGGTGACACAGTGAGAGAGCTCACAAGTGGAGCTGAACACAAACCTCCTGAGACAGTCTTTGAAATGTTCTTCAAAGGGACTTTTTTTCTTCCTTTTTCAGAGTCCTCTAGGTGAAGCAGTGCTATTCTCAAGGAAGAATAAAGATTCATAGTATCATAAGATTTAAAGTTAGAAGGGACTTTGGAGATTATCTAGCCCAGGGGTCAGCAAACTTTTTTCTGTAAATGATCAGATAGTAAATATTTTAGACTTTGCTGGCCAAGAGGCAAAGCAGAGAATTTTATGTAGGTACTTATATATCAAGAGAGAAATCACATTTCCTTAAAATTTTATCAATAAAATTCAAAATATAATAATAACAATAGAATGCAATTTTTTGGTAATTCAGATCTACTAATGAGAAAAATAGAATTCTCTTTTTGGGGAATTACAATTTGCTTAATTAGGGTTCAAAGTAGTGTTCCCTTTCATCAAAATTGATTGCACATACTCATCTGTTAATGGAGTTCTATAGTGAGATTTAATGTATTTCTTCTTTGAAAATGTCCTTTTATATAGATAGGTAATGAAAAAAAATGTCAGAAGTCCATGGGCATATAGTTTTACTGAAGTATATTCATTGCTTAGAAGTAATTTATAGAATTCTATTAAATCTTCTCTAGATATTTGCGTTTTAGCATTCGATTGCCCTGCAGATTAATCTCATCCAGTTGGAGGTTAGGTGGAAGTTTTTAAATTATCCAGTTGAATGGATTTTGAAACATGGAGGTTTCTTTTACTCTTGCACTGAGATCTGAAAATCACTGCTGGAACTGTAGTTTGAGTTCAGAAAATGTCTGTTGCAAATTTGTGAGGCAATGGAGATCTTGTTTCTTGTTTAACTTGTGACAATATGGGAAATTTACAAAGAAGATTGGCATGACTTGTGATTCAAACAGTGTTAACTGTCATTAAATGGACTTAATTGTAGTATAGGTTTCAAATATAAACACTGTTTTGCCTTATAATTTTAGGTTGAATTAATTAAGAAACATGATCAACTTTGTAGCAAAAGCTAGTTTACAAAGCCATTCAATGTTTGATAATAGTGCATGAGGGCAGTTCTTATTCAGAAAAAATTCAATCTTGGCCATGAACTTTTTAATCCCCTCTTCTTTTCATGTTTTGACATGATGAATATACACATGTAATAAAAAAATTATGGTATAGCGAGACATGTGGCACTAAAAATGGTGTTGAATTATTGATTTGTAGTGCTTGGAGTAAAAGTGAGAAGTAATGAGAGGGGCAGCTAGGTGGCTCAGTGGATAGAGCACAGGCCCTGGAGTCAGAAGGACCTGAGGTCAAATCTGGCCTCAGACCAAATACTTGACACTTACTAGCTGTGTGACCCTGGGCAAGTCACCTAACCCCAATTGCCTTAAAAAAAAAGAAAAGAAAAAAAGAGAAGTAATGAGAGCATCACATATGTCTTGGACACAACTATTCAATGCTACCATTGTAGCACTAAAGCAGCCATAAACAAGATGTAAATGAATGAGTGTCCTAATAAAACTTTATTTATGGACCTTATAATTTGAATTGCATATAATTTTTTTTAAGGCAATTGGGGTGAAGTGACTTGCCCAGGGTCACACAGCTAGTAAGTGTCAAGTGTTTGGTCTGAGGGCAGATTTGAACTCAGGTCCTCCTGACTTCAGGGCTGGTACGCTATTCACTGCGACACCTAGCTGCCCTGAATTGCATGTAAGTTAAATGTACCATGAAATATTATTCTTATTTTGATTAAATGTAAAAAACATTTTTAGTAGACCATACAAAAATAAGTGGTGGACTTGATCTGGTCAGCGGGGCAGAGTTTGCTGACACTTGGTCTAGATCAATAGATTTAATATTTAATTTATTTTTTATATTATGTATTTATTATGTACTATATGTAACATATATTTATATTTAATAGATGAGAAAACTGAGGCCTAGAGTATCCAAGTGACTTGGCCAAGGTTTTATAGATGGGAAGTAATAGATATAATATTCACAGTTTGTCCAGATACAGAAAAATGTCAATTTTCTTTATAAAAACTTGTTTGGCTAAACCTTCTTGTAGAGATGACTCAACCATTTAAAATACCTGTATTTGTCCCTGTAAACACTTAATATTTTCTGGGAAAGCAAATTCGTTTGCTTTCTAATGCTTCCTAAACATTTCTTTCTTGGACTAGAGCTAATAACTAGCAGTAAAATGACAGACCAGAAGTTTCCTTTTTCTTGTGGTTGTTCAGTCATTTCAATTGTGTTTGATTTTTTCTGACCCCATTTGGGGTTTTCTGGGCAAAGATGCTGGAGTGGTTTGCCATTTCCTTCTCCAGCTGGTTTTACAGATAAGGAAACAAGGCAAACAGGGTTAAGTGACTTGCCTAGGTGTCTGAGGCTGGATTTGAAATCATGAAGATGAGTCTTCCTGACTCCAGACCTCTTACTCTATCCACTGTGCCACCTAGCTGACTGAAATTTTTTGTTGTTCAGTCGTTTTTGGCTCTTGATGACTGCACTGGGGTTTTCTTGGCAAAGACATTGGATTGGTTTGCCATTTTCTTCTTTAGCTCATTTTACAGATGAGGAAACTTAGATAAACAGAGTTAAGTGACTTGCCCAGAATCACAGAGCTAGGAAGTGATTGAAGCCAGATTTGAACTCAGGAAGATGAATCTTTCTAATTTCAGGCCTGGCACTGTAATCACTACCTAGTTGTCCTTACTAAATGTTTATTGACTGACTGAAATTAAAAAAAAAATCACAGTGCATCGTTTGTCCTGCCCAACTGGATATAGGGAGCAATACAGAGAAGTCTGCAGATACTGAATACTGGGTTTGGGTCAGAACACACTGTGGAGAACTCCAGTGCCCAGGGAGAAGTTGCGCACCAGGGTAAAAGGAGATCCCAGACCTAAATTGGGGCTCCAATAAGGTCATAACAGGGCAGTGCAATGGGGAAATATGTGAACTGTCATCTTTGTCATGTGCTATCCATTTTGAGGCTGAAGACTTAGGGTAAACTGAGAAGAAGACCTGTTCATGAGAGTGTTCCAGGTAGGGAGACTGTGGGCAGTTCACTAATAAAGGAAGAAGTTTGAAAGCAAGCAAGCAAGCAGCAGCAGCGGCGGCGGCGGTGTAGGTCAGATCCCAGAGCAGAAGAGGATCTTGTTCCTAACATCTAGTGCAGCCAGGAGAGGATAACTAGTGCAGGAATCCCAGACCAAAGGGAAGCCTGCAGTTCTGCCACTCTGGACCAACAGAATCCAGCAGCATTATACTCTTACCCACTCCCAAACTGAGGTCAGGAACTTTGAGAGCTGAGACCAGGCAGGCAGCAAACAGACTTTGCCCTGCATCAGACTACTCTAAAAGCACTGAAGGTTTTCATGTTCTCAGTCTATTTCTGAGATCTTGGAATAATACCACATTCAATAACCCAAGAAAGAAGCAGCAGGACCAGCCCAGAAATGCCCTCTAGAAGTGCCAAAGAGCTCAGGTCTAATATCACGTTTGAAGTCAAGAAATAGGCTAGAAGAATGAACTAAGAAAAGAAGCCCACCTTAAGGATCTATTATGGTGTGAGGGAAACTCAGAAGAAGATAATAACTCTCAAACATGTATAGGCAAAGCCTCAGAGAAAAATATTGCTTGGACAAAAATTCAGCTAGGATTCTTGGAAGAAATGAGGCAAAAGTTAAAATAATCTTATAAATGAAATGAGAGTGCTTGAGGAAAAAAAAATTTAAAAAATGAGAGTTATGAAAGAAAGAATTGGAAAGAGAATTGACAGTTTGGCACAAGAAGTATAAAACTTGCCAAAGTGACAAACACCTTGAAAATTAGAATGGACTAAATAGAATTTAATGACTCCATTAGGCAACAGGAAATATTAAAACAAAATCAAGTTGATTTAAAAAATTTTAAAATTGATTTTCAAAAAAAGGGAGAAGAATCCACTGGTCACCCCTTGAAAGAAACCTTTGAAACTTCTGGGAACATTATAGCCAAAATATAGAGTTTCTGGGCAAAGAAAGAATATTGCAAACTGCCAGAAAGAAACAGTTGAAGAACTCAAGCTCTGTCATCAGAATCATGCACAATTTAATAGCCACCACTATAAGGGAGGGGAGAACTTGGAATACAGTATTCCAGGAGGCAAAGGATAAGTGTTTACAGCTGAGAATAACTTACCAAGCAAAACTTAGTATAATGATACAGTCGGGAAAAAAATGGACTTTTAATAAAACAGAGGACTTCCAAGAATTCCTGATAAAAAGACCAGAGCTGCAGACAAACTTTAAAACCCAAATATAGGAATGAAGAGAAACATAAAAAGGTAAATATAAATCAACAATGATGAAGGATTAAGCAAGGATAAACTGCCCACATTCAAATAAGGGAAGATGATAAATGTATTACTTTGGAACCTCATCATCATGAGGGATGATAAAGAGGGTCCAATTAGACAAGGCTTAGGAGTTGTTATGTGAAGTCTTCATGATCTTAAGAGAAAAATGGCAGGAGAAAGGAAGAGGAATACATTGGAGGGAGAGAGAGAAGGGAAAAGAAAGTTAGGGAAAATGATCTCACATAATCAGGGTGCACTAGTAGACATCCATGCAAATAAGGAGGAGGTGGTAGGAAGGAGTGGCTGACCCTTGAACCTCACTCTCATCTGAACTAGTGAAAAGAAGGAAGAATACACATATCCCAAAAGTGGGTACAGAAATACATTTCACTCAATAGGTAGATGAGAAGGGGAGGAGAATTTTAGAAAAAGTGGTTTAAGAGATATAGTCCTAAGTAAAATAAACTCTAAGAACACACAAAAAATATTTATATTTCTGAGGTAACAAAGAGTGAGAATCTGAAGGGGCAGTCAAAATTGGAGAATGGATGAGCAAGTTATGATATATAAATGTAATAGAATACTATTATGCTGAACTCTTATCGGAGTAATGACTAACCACAATTCCAGAGGAGTGATGAAGAAACAATCACTTCCTGACAGAAAGGTGAAGGACTCAGAATACAGACTGAAACAAATTATATTTTTATATACATATATGTGTGTGTATGTACATATATGCACATACATATATGCATATACACACATATTAGACATGGTCAATGTAGAAAGTTGTTTTGATTGACTATATATCTTTGTAATGGGTTTTGTTTTTCTGGCGTTCTCAGTTGGGGAGAGGTGTGGGTTAGGAGGGTGAAAAGGCAACTTTGGGCTTTTTATTAAAACAAATAAAAAAAAGATAGAGTACTTTAGTGACAGAGGACTTAGGTTCAAATCTTTCACTCTGATGATTACTGCATGTGTCTTCTTGGCCAAGCCTTGGTCCTCAATTTCTTCATTTGCAAAATAAGGAAATTGGACTACATGTAAAGGAAGGCTCCCTTCCAGCTTTAAATCTATGATCCTAAAGAGCCTTGGGGCTCTTTCTTTTGAGCTGCACCTACACAAATCCCATTTTTATACAGAATGACTGAAACATTACCCCAACCCTGTTGTTCCTTCAATTTCTTAATGATCACCCATTGATCTGGGAGCTGCTTAGGCACTCAGATATTCATTGATTTTTGGAGCATTAATTGTCATATTAACTAGGACCTCCCATTGTCTAACACCTTTCACCAAAATTAAGAAAAACCTTAGGTAGGAGGCACCATAGCACAGTGAAAAAAACAAAAACAAAAAAGCAACTTTCACCCTGCAGGCAGAGGATCCTCGTTCAATCCTGCCTCTTATGCTTACTACCTTTGTGACCTTGAGCAAATCACTTAACTGCCCTTGGACTCATTCAATTCATTTGTAAGATGAGCTGTTGAATTTGATAACTTCCTAAAGTCCTTTCTAGTTCTAGGTCTTATGATATTTTAAAGGGCCCACCTGCCAATCTTCTACACTTCTGGGAGAGTAGCCAACTTTTTTTCTAGTTAAACAAGGTCACAGTAAAAAAAAATGGCATCATTTCCTTTGCTGAGTTGACTACTTTGGACAGAACTTATATTTGTATTTGTACCAACCCAGTAGGACCTTGAAGAGAAAGCCCTTGAAGTCAAATCAGTAACTTCCAGCAAAAGTCTGCATTGGAAATGGAATCATTACCTCTTGGTTTTAGGGTCATACTGGGGAGTGATTGGCTCTGTTTGATCCATTTTCTTTACATTATCAAAGAGGTAATGTTATCTATTCCCAGTTAGAAGTGGCAAGCATAGTGAATTGACCCAGATTTTCTGATAGGACATGTGTACAACTTTCCTATTCTCTTGAATTGACTTTTATAATGAACTACTATTCTTTAACTTTAGATCTTGTGACTAGTCAGTCAGGCAAAAACCATTTATTCAGTGCCTACTGTGTGTCAGGCTGTGATAAGTTCTGGTGGTACAAAAAGAGGCAAAAGACCATCGTCGCATTCAAGAGCTCACAGTCTAATGGGCAATATGACAAGCAAGCAAACATATACTAACAAGCTATATACCAGAGAAACTGAAAATAGTTTAGAGAAGGAAAGCATGAGAATCAAGAGACTACATAAATGTTAGCAATTTTCATAATTAAAGGCAATGATTGAAGTTCATATGTAGGCATTCTTCTCCTAAAGTCCAATTAAGATGCCTTATTTTGGTATAAAGTTAACCCTGGCTCACCCTTCTTGATCACTCTGCAGCCTTTGCCACTTTCACATTTTTCTTCTGGATACTCTCTTCTCTGTAAGTTTTCATGACATTGCTTTCTTTTGCTTCTTCTCTTACCCTGTTCAACTGATCATTCTCAGTCTCCTTCACTGAATTGCCATAAAGTCATGCTAACTAACTGTCAGTGCTCCCCAAAGGTCTTTCCTGGACCCTCATATCTTCTCTTTCTATAGTCTCTCACTTGGTGATGTCATCACCTATAACATGTTCAATTATCATTCCTATGCAGATGATTCCCAGATCTCTTTATCTAGCCCCAACCTTTCCTCTGATCTCCAGTCCTTGCCTTTTGGTCAACTTGAATTGAGTGTTCTGTATGCAAATTTAACTAGTTCAAAAGGGAAGTCATGATCTTTCTTCACCAAATTCCCTTCTCTTCCCAACTTATTGTTGGGGAAGCACCTACTTTTACTGTTGAGGGCACCCCAATACTCCCAGTCATCTATGCTTAAACATGGATGACTCCTCTCTTGTATTCACCCAGCATATCCAACCTGTTGTCAGATATTGTCCTTTTAATCTTTAAAACATTTCTTGTATGTCACTTTCACAGTAATAATGCTGCTTTAGGCACATTTCACTGTTTGCTTGAACTATTTCAATAGCTTTCTGGTTATTCTTCCTGTCTCAACTGTCTCCCCACTCTTATTCATTCTTCACTCACTGCTACCATTCTTTTCTTAAAGCACAGGTCTGACATGTCACTTTCCTACTTAATAAACTCCAATGGCTCCCAGTTACCTCCAGGATCATTTGTATGTAATGCAGATATTACTAACTCTATTTAACAAATGAGAAACTGATGTTCTCAGATTTTGAGATGTGCCTAGATGACTTACTGGCCACATATCTAAGAAGGGATAGAACTGGAATGTGAACTAACATATTAAGTGTTATAGGTCCAGATCTCAGAGACCATGTAATCCATATATCTCATGTTAAAGATGAGGAGATTGAGACACATGGTAGCAAAGTGACTTGATCAGGTTCATAGAGTCATTATCAGTCAGAGGCAGGGCTTTAACCTAGGTCTTCCTGATTCTGAGGCTTTCTTTCTATCTGTTACAATGCACTTCATTTCTAGGCTTTACTTACTTTTAAAAAGGAGGGCTGAAGTAGTAAATGAATATGCCTTGAAAACAAGAGAAGACTATAATTTATATAAAGTTTCTCAGTCAATTCCCTGCAGAGCAAAAAGAAGCTCTATGTTTTTCACCATTACTATCTGCTTTTCTCCACTCACAGCGGAACTCCATTACTTCCCCTCCAAAACACCTTTCCCTACCTCCACCCCACATTTAGAAGAGACCAAAAGTTAAGGAAGTTTCTCCTCTAGGCACATTATGAGCCAAGGGCATGGAGCAATTTTTTGAAAAAGCAATTGTGTATCTGGCCAGAAGATGGCAGGGTATCTATTGCACCTGTAAATTCAAACTGAATGGTTAGTTCTGGATAGACCTGGATGGATGTGTTCATGCTACAGGTCATGCTTGTCTCCCATTCGTTCAATAGCTTGTTTGAGAGTTCATTGTGCTGTTTCAAGCAAAATGAAGAAATACTGATACTCAGAACATCGAACTAGCTCCTTTAATTGGGAATCCTTGGTCTGTTGTCACTTTGAAGAGGAGGAAGAATGGAGAACCTCTTAAGCATGTCATTAACAATCCTGTGGCTTCATCTGGGCTGTGAGTAGGGAGAGAGAGTTTAAGTAGGGGGTGAGAATAGGATGCCTTAAATGAAAAGGGAACTTTGTAGAACCTTCTTCCCAAGACTGGGGAGGAAGAACAAAGGCTCAGTCTAATTTGTAGGGCCTATTAAATTCTAACGAGGGATGTGTTTATGGCATTTTTTGAGTCTGTCATTCTCTTTCCAAGCAGGGGTGAGAAGCCAAGAATATCTGCAATAGAATCTTCGATCTTTGACTGTCCAGGAGGGAGAGCAAGTCAGCATGAATTGCAGTTACACAAACAGTGCTTTCTTGTATTTCCTTTGGTATAAGCAGGATACTGGGAAAAGAACAGATTTGCTGATGGACATTGATCCAAATATGGACAAAAAAGAAAATGGAAGAATGACAATTCTGCTCAACAATAAAGCCCGACACTTCTTCCTAAACATTGCTAGTGCCCGGCTTGGAGACTCCAGCACCTACTTCTGTGTGGTTGGTGCACAGTGCTCTCTAAGCACTTATAGCCTGTATAGAAACCCTGCAGGTAGAGCTGCAGCCTCACTTCCTAATTTCAAGCACAGACCACAGAGCTGAGAGTTTTTCCATGTTGTTTCTCTCTGCAAAGTGAAATAAATACACAAGATTCCTGTGTTATGAGAAGCTAAATCTTCAAGTGATTTCAGATATTTTGGTGGATGATCCATGATGGATTCTTATGGAAACTACTATGTTTTTAGAGTAGATTCCTCAAATCTGAGAATATTGCAAACCACCTTCCTCTCCTTCAAACCATCCCACAAGGTCAGTCAGAGAGGAGTAGTGGGAGTAGCATCTAGGTGGACCTTTATTTTGCCTCAGAAGGGCCCCTAGGTATTCCCTTGGCTCTTCCCCCCTTGGTAATGTGGAAAGAGCACAGGACTTGCAGTTAGAACTGGATTAAAATTCCAATTACCATGTTTCCCAGTTATGAGTCCTTGAACAATTCTCATAGCTTTTCTCAGCTTTAGTCTTAACTTTATTAGGAAGATTTTTTTTGCAATATTTCTTTTATGGAATCATTGTAAGAAAAGAGCTTTGGAAATTTTAAAGATCAGTAAGTGTGAATTATTAGTAGCCTCTAGTCCAGCTCAATTGACTCTGGTTATAATAGTTTCTTATGTTGGCATAAGAAAAACACCGTGGCCTGGAGATAGGGGGATGACAGACCTAAATAATTTTGTTACTGTGGTGACTTTGGCTAAGTCATCTACTCACCCCGTGCCCACATGTGTAAAATGGATATAATTACTCCATGGTTCTAATCACTGCATGAACCATTTCAGTCTCACATCTCCAGCTGCTTATTGGGCATCTTAAACTCGACGTTCTATAGACATCTTAAACTCAACATGTCCAAAACTGAACTTATTATCTTTCCCCTCAAATCCTCTGCACTTTGAAACTTCTTTGTAACTGTTGAGGGCACCATCTTCCTAGTCTCTCAGGCTCATAACCTATATGTCATTCTCATTCTCTTTCATAGCTCCCTCGCATATCTAATCTGTTGCCAAGGCCTTTTGATTTTTACCTTCATAACATTTCTAGAATATGTCCCCTCTCCCCTCTGGCACTGATTCCACTGTGATACAGATCCTCATTACTTCACATCTCAAATATGACAATAGCCTGTTGGTTGGTCTGCCTGCCAAAAGTCTCTCCCCACTCCAGTCCATCTTCCATGTGGTTATCAAAACTATTTCCTTAAACCACAGGTCTGACAATGTCTTCACCTGACTCAATAAATTCCAGTCACTCCCCATCACCTCTAGCACCAAATATAAAATCATCTATTTGGCATTCACAGTCCTCCATAATCTAGTCCCCCCCCACCTTTCCAAACTTCTTGCATATTTCACCTCCTGCCTCCCACCCCATATATTCATTGATCCAGTGACACTGGTCACCTTCACGTTCCTTATACAAGACACTCCATCTGTTAATTCCAGATATTTTTATAGGCAGTCCCTTATGCCTGGAATGGTCTCCTGCCTTATCTCTATGTCCTGACTTCTCTGGCTTTCTTCAAATTCCAGATAAAATCCCATTTTCTACAAGAAGCTTTCCCATATCTCTCTTAGTTCCAATGCCTTCCCTCTGTGGATTATTTCCAATTTATCCTGTTTGCCTTCTTTGTACATAGTTGTTTCTCTTTGTACATAGTTGGAATACAGTATTCCAGGAGGCAAAGGATATGTATTAACAGCTAAGAATAACTTACCCAGCAAAACTTAGTATAATGATACAGTAGGGAAAAAATAGATTCTTGATAAAATAGAGGACTTCCAAGAGTTCCTGATAAAAAGACCAGAGCTGCAGACAAACTTTAAAACCCAAATATAGGAATGAAGAGAAGCATAAAAAGGTATATATTAATCAACAATGATAAAGGATTAAGCAAGGATAAACTGCCCACATTCAAATAAGGGAAGATGATACATGTATTCCTTTGGAATCTCATCATCATGAGGGATGATAAAGGGGGTCTAATTAAACAAGGCTTAGGAGTGGTTCTGTTAAGTCTTCATGATCTTAAGAGAAAAATGGCAAGAGAAAGGAAGAGGAATACATTGGAGGGAAAGACAGAAGGGAAAAGAAAGTTAGGGAAAATGATCTCACATAATCAGGGTGCACTAGTAGACATCCATGAAAATAAGGATGAGGTGGTAGGAAGGAGTGACTGACCCTTGAACCTCACTCTCATCTGAACTGGACTCCATTAAACTGTGAACTCCTTGAGAGCAGGGACTGTCTTTTGCCTTTTTTTTTCCAGAGCAATTAGCAGAATGTCTGGCACATAGTAGGTACATAATAAATGTTTACTGACTAATTGACTCCAAATGTAACATATTTTTCACTGTACCACACAGAGCACATCTTTAATTCTTTTAAGCAATATGTTGAGAGATGAGGAAATCTTCATTTATTCAGTCATTGACGAATGGTTCAGAGAAGCCAAGTGCCAGATACCTTGTGTCTCAGGAAAGCCCTCTTTCATACCTTGGATTAGTAAGAAGTGGTGAGAAATGGCTTTGGAATTTGGATGGAAAAAGTAAACATCAGAGACTTGTCTTTATTACATTCTGCTAACTATCAAAAGGTTCAGATGTCTATTGAATAGCCTCAACTCTCAAGCTATGTGAGACATAGCAGATATAGCTAGGAAATGGAGAACAAAAGAGCTGGAAACTATAGTATCTCCTTATAATACCCCAGGAATGTTCTAAGCACCTTTCAGTGAGATTCTGGCTTGCAGAGGAGATTTGCATTACAGAGAAGCCCATGGAACGACCTTTCCATTTGCAAACAGCACAAGTTGACCAAGGAGTTTAGGGAGGCTTTGGGCACTCACATGTGCTCCATGCTTCTGTGATTGGCCTCCAGAGGGCAATGCTGCACAAGCTGAGCCAGGAGCTTCTGAAAATGAAGTACAGTAACATGCCCTCCCCTTACTTCCAACCCTGGTGCCCACAGCTCCTCAAGACACTCAGACTGAAACAACTCTTGAATCAGTGTCAGCCCAATGGAATCAGCAGCCAGAAAATAAGCAGACTCATTGAAGGATAGCCTGCTTCTGGAAATTCACAGGAACGACTTTCTCTTTGAAGTGAGCAATCTCTTTAGTCCCACTGACCCACCTACCCCCAACAAGAGAGGAATCCCAGCTTTATCCTGCTGAGCCATGATCTCTATGCCCATTGTTGCCCTTGTGATGCTATTCATAACTAGTGAGTAATATTTCATTCTACTCATTTCCATTGTTCCATTTAGAATCTCTTTTGAGCTATATTTCCTTCTGCTTATAGTGATTTCTTTTTTTTATTTTTATTTTTATTTTTAATAGGAACGACAGAAGCACAGTCAGTGACTCAACCTGAAGACCGGGTATCTGTCCCTGAAGGGTTCCCAGTGGAGTTGAAATGCACTTATTCCTCTTCTGGGGCTGCTTATCTCTACTGGTATGTCCAGTATCCCAATCAAGAGCTTCAAGTCCTCCTGAGATATTCTTCACAGGAAAGCAACAAAGGCTTTCAGGCCAATAAGGATGAAACCTCCTACCATATGAGGAAGCTCCATGTCCAAGAAGAAGATGCAGCTGTGTACTTTTGTGCTCTGGGTGACACAGTGAGAGAGCTCACAAGGGGAGCTGAACACAAACCTCCTGAGACAGTCTTTGAAATGTTCCTCAAAGGAATTTTTTTTCTGTTCTTGTCAGAGAACTTCAGACTGGGCAGTGCTGTTCCCAAGGAAGAATAAAGAGTCATAGAGTCATAGAATTTAGAATTAGAAGGGACTTTGGGGGCTAATTAGTTCAATTCTCTCATTTAATAGGTTAGAAAACTGAGGCACAGGCTAGTTAAGTGACTTGGCAAAAATTTTACAGATGGAAAGTGGTAGATATTGTATTCATATCCATGCCAGATACAGAAAACCGTCAATTTTCCTCACAAACACTTGGGATAAATCTCATAGTAGAGACAAGTAAAGGGATGAGTCCCAAACATTTAAAATCTCCACATTTCTCTTTGTATACATTTGACATTATCAGGGAAAGTCTGAGAATTGGGCCAGAGCTCAAAACCAACAATGAAGTGACAGACCAGAGCCTCTCTCTCCTTGTCATTAATCTCTTCTTTTTAGAGTTTTATTGACCCTGGATACATGAAAAAACTCAGGATAGCCTGATGGAAACCATTCTGGAAGAGTGACCTTAGGCAAATAATTTTATCTTCTTTGTTTCCTCAATTAAAAAAATGGTGATAATGATATGAAAGATGGACTTAGCCACTGAGATACCAGTCCTGGGACAATGACTGATCGAACCTCCTCGGCCAGTCCTCTATTACAATCTCCAGCAAATGCAGAAGGGATATAAATACATTCCAAAGGACTCCACATGAGTCTTAACCCTCTCAGAGTTCACTTACCCAACTCTGACTGGCACTTGCAGTTTGGGTCCCCAAAGGGCTGGCTGTTTTCAGAACTGGACTTTTATTGGCTAGTCCCTAATTAAGAGCACTTGCAGAATCATCCTTGTATCTTATTGGGAGGAAAACATCCCGTGAATTCTGAATTGTTACAAATGAGAGACTGTATGGTCCAGTAGAAAGAGCACTGTCCCTAGTGATGGAGGACCTGGGTTCAAATTTGTCCCTCTGATGATTACTACCTATGTCATCTTGGGCAAGTCATTTAGCTTACCTAAGCCTTGATTTCTTTATTTGCAAAACGAGGGAATTGGACTGGAAAGATTCTAAGTTTCCTTCCAGCTCTGAAAATCAGGTTGATTTAGTCAAATTTTATGCATCCTACTCCATTGCCAGTCATCTTGACTCTTGTCTTGCCACTGGACTCCAAAGCCTGTGGAGGACAGAGTGAAACTGATGACTTTGCAAAGCTCTGCCTCACTTAAATCCAATTCACAGGCAAGTCAAAACATTGATATAATTAGTCTTCTTCAAGAACAAAGGATAAACAACAGACCAATGATCCCATAATCTCTTGAAGTTTTTCTGAGCTGCATTATCTGAATTAATCCCATTTTTTTAGAGAACTGAAACTTCATCCCAACCCGGTATTTTTCTATCTCAACTACTCCCACTCTTATTGATTCAGGAGCTGTTTAAACACCCAGAGTATTTATTCCCTTTATTTTGGAGCATGAATCGTCAGATTAACAAGGGCCTCTCACTGTCTACCAGCTTTCACCAGACCCCTGTGAAGCCTTGTTTAGGAGCTACTATAGCAAAATGATAAACAAAACAAAACAGAACAGATCTCTCACTCAGAGGGTAGAGGATCTTGTTTCAAGCCTCCCTTTGAAGGCTGTGTAAACTTTACCTATGTAGACTTTGAGCAAGTCCATTAACTTCTCATTAACTACTCATTTATTAGATGAAGGTATTGGACTAGATGTCCCCTATGATACACCTCTTGGTCCTATGACCTTCTAAAATAGGCATACCCAAGGATCCACCTGCAAAGCTCCTCAAACTGCTATGGGAGAGTGGCCATCCTTTTTCTAGTTCAATAAGGTTACAGTAATAAATCTGCATAATTTCCTCTGCTTAGTTGAGTACCTTTTGACAAAAATTGTGTAGTATTTATGTTTGCATTAGCTCATCAGAGAAAGCAGGACCCAGAAAATAAAGCTTCTGAAGTTAAATAGTAACTTTTCTGTTCTAGGAAAATCATGTGTTGGAAATGGAATTGATTATCTCCTGATCTATGGGATACATTGGAGAATGAATAGCTCTTTTTGATCTAGGTTTTTTTTTTTCATCATCCAAGAGGTAATTTCCAGTTTGAAGTGAAGAGCACATTGAATTGGCCCAGACTTGATAATTCCTACTCTTTTGAATTGACTTATTCCTTACAGTGAATTGAGCTTTTATTCCTTAACTTAGATCTGACTACCCAGAATATTAACATTCTACAAACAAAAGAAATGATTGAAATTCATATGTATGTATCTTTTCACCAAAGTCCAACTAACATGCTTCATTATGGTAAAAAGTTAACCCTGGACTCACCCTTCTTGACCACTCTTCAGTCTTTGACGCTGTCATATTTTTCTCCTGGATATTCTCTTTTCTGTATATTTTCATGACCCTATTCCCTCCTGTTTCTGCTCTGACCTGTGTGAGTGATCCTTCTCAGATCCCTTCACTCAATTGTCATCCAAATCATGCCCCATGTTAGTGCTGCCCGGGCGTTTATTTTGGCTGCTTGTCTCTTTTCAAAAAAATTCTATATTTTCTCACTTGGTGATGTCATCAGCTACTAGGAGTTCAATTATTACTCTCATGAAGATGATGCCTAGATCTCTATATTTAGCCCTAGTATCTCTCTTAATCTCTAGTCCTTCTTCTCCAACTGCCTTTTGGTCATCTTGAATTGGCTATTCTCTAGGCATCTCAAAAAAAAAACCAATTCCTTATCTTTTCCCAAAGTTAGGTTTTCTTTTCAACTTGCCAATTACTTTTTAGAGCACTACAATCCTCTCTGTCATCCATGCTTGAAACACAAGTGCCATCCTTGACTTCTCTCTTACACTCATCCCACATACCTAATCTACTATCAAAAATTGTCCTTCTCACCTTTAGAACATCTCTTCTATTTATCACTTCTCCACTCACATAGAAAAGACTCTGGTATAGGCCTACTTTATATTATGCCTGGACTATTTTAATATCTTTCTATTTGGTCTTTCTGTCTCAAATATTTCCCTTCTTCAATTCATCCTCCACTTACTGCCAAAGTACTTTTCTGAAAGCACAGATATAACTGTCACTTCCTTAATCAATTAACTGCCTTGAATCCATATCATCTCAAAGATCAAATATGAAATCCTTTTTTTTGACTTTTAAATCTATTTACAACCTAACCCCTTCATGCCTTTCCAGTGTTCTTACTCTTTACTCCCTTCATAGTGTCTGCAGTTGAGCAACACGGGCCTTCTGCTGTTCTTGGCAAAGATCATTCCATCTTTTCACTGACTGTCTCCCATTCTGGGAATGCTCTCCCTCATGCTGACTAGTTTTTCTGCTGACTAGTTTACCTTGCCTTCACTTAACACTTAGTTCAAACTCTGCCTTCTTAGGGAGGCCATTTCTGCTTCCTTACCCCCAACATATACCTTCCTCACTTCTGTCTTGCTGCTATCACTTTTTTACTTTCCTTTTAAAATATATGTCTTGCATATTTTTTCATGTTGTGTCTACATGGAAACATGAGCTCCTTGATGGCAGCACCATATTTTTCCATTTTTTTTTTTGGTAACTAGAATTCAAGCCTGGTCATTTGCATAAGACTCAACTCATTGGAGGAAAGGGTGATTTTTTAATCTTCCATGCCGTGGTAGGGATGGAGCTGGTGAAAGCTTTTGAGAAGGATGGGCAAGAGTCAGAGATGTTTTTTCACACATTCCTTGTGAGTCACGTTTAGACAAACCCATACTAACTTACACAAAACCTACTTGGTCAACACATATATCTTACAAAGTGTATCTCCAGTGTTTAGCACTATGCCAGGTACACTGTATGCTTTTAATAAATGCTTGAATGACTGATGGTAGAGAATGCACAATTTGATAGGTCCTACCTACCAAGATGGTTTCAAGCCTAGGTGGGACAAAGAATTGAATATGTCTAGTCTTCAGCACTGGTCTAGCTAAGTACAAAGAAGCCGGAGATTTGGCCGCTAGGTCATGAATTTTTTGGCCGCAGTAATTCACTACCTGTTTGAAGGAATTTTGATTTGAATTGTTAAGAAAGCATAGGCAAAAAGATGAAAGCAGATTTTAAAAGCAGTTACCGACCTCTTGTGGGTAATGAAGCTGTTTCCATCTCCATTTAACAAATGAAAATAACTGAAGCTCTCAGGTTTTCTGTGACTTGGCCACACGACTTACTGACCCCACAGCTAGTAAGCAACAGAGCTGGAGGTTAAACTGAAGTATTTAGGATCCAAAGAGTCACAGGGCTGGAGAGAGCCTCAGTGACCACATTTAGGCCAATTGAAATCCCAACTTCTACAAAAAGTATTTCCCCAACCCCTCTTAATTCTAGTATTTTCTCCTTTTAATTATTTCCCATTTATTCTGTACATAGCTTGTTTGTACATAGTTGTTTGCTCATTCTATCCACCTTTAGATTGTAAACTTCTTGAGGGCAGGGCTGTCTCTTGCTTCTTTTTGAATCCCCAGAAATGCAGTTTCTTGCACATAGTAGGCATCTGATATTTATTGACAGACCGACTGATAAAGTCCAAACTCCTCATATTATGGGTGAGAAAAATGAGGATTCGAGGGAGTGAAGTGACTTGCTCTAGGTCACATACCCAGTCTGTGTCAGGGGCAGGACTTGAACCCAGGTCTTCTTGGCTTCAAGTCCAACTATGTATCCAATATTAAAAATGATAATTTGAGGGGCAGCTAGGTGATGCAGTAGATACAGCACTGGCCCTGGAGTCAAGAGGACCTGAGTTCAAAGCTGGCCTTACACACTTACTAGCTGTGTGACCCTGGGCAAGTCACTTAACCCTGATCGCCTTCAAAAACAAACAAACAAAAATGATAATTTGATTGTTGTATTATTCCATTAAAACTATCATATTATCATATCATCATATTAAATGATAATACCAAGTTTCCATGAGAAGCTTGGATTCATTAGAAGAGCTTAGGAATTTTCTAGAGGCAATCAAGCTCACTGTCCTCCTTGTATTCAATTCAGGCAAATTGGAAGTACTTTTTAAAACAGCATTTCTCTGGGGGAAGAAGCATCAATTGACTTTTTAATGCCGTGGTAGTATCCTGGACACTGAAACATAGCAAATTCCAAATTAACTATGATTAGAGAGGAAAGCAATGGTATAGATAATCCATAGTCACAGATAACACAAAGAATAGGTTAACCGGTCTCTGAAAGATTATTTTTTGCAGTTATGTTTCAATAGATGCAGCCAATAATGTATGATGAAAACCATGTTGGCCTGTGAGTCAGAAGACAGTAGAAAGACTATTGGCTCTGCAGGCAGAGGTACTGGGTTTAAATCCCACCTTTGACACTGATACCTTATGTTACTCAGTGCTCTAATCAACCCTCTAAGATTATATATTTCAAAGAAGGGGCCAACCTGCCTTGGTAGAGGAAATTTCCTCACCTGAGAGTTCCCTATACAAATGACATCACAGGTGCAATCTTTATCCCTATCCCTACTCTATGCTTTTATTGCATGGGAGTAAGGCATGGATTGTCACAGTTCTTGAAGAGTTAAAAATGAATATCATGTTGGATTTGATCAGAGTATAATGTAACCAGTGAGGAGCTTCAAACAAGAAAAAGGAGAAAAGATATAAGCAAGATGGGTTGGACACCTGGCAAGAGCTCAGGATGACAGGGAGACAGCCAGTGGGCTCTGCAGGTATCTCTCTGAGTTAAGAGAAAGTAAAAAAGGCTAAAAAGCCTGTTGAGCAGGCCCTCCCTTTCCTTCCCTCCACCCACCCCTGTGGTGAATGTATGGGAGAATAAACAGAATGGATTGACATGGATGAATTGTGATCTGCATCAATGGACAACCTTCCAAAAGATTAAGATGAGAGATTCATCTAAGCATTTAAGTATGCCTGAAGAAGGACCTGGCTTTTCCAACATCTTCCTGAGACTTTTAGAGTCCAACCTCCATATTATCTGAATTCTCTACAGGATGACAAGACATCTTTTATCTCCATTTGAAATTGATGCCACTTTAAACATGACTATAGTGAGTATACAGGTGAGCCCCTTCCACCTTTTGCTCAGTGGGCTCATTCTTGACATCACAGGAATACACAGACCTTGAGAGAAGGTCAATCCATCAGTCAAGAAACATTTATGAAATATTTACCCTATGCCAGACACTGTGCTAAATGGTGGGTATACAAAAAGAAGCAAAAGACAATCCTTGCCCTTAAGGAGCTTATCATCTGATGGGGGAGAGCACACACAAATGGAAGTAGACAAAGGAAGATATATACAAGATAATAGGAAATAATTGATGGAAGGAGGGCTTTAGGATTAAGAAGGGTTAAAGAAGGATTCCACAGAGGTCAGTATTTGGAGTGGAGCAGAGGAAGGAGAATGTTCCAGGCATGGGAGAATCAGAGAAAATGCCCAGAGCCGAGAGACGGGGTGTCTTGTTTGTGGAACAGTCAGGAGGCCAGTGTCTTTGGTCAGAAGAGTACGTGTCAGGGAGTAAGGTCTAAGAAGATTGGATAGAGGGAGGGGCCTCGGTTATGAAGGGCTTTGAATGCCAAATAGAGCATTCTATATTTGATCCTGGAAGCAACAGAGGGCCAAGGGAGTTTATTACATAGGAGTGACATGATCAGACACGTGCTTTAGGAAAACCATTTTGGTGGCTGAGTGGAGGATAGGTTGGAGTGGGGAGAGCTGAAGCAGTCAGACTCACCAGAAAGCTATTGCAATAATCCAGGTGTGAGGGCCTGCGCTATAGTGATAGCAGTGTCAAAGAAGAGAAGGGGATATATTTGAGAGATGTTGCAAAGGTGATGGATGTCACATTGCATACATATTGGAAGAGGGACCTGAGTAACCACCTAACTCTTACAGGGAAATGTGTGTACCATGGAACCGACAGAGATGCCCAAACCAACTTGATGGACCCAGAGACAATTTGGGGGGAGTGGATTTCTCATAATCTCCTTGACTCATGATCGAATTCAGAGAAATCCTAGAAATGTCAGTATCTGGCTTACTTTGCATCCCCTCAATTGATTTATAAACATCAGAATGCAAAATATCAATTGGGAAAAATGATGTGTGTACCTGAGACAAACTGCACAAATCATACTAAGGGAGCACAAAGGTAGAGGAGTGACAGAATCAGATAGGGATTCCTAGAAGTAGTGGATTTTGGACTGGATTCTGTAAGAAATGAAGATCTAGAATCAGCTTCTCTTTCTATTAGTCATTTGATGTTGTACGAATACTATGGAGAAAAGAAATGCTGGACTGAGAGTCAGTAGACAGAAAATCTTCTCACGGTGCCACTAATCAATTACGTCACATTGGGCAAGTTATGTAATCTCTCTGGAAATCAGTTACTTCATCAGTGAAATGAGGGCCCTGTGCTTGATGAGCTCTGAGGTCCCTTTTGTAGGATTTCCTCGCTAGAGTCCATCTTAGAGATCACAGTCCAATTCTTTCATTTTACAGACAAAGAAAGTGAAGCTTAGATCATTGCCCAAAGTAAGACAGTTAGTGAGTAAAAGAATCAAGCTAAAACCCCAAGAACTTGGATTGCAAATTTAGTATTAGACTAGGTGACATTTAAAGCCCCTTTTCATCCCTAAAAGTTTAAGTTCATGTAACAGGCAAGTGTGTAAAATTTCTCAGACTGATTCTCATTGAACACATTTTCAGTAATTCTGTGTTTGGCCTGAGGTGAGCAGAGCGTCTATCGACAGAAAGAACTTCGACTGAAAACCTTGATTGTGTGATTTATCAAAGGGAGTGAGAAGCATACAAAGTAGCAGACTGATTGACAGTAGCAGAGAGAAAACTCTGTTTCCTAGAGCAGCACAAAAAAGGGGACAAGAAATAATTTGCAAGGCTGGGGTACTGAGTTAGCATCTTAGATCCCAGGACTGTATCATTGATTGTTGGTAGGATATAAGAATGGAGAAGCTCCTAGAAATCTTATTAATGCCAGGCATCAGCTGGCCTGTAAGCTGGGCACAATGGAGATGGGAACACACTATTCCTTTAAAGTGTCAGGGAGAAAGCCAGGAGGCTCAATCAGCCTATTCTAGACTTATTTTTGGGGGGAAGAAGGGGCTAGGGAAGGAATATAAATTCTAAATGACTTGATGCTGTCTTTTTTTGCACAGGGGTGATTAGCCAACCAGAGGTGGAGCAGTACTGCATCTCTGAGTCTCCAGAAGGAGAATGATGATTCTCAATTGCACATACAAGAAAGATATTTTGGACTATTTCTTATGGTATAGGCAGAATCCTGGGAAAGGCCCTGTTTTACTGATAGACATTTGTCTGAATATGTTTAAAAAACAAAAAGGAAGATTCACAGTCTGGCTCAATAATGAGAAAAGTGATTATTTTTCTATTATATTAATAGCCAATTATTAAATTAGGATTAAGGTTATATCTTTCTATTTTCTCATTCAGGGACCAGCCCCTGTTTGTCATTCGGTCAGTCTCTGAAGGACAAGACTGATAGATGAGATTAGCTTAATTCTTGGGGTACATACTACAGAATCTTGGGCAGGACCCCACCTACTAGGAGACCTTACTTCTGTTTAGTGTAAACAGAATCAAATCTAGATGTATTCTAGCCCCAAAGCATTAAGCCCATATCCTTTCACCCTCTCCACTGGAGTTTAGGGTAACACAGCACATGAAGGAGAAAACCAATCAGAGTGGTCTGGATAGAGATGGATTCCTTTGTCCAGATTGCTGGAGGCAGCTGAGTCTCATGACCAAGTCATATTCTCAGCAGAAGGTGGCTGAAGGCTTTCAGCTCACCTTCTCATTTGAAAGTCTATCCCTCATCAGTTGTTCATCAATAGGGGTTGATTTTCACCTGTCAGGGACACCCCATTTTCCATAGGTATTTAAGCATTTGGTAATCTCCATTGTTTTGGCTTTGGTTGTCTAGAGAGACCAATGATCATCAATTTATTGATTATTAGCTAGCCAGCCTAATTAATAAATTGACTATTAATTACTCAGAAACTCTGTCTCTAAAGATTTTCATTCTTTACAATAAAGACACTAAACATTTCCCCC
Organism: Vombatus ursinus; assembly: GCF_900497805.2. Taxonomy (NCBI): domain Eukaryota; kingdom Metazoa; phylum Chordata; class Mammalia; order Diprotodontia; family Vombatidae; genus Vombatus; species Vombatus ursinus. The sequence goes on from NW_020954672.1 coordinate 2,229,680, forward strand.
TGCGCATCTCAGCCTCTCATCCTGGAGACTCAGGTACCTGCCTCTATAAGTCAAGAGGGTGGTGCCACCTGGTAACCCGCAGGCTGTACGTGAACCTTGCAGCAGAAGATCTGGCCACAAAAAGCTCAACTCTGAGCTCACCTGGAGTTGAGTATGCTACTTTTCCCTGCAAATGCAAATATGTGCTCAGGCCTCCTAAAGTGACCGTATGGATAGAGGGGCTTTACAATTCATCAACTATAGATCTAGAACTGGAAGAGATACTAGAGGCCATCATTTTACAAATAAGGAAACTGAGGCCAAGAGGGGTTAAGTGACTTGTCCAAGGTTGTGGGAACATAGACTAATAGTTTTAGAACTAGAAGGGAAACTTTAAAGGATATTTTGTCTAATCCTCTCATTTTTGCAAAAAAGGAAACCAAGGCCCAAAGAGGTTAAATGACTTTCCCAAGGAAATACAGGTAGTAAGTATTAGATGTGGGAATTGAACCCATGTCTCTGACTTGAGAGCCAGTGCCCTTATTTATGAAGAATTTAAATATTTTATATTATGATACAACTATAGTAATCTAATTAGATGAAATTATTTTCACATTAAAAAAAACAAATTTAGAGATTATCTGTTCCATAAAGGCTTTCCTAATCTCCCTGTCAAGAAGGGCATTTTCCTTCTATTATATGATAGAATGAAGCATTTAATAAAAACTTTACTTTGTGCAGGCACTGTGATTGGGATACCAATGAGTAACAATTTCTCTTCTCAAGGAGCTCACATTCTAATGGGGAAGACAATACATAGGGAAGGTTTCAGCTGCAAGGCAGATGTAAAGTCCCGTAGTCCATAGAGGAGTGCATTAAAACAGAAGGCAATGTCTCTTCTTTAGTGTCATTTAAACTGATAAAATAGTATAAGTTTCTGATATTGAACCATCTGATACCAGTCAGGAAACGTTTGGAAGATAGGCTAAACCAGGTTGAAGGTAACCGACAGGCCTCAAACCTGTCAGTAAGTTAGGGAGATGTCTACTCCCAAGCATGTAAAGACTGCTGCTGGTGGAATGGGCAGATGAGAAAAATTTGTTCCAATGGCCATGAAGGTAGCTGAAGCAAGTGCTGTGGAGTGCTTAGAGCTTGGTCAGTCATCAAAGATGCCAGTGTGCATCCTGGGCCATCCATGGTCACTTTGACTTTTGTCTTGCCACTGGACTTCTGATGACTCTGGAAGAGAGTGAAGTTGATGACTTCTGCATTTTGTAACTGCATTTTGACCCTCCACACCTCATAGAATAAGTGAGGTTAGGTCTAAGATCTGAATACTTCACAGTGGAGGAGAATGCTTTATGTTGCTTTAAAAAATTACAGGACCTGTGATTTCATTAGGGTGAGTAACTCCTGGTGAAGAAACTTCCTCTGCCAATGCAAACTGGCAATTGCTCCGCAACTTAATCTTATAAAGTAGCCTATAGTCACTGAGAAGTTACATGATTTTCTCAGTCATATAGCAAGCATGTACAAGAGGCTAGAATTCAGCTCGGGTCTCCAAGATGAAAGTCCTTACATACAGTCCAAAGTGCTGAGTCAATACCACGATAAGATGGGGAAAGAACCTCATCTCAACACTAACTATGTTGCAAAAAGGTCATACAGTTTCTAATAAGATACCTGCAGGGGAATTCTTTTTCTTTCCCCTTGTGTTTAGAAGAGACCAAAAGCCAAGGGAGTTTTCCCTTTGGGTATACTGTGAGCCAGAAATACCAGGCATACTTTTCATAGCAATAGTGAATCTGGACAGAAAATGACTGGGTATTGATTACACCTGAAAATTCAAACTGAATGCTTAACTCTGGATAGACCTGGGTGGGTATGCTCATCTTACATGTGATGCTTGTCTGCTATTAGCTTAATAACTCATCTAAGAACCCAGCAATACCCAAAGCACTGAACTAACTTCTTTAGTGAGAAACCCTTCATCTGCTGTCTCTATTATCAATCTGCCTGACAGGGAGAAAGAATGGAGAATTTCTTGAACATTTCATTTGTGATCCTGTGGCTTCATCTGGGCTGTGAGTTAAGGGAGATGAATGGGGAAGGGATGGTAGTAGGTTACCTTGAGGGAACAGGGAACTCCAGAGGACATTCCAAGACTGAACAGGAAGAACAAGGGTTCAATCGGATTATTTTGGGTCCATTGAAATTTAATGCATGATAACAGTTTATGACATTTTCCTGAATCTGTCCTTCTCTTCTTAAGCAGGGGGAGAAGCCAAGAATAGTGGCCAGAAAGTCCTCTCTACCTGACTGTCCAGGAAGGAGAGAGCATCAGCATGAAATGCAGTTACACAAACAGTACCTTGACCTACTTCAATTGGTATAGGCAGGATCATGGGAAAGGACCAGATTGACTGATGACATTTGTTCAAATATAGACATAGTTCAAACAGAACATTTGTTCAAATACAGACAAGAAAAAACACAACAAAGGAGTCAAACATCTGTCTGCACATCATAGCTGCCTAGCCAGAAGACTCAAGAACCTTCCTTGGTGTAGTAAGTACACACTACTCTTTGGACATCCGTAGCCTGTGCACAAACCCTCCAGCCTTACTCCCTCATATCAAGCACAAACAATACTGCTGGGGATTTTTCAGATTTGTTTCTCTCTGCAAAAGGGGAAAAACCACAACATCACAGGACTCCTAAAGTGTTATGAAAAGCTGTCTTTTAAAAAAATGTTTAAAGAATTTTTTTCAGTTCCAAATGCTCTCCTTCTCTCCATCCCTCTCCCACCCACTGAGAAGAAATGCGATATCCATTATACATATGATATCATGCAAAACATGTTTCCACATTAGCTAGGTTGTGAAAAAAAAGCAAGAGAAATGAAATGAAAAATATATTTCAATCTATACTGAGAATTCATTAGTTTTCTCTCCAGAGGTGGATAGCATTTTTCATCGTGAGTCCTTTGGAACTGTTAAGGACCAGTGTATTAATCAGACTAGGTCTTTCCCAGTCTGTGCTTGACATGACCTTTTCATTTGCAAACAGCACAGTCAGCCAGGGGGGTTAAGGGAGGCTTTGGGGCACTCATATATGCTCTGTGCTTCTGTGATTGGCCTCCAGAGGGCGATGTTGCCCAAGTTGAGCCAGGATCTTCTGAAAATGAAGCACAGTAACATACCCTTCTCTCACTTCTAGCCCTGGTGCCCACAGCTCCTCGAGACACTCAGACTGAAACAACTCTTGAAGCAGCATCAGGTTCCCGATTGAATCAGCAGCCAGAAAGTAAGCAGACTCATTGAAGGATAGCCTGATCCTGGAAATTCACAGGAAGGACTTTTTCTTCTTTGAAGTGACCAATCTCTTTAGTCCCACTAACTCACCTACCCCCCAACAAGAGAAGAACCCTAGCTTCATCCTACAGAGCCATGATCTCTATGCTCATTCTCACCCTTGTGATGCTACTCATACCTAGTGAGTAACATTTCATTCTACTCATTTCCATTGTTCCATTTAGAATCTCCTTTGATCTGTATTTCTTTCTGCTTGTAGTGATTTTTAAAAAATTTTTATTTTTAATAGGAACAACAGAAGCACAGTCAGTGACTCAGCCTGAAGACCAGGTCTCTGTCTCTGAAGGGTTCCCAGTGGAGTTGAAATGCACTTATTCCTCTTCTGGGGCTGTTTATCTCTTCTGGTATGTCCAGTATCCCAACCAAGAGCTTCAAGTCCTCCTGAGACATACTTCACAGGAAAGCAATAAAGGCTTTCAGGCTGAATTCAACAAGGATGAAACCTCCTATCATCTGAGAAAGCTCCATGTCCGAGAAAAAGATGCAGCTGTGTACTTCTGTGCTCTGAGTGACACAGTGAGAGAGCTCACAAGGGGAGCTGAACACAAACCTCCTGAGACAGTCTTTGAAGTGTTCCTCAAAGGGATTTTTTTCTTTCTCAGTCCCTCAGGTGGTATAATGCTGGTCCCAAAAAAGAATAAAGAGTCATGGAGTCATAGGACTTAGAGCTAGAAGGAATTTTTGAGATGATCTAGATCAATACTCCAATTTAAAAGACAAAGAAACTGAAGCAGAGTTGTTAAGTGACAATGCAAAAGTTTTGCAGATGAGAAACTGCAAATATGGGACTCCCACCTTAGCCAGATCCAGAGAACTGTCAATTTTCTTCATAAAATCTTATTTAGATAAATCTTGTAATAGAGATAAGTTCCAAACATTTAATTTACCCACAATTCTCTCAGTATACATTTGATCTTAGCAGTCAAAGTCTGAGAGTTACTCTCTTGGGCCAGATCTCAAAACCATCAGTGAAGTGCTAATACAGAGATTTCTTCTTCTTGTAGTTTATTCCTTCTTTGTAGAGTTTCATTGACCCTGGACATGTGCAAAAACTCAGGATAGCTTGATGGAAAGCAGACTGGAAGACATGTGTGCTAAGCCTAACTTTGTTACTTGTCACACTTGCTATGTGACCTTAGGCAAATCCCCTCACCTTCTCTGTTACATCATTTGAAAAATAGGGTTAATAATATGTAATGTTCAGTTGGATATTATGACCAACAAGATGAACAAGTAGACTTTTTCTGACCCTCATGACCTTTCAAACTTTTCCAAAATAGATTTTTCATAGGAGATAAAAGCAATTTTAGATGTTTCCATTGTCTAGGGCACCAATAAAAGTAATGATGGAACAATTCAATAAACCAACAGCAGAGATATTTAATCCCTAAACCTCAGTGAGTTCACTGAGCACCCCCTCACTGCCACTATCACCCAATCTTTGGCTGTGGAAGATGACTCACAGGCTTGCAACTGAACTCAACTCTACCCTCCTTCATTCAGGTACAGGGGAAAATCAAAAGGCAGAAGTTTGCTTGGGCTGGGACAACAGTGAGGCAGTGATCTGTGCTGGAAACAGAGCTCAGCTAGAGAACTGAGTAACAAAGGGACTGAGGCAGGACACGTATGAGACTATATGGCACTCTTCTAAGTCTGAGGCAAAAGCTCATTGTCTAGTGAGGGGCATTTTTATCTCTCCAGCTCTCAATTGTGTTGGAAACTGAGGCCTGTGAACCTTGAATTGCCCACTATGGGAGGAGGTTGAGATAACTTTGTGGTCTAGCTCCCAGGAAAATTGCCATCAAATGAGGAGCAGGAAGTGAATGATGAGAGAAGATAAGTTTAAAAAAAAACTGAAATTACAAAAGACAAGTAGAAAAATAAAAATTTTGAACAAACCAAATAAACCAATAGAGAAAAGATATTAATAACAGAAGGGAACATGGCTTTTGTATCAGGTAAAACATCCAGGAATAAATACTGCAAGAGAAAGAAAATGAATTAACATCTGATGAGGCAGAGGACCCAGAAGATTTCCGAGAAACCATGGACCCACAGCAGGAAATTCTCAAATTATTTAAAAGAGAAATAATATTTGTGAAAACAGAGTTTATGACCTGCACAGCAGGAATGATTGGTAAAATTAAAAAAAAAACCCACTAGAATCCATGGTCACAAATCTCAGCAAAGAAACAAAAGAGAGAATAAATGGTTGGGAATACAAATATGCAGAATAACAATCTGGAAGAAGAAAAGAAAAAAGTAATAATGTTAAAAGAAAACAATCTCCATAAAAGTAAAACATTGGTCTAGAGACAGTTGAGTATGTCTTCCAAAAAACACAAAAAGTATAAAAATTTGAACATCATAATATAAGAAATACAAAAGTACTCAGAACTTCTGAACATAGAAATCAAAGTGCAAATAGAAAGAATCCACAGATGTCCTTTAAAAAACATGCTGTGAAGAAGATTCTGGGAAGATGTCAGAGTAGGTCAGAAAATTCCAACCTCTCCAGATTTTCCCCACAAACAAGATAAAATAGCACCTCAGGACAAATGTAAAGTGGTAAAAATAAATAAGAGGTGGGGTAAAACAGTGGTCCTCCTGGGACAATTGGAGAAGATTTGAAGAAAATCCCAGGACCAAGGTTTGGTCCCTAAGAAGAGTAAACACTTCCAGACTAGGTCCACTGAAACATCAAGTTTTGAGCCCTAGGACTAGCTGGATTGGGAGGTAAACTTGGCCCCAGGCACAGGAACTTTCATCTCCTGAATAGTATGGGGTGTTGGGCATCTGAGCTGGGGAAGATTGAGAGAATCTCTGCTGACAAAGAATGCCAGACCCAGCTGATCTGCAGAGAAGCAGCAGGGCAAGAAGGAACCAGCATACGCCCAATGAGTGCCGAAGTAGTGGGGTGGGGACATCACTGGCTGTGGGCACTTAAAGGAGGCTGTAGGTCTTGGTTCTAGTTCCAGATCAGAGAGGAGAACTGAAGGAGTATCTGAGGCCAGAGGCACCATTTGCCATACCCCAGGACTAGAGGTGATTATAAAAACTAAGCTACTAAAAATAAGAAAAAATGCACAGACAAAGGAAAAAGAATCCATCCATCACTATGGGAATAGAGAAGGCCTGGATTTGTCTTCAGAGGAGGATACCAAAGCAAAGAAACCCTCTTCTACCCCAAAGGGTAACATCAAATGGCCATCTGCTCAAAAAGAATTCATAGAAGAACTTAAAAAAGACTTTTAAAATCAAATGAAAGAGATTGAGGGAAAACCAAAATAAATAAATAAATAAATGAAAACCCCAAGATTATGAAAAGAAAGTTAACCAATCAGGAAAGGAGATTCAGAATCTTAAGGAAGAAAACAACTGCATGAATATCAGACCTGGGCAAGGGGAAGCCAGTGAAGTTATAAGATCAAGAAATAATAAAACAATATAAAGAATGAAAAAATAGAAGAGAATGTGAAACATCTCATAAGAAAAACAACTGATCTGGAGAACAGATCAAGAATAGAAAGCATGAAAATAATCAGAATACCTAAAAGCTATGATCGAAAAAAGAATCTTGTTACAATAATACAAGAGATAATTAAAGAAAATTGTCCTGAAACATTAGAACAAGAGGGGAAAGTAGAAATAGAAAAAAATCCACCAATCACCACCTTAAAGAGATCTTATGAGGAAAACCCATAGTAATATTATAGTCTAATTCCAACTCCCCACCTCAAGGATAAAATATTACAAACAACAACAACAACAACAAGTTTTTCTTAGAACAATATGTGTACAATGTTCCCTTGGTTCTGCTCACTTTACTCTTTATTATTTCATGCAAGTTTTTCCATGTTTTTCTAAAATCAACCAGCTCATCCTTTCTTATAGCACAGTTGTGTTCCATCACAATCATATACTACAACTTATTTAGCCATTCCCCACTTAAGGGGTATACCCTCAATTTCCAGTTCTTTGCCACCGGAAAGAGAGTTGTTAAAAACATTTTAGAATGTATAAATTCTTTCCCTTTTTCTGCTGGGAAATAGACCTAATAGTGGTATTGCTGGGTCAAAGACTATGCACAGATTTATAACTCTTTGGGCATGATTCCAGATTGCTCTCCAAAATGGTTGAGTCAGTTTCCAGTTCCACCAACAATGAATTAGTGTCCTAATTTTCCCACATCCCTGCTAATATTTGTTGCTTTCCCTTTCTATCATTTTAGCCAATCTGATAGTTATAAGATGATACCTCAAAGTTGTTTTAATTTGCATATCTCTAATCAATAGTAATTTAGAGCATTTTTATATGACTATATATAGTTTTAATTTCATCATTGAAAAACTGCCTGTTCATATCCTTTGACCATTTTTCAATTAGGGAATGACTTGTATTGTTATAAATTTGATGAAGTTCTTTAAATATTTGAGATCTAAAACCTTTATCTGAGAAATGGCCTATAAATCCCCCCCCATTTTCTATTTTTCTTCTCATCTTGGCTTCATGGATTTTATTAGTACAAAACCATTTTAATTTAATGTAATCAAAATTATCCACTTACCCCTCACAATGATCTCTATCTCTTGTTTATTCATAAATTGTTCTCCTATCCATAAATCTGATAGGTAATATATTCTATGGTTTTCTAATTTTGTTATGATATCTCCATTTATATCTAGATCATGTGTCCATTTTGACCTTATCTTGGTAAATGGTATAAGATATTAGTCTATGCCCAGTTTCTGCTAGCCTACTTTCCAGATCAACAATTTTTTTTTTACCAAATAATGAATTCTTATCCCAAAAGCTTAAATATTTACATCTGTGAAACACAAAGTTACTATAATCATTTGCTACTATGTATTGTATGTCTGCTCTGTTCCACTGATTCACCTTTCTATCTCTTTGCCAGATAGTTTTGATAATTATTGTCTTATAGTATACTTCAAGATTTGGTATGGCTAAACCTCCTTTTTTTTGCATTTTTATTAGTTCACTTGATATTCTTGGCCTCTTGCTCTTCCAAATGAGTTTTGCTATTATTTTTTCTAGCTCAGTAAAATAATTTTTTGATAATTTAATTGGGATGGCTGGATTATGTTTCAAGGAGCAAAGTAGCTCCAGATGCAACCCAAGATGACATTCCCTACAAACTCGAGCCTAAAAATTAATTAAAAAAAAGTTCAATTTAAAAGAGGTATTTGAAGCATTCCTAGGGAAAAAAGCAGACTTGAAAAAAGTATTTGTCTTTTAACACCCCAGAGAACCCAAATACAAGAAAGGTAAACAAATACAGCAACTGAGGGCAATAACGATGTAATAACAGAGAAACTATTAAGAGATTTTTCAAAAATACACAAGGAGAAAGGAGTTAAAAAAAAAGGCAGAAATAGGGCTGAAATAGCATAGTCTAAACCTTACTACCATGTGGAAGAGAAATCTTACTTGACTTCTTAAGTTAGAAGGGGGAAAAGAAGGGAAGAATTAACCACATACAAGAAAAAAAAATGACAAAGGAGAAACAATATTTCCAGATCTCAATCTCTGTTATAAAGCAGCAGTCATCAAAAATTATATGGTATTGGTTAAAAAATGAAGACTTTGATTAATGAAACTGATTTCACAAAAGAGAATCAGAAAAAAATGGAACTCACTCAGTGTTCAATATACCAAAAAAACATAAAATATTTAGGAAAAAACTCCTTTGATAAAAATGCAGAGAAAACTGGAAAAAAGTCTGCCAGAAATTAGGCTTAGACCAGCACATTACTTCATATTACACAATACATTCCAATATTAAAGATCATTCTTATGTGAGAAGCAGATAGATATCTCTTACCAGTATGGGTAGAGCATGTATTCTTAATCAAACCATATAACAAGCAGTACTTTTTAAAGACAAAAAGGAAGAAAATTACTGAAGATAAAATAGATAAACATGATTACATGAAACTGAAATGCTTCTGCAGAAACAAAATTAATGCACCTAGGATAAAAAGTGAATCAGTTAAACAAGGAAAAGTCTTTGTATCAAATTTCTCTAATAAGGGTTTAATATCCAAATATATATATATCATACACATGAATACAACCCCACACACATATAGATATGTGTATACCTGTTTGTGTGTGTATATGTGTATGTATCACTAAAAGACATTTTCCAATAGATAAATGGTCAAAAGATTTGAACAGTCTTCAAAAGAAAAATCATAAACTATTAACAACCATATGAAAGAATCCTCTAACCCACTATTAATAAGAATGAAAATTTTAGCAGCCCTGGAGTATAACTTCATATGATCCAAATTGGTAAGGATGACAAAAGATAGGTATAGTCAGTGTTGGAGAGATTGTGGGAAGATAAGCACATCAGTGAGTTATTAATAAAGCTGTGAATCAACACAACTATTTTGTAAATTAATTGGAATTTTCCAAATAAAGTGACTAATAAGTCAATATCTTTTGACCCAGATATTTCACTATTAGGCCAAAGGAGGCCATTGATAAGAAAAAAATGTCCCCATATATGTCAAAGTATTTATAGCATCACTTTTTGTGTTAGCAAACAACTGGAAACAAAGTAGATGTCCATCAATTGGGAAATGGCTAAACAAATATTGATGTATGAACGTAATGAAATATTACTGTGCTATAAAGTATGACTATGATGAATACAGAGAAGCATGGAAAAACTTATATGAACTAATGCAGAAGGAAGTAAGTAGAAACAAGAAAATAATACACAATGACTGCAACAGAAATAAATAATGCCACAAAAATAAATGTTGCAAAATTACAGAGAACAACAAAAACTTGAAAGAAGAGATATAAGAAGATACCCCACTTTGTGGAGTATCACAAGTATTTTTAAAAAATAAAATCTTTTTTCCCACTTACATATAAAGACAATTTTAAACATTCAGTTAAAAAATTGAATTCCAAATTTTCTCTTTTTTTCTATCCTCTCTCCATCCCTGAGACAGTAAGCAATTTGATATAAGTTATACATGTTCAATCATGCAAAATATATTGCCATATTAGTCATGTTGTGAAAGAAGACACAGACCGAAAAGAAAAAAAAAAACACCAAAAATACCAGAAGTGAAAAACAGTACACTTTGATCTGCATTTGGACTCTATCACTTCTTTTCCAGATCCCCTTCAACATTTATAATTTTCCTTTTCTGTAATATCAGCCAATTTGATAGGAGTGAGGTGGTACCTTAGAGTTGTTTTAATTTGCATTTCTCCAATAACAAAGATTTAGAACATCTTTTCACTTGACTATAGATAGATTTGATTTTTTCATCTGAAAACTGTCCTGGTTGCATTGGTTTTGTTTGTGAAAAATCTTTTTTAACTTAATAGAATCAAAATTTTCTATTTTATATCTAGCAATGCTTTTCATCTCTTATTTGGCCATAAATTCTTTCCTTCTGAATAGATCTGACAGGTAAATTATTCTTTGCTCTCTTAATTTGCTTATGATATCACACTTTGTGTTTAAATTATGTACCCATTTTGATGTTTATCTTGGTATATGGTTTAAGATGTTGGACTGTACCTAGTTTCTACACTAGGTACAGTCATACTGTTTTCCAGTTTTGCAGTTTTTGTCAAACTGTGAGTTCTTGTCTCAAAAGCTGGGGTCTTAGGGTTTATCAAATAATAGATTACTATGGTCATTTACTATCCAGTCTTGTATACCTAATCTATTCCATTGATCTGCCTCCCTACTTTTTAGCCACTATCAGATAGCTTTGATGATTACCATGTTATACTACAGTTTGAGATTTGGTAGAGCGAGGCCACCTCCACTTCATATTTGTTTTCATTAATTTCCTTGATATTCCTGACCTTTTGTTCTTCCAGACAAATTTGATTACTTTTTCTAGTTCTATAAAATAATTTTTTTTTGGAAATTTGATTGATAGAGCACTGAATGAATAAATTAATTTAGGTAGAATTGCCATTTTTATTATACTGGCTTGGCCTATTCATGCACAAATAATATTTTCCAATTGTTTAGATCTGACTTTATTTGTATGAAGTATTTTGAAATTGTGTTCATATGGTTCCTGGGTTTGTTTTGACAGATAGACTCCCAAGTATTTTATAATATATACAGTTACTGTAAATGAAATTTCTCTATCTCTTGCTGCTTGATTTTGTTGGTCAATATATAGAAATGCTATTGATTTATGTGGGTTTGTTTTCTATCCTACAACTTTGTTGAAGTTGTTAATTAATTCATCTAGTTTTTTAAAATTTTATTTATTTTTAGTTTTCAACATTTGCTTCCACAAGATTTTGAGTTCCAAATTTTATCCCCATCTCATCTCTCCCCCCACTCCAAGGTGGCATGCATTCTGTATACCCCTTTTTTGCCTTGGAACTTGGAGGAGGATTTCTTCTCCATCACCACTACAAGCTCCACCACATCAGTGCTCCTCCTCGCCCCAGGACCACCACCCAGAACTGTGACCCAGATCCAAGCATGGGCAAAGCAAGAGAATCCTTCACCAGCAGAGAGATCCCTGCAATCCCCCTCTGATCAGCTGCTCGATTCCCCCTCAGTCTGTGGGCAAGAAGCTCTGGAAGCAGCCACCATCCCAGGGCTGAGCTTGGGGACTGGGCCTGGGACCGTGCTTCTCTCTCTCACTGCAGTCATAGACTTCCCAGTGACCTTCTAAGCTGTCTTTGGCGTTCATGGGTTGAAAAGTCTGGAAACCACCACAGCTGCCCATGATTCAGTCCTTTGAGGCCTGCTCCAGGTTTGCTGAGGCCTGCCTTGCCTGTGTGCCCACACTGAACAGTGTTCTTCTCCCTACTTCATGCAATAGACCTTTCTAATCACTCATCCAGGCTGTCTTGGACTGTAGATTTGCTTCACTCTGTCTTTTTGTGGGTTTTGCTCCTTAGAATTTGTTTAGAGTTATTTTTTATAAGTATTTGGAGAGCTTTGGAGGAGAGCTCAAGCAAGTCACTGCTTTTACCTCATCTAGTTTTTTAGTTAATTCTCTAGTATTCTCTATGTATACCATCATATCAACTGCAAAAAGTGATAGTTTTGTTTTCTCATTGCCTATTCTAATTCCTTTAACTTTCTTTTCCTTCTCATTGCTATAGCTAATGTTTCTAGTACAATATTGAATAATAATGGTGATAATGCACATCCTTGCTTCACCTGTGATATCATTGGGAAGGTTTCTAGCTTATTCCTATCACAGTTAGTGCTTCTTGATGGTTTTAGATAGATGCTACTTATCATTTTAGGGAGAGCTCCATTTATTCCTATGCTCTCCAGTGTTTTTAATAAGAATGGGTGCTGCATTTTGTCAAAAGCTTTTTCTGCATCATGATGCAGAAATCATATGTTTTCTGTTGGTGTGGTTATTGATTTGGTAAATTACATTCATAGTTCCCCTAATATTGAACCATCTCTGAATTCCTGGTATAAATCCCACCTAGTCATACTATATGGTTCTTGTGATATATTGCTTTAATTTTCTTCTTAGTATTTAATTAAAGTTTTTCATCAATATTCATTAAGGAAATTGGTCTATAGTTTTTTTTCTCTGTTTTGCCTCTTTCTGGTTTAGCTATCAGCATCATGTTTATGTAATAAAAGAAATTTGGTAGGACTCTTTCTTCATCCATTTTTCCACATAGTTTACATAGTATTGGAATTAATTGTTCTTTAAATATTAGAATTCACTTGTGAATCTATCTGGCCCTGGGGATTTTTTCTTAGGGAGTTCTTTGATTGCTTGTTCAATTTCTTTTTCTAAGATGGGGTTATTTAAGTATTCTATTTCCTCTTCTGTTAATCTAGGCAACTTATATCTTTGTAAAAATTTATCTATTTCACTTATATTGTCAAATTTATTGTCATACAATTGGGCAAAATAACTTCTAATAATTACTTTAATTTCTTTTTCATTGGTGGTGAATTAACCTTTTTAGTTTTTGATACTAGTGATTTGGTTTTCTTTTTTAAATACAATTGATTAATGGTTTATCTATTTTATTAGTTTCTCATAAAACCAGCTCTTAGTTTTATTTATTAGTTCAACGGTTTTCTTATTTTCAATTTCTTTGATCTCATTTAATTTTTGGTATTTCCAATTTGATGTTTAATTGAGGATTTTTAATTTCTTCTTTTTCTAGTTTTTTTTAGTTATAGGTCCAATTCATTGATCTGCTCTCTCTCTCCATTTTATTGATGTAAACATTTAGAGATATACTTTTCTCCTTAAGTTCTGCTTTGGCTGTATCCCATAAATTTTGGCATGTTGCCTCATTTTTGTCATTCTCTTTACTGAAATTATTGATTGTTTCTGTGACTTGTTCTTTGACCCATTCATTCTTAAAATTTAGATTATTTAGTTTCCAGTTAATTTAAATCTATCTTTTCATTGCCCATTATTGAATGTAACTTTTATTGCATCATGATCTCAAAAGGATGAGGTTACTATTTCTGCATTTGATTGTGAGGTTTTTATGGCCTACCATTTGGTCAATTTTTTTATAGGTGCCATGTAGCACTGAGAAAGAGATATATTACTTTCTATCCCCATTCAATGTTCTCCAGAGCTCTATCATATCTGACTTTTCTAAAATTCTATTCACCTCCTTAACTTCTTTCTTGTTTATTTTATGGTCAGATTTATCTAGTTCTGAGAGGGGAAAGTTGAGGTCTCCTACTACAATAATTTTATTGTCTATTTCCTTTTATAACTCATTTAACTTCTCCTTCAGAAATTTGGATGCTACACCATTTGGTGAATATATGTTTAGTATTGATATTACTTTATTGTCTCTGGAATCTTTTTAGCAAGATGTAATTTCCTTTCTTATGTCTCTTACTAGGTCTATTTTTGCTCTTGCTTTGTCTGAGATAAAAATTGCTACCCCCCCTTTTTTTTAACTTCAGCTGAAGCACAATACAGTCTACTCCAGTCTTTTACCTTTACTCTGGGTGTGTCTCTCTGCTTCAAATGTTTTTCTTGTGAACAACATATTGTAGGATTCTGGTTTTTAATACCATCTATTATTTACTTCTGTTTTATGCGTAAGTTCATCCCATTCACATTCACAGTTATGATTACTGTGTATTATCCTCCATCCTATTTCTCCCTAATTATATTTCTCTCTCTCTTTCCTTTCACTCTGTTCCTACTCACCTCTCTCAATCTGCCCTCCATTCTATCAGCCCTTCTTTTCTTGTCCCCCTTCTCTCATATATAGGCTATGTCTCTTATCCTCTACAGTAAGATAGATTTCTATACCCAGCTGAGTGTTTATGTTATTCCCTCCTTGAGCCGAATTTGATTAGAGTAAGGTTCAAATGATGCTCACCCCTTCCACTTCTTTTCCTCCACTGTAATAGGTCTTTTATACCTCTTCATTTGATATAATTCTACCTCTCCCTTCCTGTTTCTCCCAGTGGATTTTATTTCTCACTCTTTAATTTTTTATATCATACCATCACAGTCAAAGTATAGCCACACCCTCTGTCTATGCATACTCCTTCTAACTGCCCTAATAGAGATACAATTCTTAAGAGTTATAAGTATCATCTTCCTGTGTAGGGATGTAAACCCTTTAGCTTTATTGAATAACTTAAGTTTTCTTTTTCCTGTTTACTTTTTTATGCTTCTCTTGAGACTCATATTTGAAAATTGAATTTTTCTGTTTAGCTCTGTTTTTTTCATCAGGAATGTTTGAAAGTCCTCTATTTAATTGAATATCTATTTTTACCCTGAAGGATCATGTTCAGTTTTTCTGGATAGTTAATCCTTGGTTGTAATTTAGGATCCTTTGCCTTTTGGAATATCATATTCTAAGCCCTCTGATCTTTTAATGTAGAAGTTTCTAGATCCTGTGTAATCTTGATTATGGCTCCTTGATATTCTAATTGCTTCTTTCTGGTTACTTGTAATATGTTCTCCTTGACCTGAGAGTTCTGGAATTTGGCTACAATATTCCTTGGAGTTTTCACTTTGGGATCTCTTTTGGGAGATGTTTGATAGATTCTTTCAATTAATATTTTACCCTCTGGTTCTCAGATATCAGGGTCGTTTTCTTTGATAATTTTTTGAAAAATGGCATCCAGGCTATTTTTTAATCATGGCATTCAGGTAGTCTATTAATTCTTAAATTATCTCCTCTGGCTCTATTTTCCAGGTCAGTTGATTTCCTAATGAGGTATTTTACATTTTCTTCTATTTTTTCATTCTTTTGTTTTTGTTTGATTGCTTCTTGATGTCTTATGGAATTATTAGCTTCCACTTGAGCACTGTTCCAAGCATCTTGCACTGGGGGTCAGGGGCCTCGCCACTGACTTGCTGTTCTGGGATCGCTGGGCCTGGAAGTGCACCTGCTGTGTTGGGGCCCACAAGTGTTTTACTTTAAATGCATTTTCAGATTTTTGGATATATTTATCAGTTATGGTGATTTTTGCTCTTCCTTTTCTTTTCTTATCTTTGAAAATATTGTTATGTGAGGTGGCTCTCTGGGAGGGATAAAGGAAGGAATATGGGGAAAATTGTGGTAATGTGGGAAACACAAAAGATATCAATAAAATCTTACTTTCTTTTATAATGTAGCAAAAGTATAATGTGGAATTGGCCAATGAGGACCCATTACTGGGCTCATGATTGGCTTTGTTTTGCTAATCTTCTGTTATAATTTCCAGGAAAGAAAGAAGGAATCCAAATAGATCCTGGAAGAGTGTCCATTTGTGATGACCTTCTCAGGTCTCAGTTACCCAACTCCCACTAACATTTGTAGTTTGGTTCTCCATAGAGCTGGTTGATCCTACTTTTAAACTCTTACTTTTATAAAAAAAAACCCGCTTTATAAAAACTTATACTGTCATCTTCACTGGCTGTTACAAAAAAAAAATTCTTAGAATTACAAATTGAAAATCTACATGGTCTGGGGAAAAGAACACTGTTCTAGTGACTGAGGCCCTCAGTCAATTCTTTGCCTTCAGTTATTGCTTCTTTTCATATCTTGGAGGCAGCCTGAAGATGCAATGCATAGAAACCAGAGCCTGGCATCAGGAAGACTTGAATTCAAATCTGGCCTCAGACACTTACTAGCTATGTGACCCTGGAGAAGTCACTTAACCTCTGTTTACCTTAATTGCCTCATCTGTAAAATGGGGATAATAATAGTAGCTATTTTCCAGGGTTGTTTTGGGGATCAAATGAGATAATAGTTGCCAAGTGCATAGTGCCTAGCACCTAGGAAGTGCTATATAAATGCCAGCTATTATTTTGTTATTGTTATTATTATATTTTGGTCAATTCACTCAACCTCTCCGGGCTTCAATTTCTTCATTTGCAAAATGATGAAGTTGGACTAGAAGACCTCTGAGTTTCCTTTCAGCTCTAAATCTATGAAGGTCTTTCTTCTGAGATGCATTAACTCAAACCCTACTTTTATATAGAGAAACTGAAACTTTATCCCAATCTTTATTCCATCTATCTCTCATTGATTTCCTCCTCTATTGACTTAGGAGCTGGTTAGCTACCCTAGGTACTCCCTTATTTTTGAATGTGGTTTATCAGATTAACTATGACCTCTCAGTGTCTAATACCTTTCACTAAACCCAGAAAAAGCCTTGTTTAGGAGGCAGTATGCCTAATTGAGAAAAAATAGACTTATTCTTGGAGCAAAGGATCTTAGTTAATCCAGATTGTGATGCTTATTGCTTGTGTAACCTCAACCATGTCCTGAACCTCCTTGAGACTCAGTTTCCTCATTTGTAAGATAAAAGTTTTGAACTAGACAGCTCTTAAAATTTCTTCTAGTGGGGCAGCTAGGTGGTGCCATGGATAGAGCTCTGGCCTTGGAGTCAAGAGGTCCTGAATTCAAATCTGACCTCAGACACTTGACACTTATTAGCTGTGTGACCCTGGGCAAGTCACTTAACCCCAATTGCCTTACCAAAAAGCAAAAAAAAAAAAAATTTCTTCTAACTCTAGGTCCTGTGATATTCCAAAGTATTTACATCCTCGAGACCTGTCTGTCAATCTCCTCTGACCATTCTAAGATAATGACCATCCTTTTCCTAATTAAAAAGGCTATGGAAGCAAATTTGCATTATTTTTTCTGCTCATTTGAGTATATTTTGACAGAAATTATATAATATTTATTTTTGCACTTACCTAACACAACTTAGAAGTCTGAATTTGAAGTCAACATGGTAAGTTTCCTTTTCAAGGACAAACTTGTATGGAAAATGGAATTGATTACTTCCTGATTTTAGGGACATGTTGGGAAATAGTTGCCTCCTTTTAATCTAGTTTCTTTGCATCATCAACGAAGTCCACTTCTAATATGAGGTGGTAGCACATTGAATTGACACAGTCTTTGTAATAGGAGATGTGCACAACTTTTGCATTCTTTTGATTTGACCTTTCTAATGAGTTTTAATTCCAAGACTTTAGATCTTGTGACTATGCAAAATGTTAGCAACTTCCATAACCATTGGTAATGATTGAAAATCATATGTAACATTCTTCAGCAAAATCCAATTAAGACATCTCATTGTGTTATAAATTTAAACCCTACCTTCATCTTTCTTCACCATTCTGTAGCCATTGACATTCTCCTGTTTTTCTCCTGGATATTCTCTCTTATAGGTTTTCATTGACACTGCTCTCTCCTTCTCTTACCTATCTGATTCATCCTTCTCAGTCTCCTTCACTGAATTTTTATCCAACTAATATCCACTGAGAGTGGACTCTACCCTCCCCCCCACAAGGATTTTTTCATCCCAGATCTCTTCTTTTTATACTATTTCACTTGGTGGCCTCATTAACTAACATGGGTTTATCACCCCTAAGGATCTCATTAACAGATCTATGTGTCTAACCCCGGTCTTTCTTATGATCTCTAGTTCTTCATTATCAAGTGCCTTTTGAGCATTTTAAATTGAATATTCTGTAGGCTTCTCAAACTCAATATGTCCCAAAGAGAACTCATTATCTTTCCCCTCAATATGCTTTGAAGCTTATCTATCACTATTACTATTCATAATCATCCTAGTCATCTACTTGGGAAACTTCAGTGTCATCTTTGACTCCTCTCTTACACTCATTCCATATATCCCATCTATTGTCAGATAGTGCCCTTAGGAACAAGTATGTACCTTTGAAATGTCTCTTGTACATGCTACCTCTCTCCATTTTTACAGTAGTGATCCTGGTGTAGGTCTTCTTCACTTCATTCTTGAATTATTTCAACAGCTGCTGTTTGGTTTTCCCACCTTAAATCTTTCCCTATGCTAATCCATACTGCACTCATTGCCAAAGTACTTATTCCTTTCTTTTTTTGGTTATTTTACCTTAATAGTATTTTTTCTAATTACATGTGAAGATAGTTTTCAACAATCATTTTTGTAAAATTTTGAGTTCTAAATTTTTCTCCCTCCTTCCCTCCTCTTGCTCCTTCCCAAGACAGTAAGCAATCTGATATAGGTTATACATGTACAATCATGTTAAATATATTTCCACATTAGTCATGTTGTGAAAGAAGAATCAGAACAAAAGGGAAAAACCACAACAAACAAAAATAAGAAACAAAAAAAGTGAAAACAGTATGCTTCAATCTGCATCTGCATCTGCATCTAGTTCTTTTGCTGGATGTGGTTAGCATTTTCCATCACGAGTCTCTTGGAATTGTCTTAGATCATTGTATTGCTAAGAAGAGCTAAGTCTATAATAGTTGATCATCACACAATGTTGCTGTTGCTGTGTAGAATGTTCTCCTGGTTTTGCTCACTTTACTCAGCATCAGTTCATGTAAGTCTTTCCAGGTTTCTCTGAAATCCACCTGCACATAATTTCTTATAGCATAATAGTAATCCATTACATTCATATACCACAACTTGTTCAGCCATTCCCCAATTGAGGGGCATCCCCTCAATTTCCAATTCTTTCCCACCACAAGAAGAGCTGTTATAAATGTTTTTGAACATATGGGTCCTTTTCCATTTTTTATGATCTCTTTTGGATATAGACCTAGCAGTGGTATTGCTGGATCAAAGGGTATTCACAGTTTGGTTTCTTTGGGCATAGTTCCAAATTGCTCTCCAAACTGGATGGATCAGTTCACAACTCCACCAGCAATACATTAGTGTTCCAATTTTCATATATCTCCAACATTTATCATTTTACTTTTCTGTCATGTTAGCCAATCTGATAGGTGTGAGGTGGTACCTCAGAGTTATTTTAATTTGCATTTCTCTAGCCAATATGATTTAGAACTTTTTTTTTCATATGATTATAGACAGCTTCAATTTCTTCATCTAAAACTGCCTGTTCATATCCTTTGACCCTTTATCAGTTGGGGAATGACTTGTATCAAAGTACTTTTTCTAAAGCCTAGGTTCCACTATGCCACTGTCCTCATGAAATTACAGTGGCTCCCTATTGCCTTCATAATATAGTTAAAAATTCTTTGTCTTTTAAGTCCATTCACATCCTGGCTCCTTCCTATCTTTCTGGTCTTTTTTACTCTTTACTCCCTTCCAAATTCCCTAGGAATCAGTGATACTGGCCTTTTTGTTGTTTTTGGCACACAATACTCCATCTGCTTATTCCATGCTTTTTCATTGGCTATCCCCCATGGTTGTATTGCTCTCCCTCTTTATACTGGTCTCCTGGCTTCCTTCACAACTCAGTCCAAACCCCAACTTCTGAAGGATGAGATTCCTTTTCCTTCCACTCCTCCATATCTTCCTCACCTCTTATTGCCTTCCCTCTGAGATTACCTTTCATTTTCATTATATATCTTGTATGTATACATACATTTTTTGCACATTATTTCCCCATCAGAATGTAAATTTCTTGAGGGCAGGGCCATGTTTATGCCTTTTATTTAGAATCATAGATTTAGAACTGGAAGGGACTTCAGAAGCTATTTATTTCAAATTCCTCATTTTCCAGATTAAGAAATTAAGTCAGTTAAGTGACTTTTTCAGGATCAGAGAACTGCTATGTGTTAGAGACAGGAATTAGACCAACAGCTTTCTGATTCTGAGGCTCACTTTCTACACCATATTGCTTCTCTGGGTTTTACTGACCTTTAAAAGAAAAACTGAAGTGATAAATTAATAAACATGGAAAACAAGATAGAAATCTTTATAATTTGTCCAAAGTTTCTCAGATGGTACCCTGAAAAAAAAAGAAATCTCTGTGATTTTTGCCATTGCCATTAGCCTTTCTGGTAAAGGACCCACAGTGGAATTTAGTTACTTTTCCTCTTGTATTTATAGAAGTCCAAAAGTTGAAGTCAATTCCTTTTTGGGTGTACTGCGGGATAAGCCTTTCTTTCTTTTTTTCATTCATTCATTCTTTCTTCCTTTCTATTCTTTTTCTTTTTCTTTCTTCCCATTTCTATATCTGACCAGAAGGTGGCAGGATATCCATTTCACCAGCAAACTCAAACTGAATGATAAACTGGATGGGTGTAGCCATGCTACATGTATGTCTCCTATTGGTTCAATAGCTCATCTGAGAGCTCATGGTATTTTTTAAGCAAAAAGAAGAATGATCATTGCCTAAAACATTGAACTAGTTCTTTTAGTAGAGAGTCCCTGAAGTACTGCCCTGAATTAGGGACTCAGTGAGGAAGAAAGAATGAAGACCCACTTGAGCATCTCATTAATGATCCTGGGGCTTCAACTGGACTGTGAGCTGGGAAAGAGGAATGGGGAGGGAATGGTTGTAGAATGCCTTCTAGGAGGGTGATCCACAGGACATTCTTCCCAAAAATAAGGAGGAAGAGAAGGGCTAAATTATTTTTTGGGTCTATTAAATTCTAATGTGTGGTGTGTTTGTTTTTTTTTTTTTTTGAGTCAGTCATTCTCTTTCCAAGCAGGGGTGAGAAGCCAAGAACAGTTGTTTCAAAGTCCTCAATCCTTGAGTGTTCAGGAGGGAGATCATGTCAGCATGAACTGCAGTTACAAAAATGATGTCTACAACTACTTCCTTTGGTACAAGCAGGATTCTGGCAAAGGACTAGAATTTCTGATGGACATTCGTTCAAATTTGGATAAAAAAGAAAACAGAAGAGTGAAGATCCTGCTCAACAAAGTAGCCCAATACCTCTCCCTGCACATCACTGATGCCCAGCCTAAAGACTCAGGAACATACCTTTGTGCAATGAGTGCACAGTGCTCTCTGGGTACCTGTAGCCTGTGCAGAAACCCTGCAGGTGAGGCTCCAGCTTCCCTAACTTCAAGCACAGACCATAGAACTGAGGATTTTCCCATTTTGTTTCCCTCTGCAAAGGGAAATAAACACACAAGATTCCTATGTTATAAGAAGCTAAGTCTTCAAATGACTTCAGATATTTTGATGGATGACCCATGATGAGTTTTCATTGGAACTTGTAGCCTGTGCAGAAACCCTGCAGGTAGGGCTCCAGCTTCACTCCCTAATGTCAAGCACAGATAATACAGCTGATGATTTTAAAAATTCTTTTCTTTCTGCAAAGGCAGGTAGTGGTGTAACAACACCGACCACAACAACAGAGGACTTCAAAAGTATTATGAGAAGCTAAGTCTTTTTTAAAAAAAATCCACTTACTAGCTGTGTGACCCTGGGCAAGTCTCTTAAGCCCAATTGCCTAAAAAAAATTCTAAACATTTTTTCATTTCCAAATTTTCTCCCTTACTCCACTCCTACTTTACCCATTCAGAAGGCAAGAAATAACACACCCAATATAATATGAAGTAATACAAAATTAGCCATGCAGTGAAAAAATGAAGATAAATAAAGAGAAAAAAATATGCTTCAGTTTGCATTGAGAGTTCATCAGTTCTCTCTTTGGAAGTGGATAGCATTTTGCATTATGAGTCCTTTAGAAATGGCTTGAATCATTGCATTAATCAGAGTAGCTAAGTCTTTAACAATTTACTATTGTCATCTCATTGTTATTATTGTGTACAGTGTTCCACTGGTTCTGTTCACTTCATTTTGCATCAGTTCATATAATGTTTTTTTCTGTAACCATCCCCTTCATCATTTCTTAGAACACAATAATGTTCTATAATAATCATATAACAGTACTTGTTCAGTTATTCCTCAATTTGCAATCACAAAAGATTTGCCATATATATTTTTGTACATGTGGGTCCTTTTCCTTTTTCTTTGATTTTTTAGAGGTTCAAACCTAGTAGTGATATTTCTTGGTTAAAGTATACACACAGTTTTGTCGTCCTTTGGGTATTGTTCCAAATTATTCTCCAGAATGGTTTGACCAGTTCACAGCTCCACTCTCAGTGAATTAGTATACTTATTTTTCACATCCCCTCCAACATTTGTCATTTTCCTTTTCTGTTTTTTAGTCAATCTGATAGTGAGATGGTATCTCAGAGTTCTTTTAATTTGCCTTTCCCTAAATATTAGTGATTTAGAGCATTTTTTTCCTCTGACTCTGCTGAGTTCAATTTCTTGTTCTTAAAAATACTGTTCATTTTGTCCAGTTTGGGAAATGGCTCTTATTTTTATAAATTTGGCTCAAATTTATGTATTTGAGAAATGAGACTTCAATCAGAGAAACTTGTAAAAATGTCTTCCCCATTTCTTGTTATCTTTTTAATTTTGGCTTCATTGGTTTTGTTTGTATAATACCTTTTTTATTTAATCTAACTAAAATTATTCATTTCACTTTTTGTGATCCTCTCCATCTCTTATTTGTTTCTGAACTCTTCTTTTTCCATAGAGCTGGCAGGTAATTTTTTCCATGCTTTCCTAATTTGCTTACATTATCACCCTTTATGTCTGAATCATGTACCCAGTTTGAGCATATCTTGATATACAGAATGAGATGTTGGTCTATGCCTAGTTTCTGACAGATTACTTCCCAGTTTTGTCTGTAGTTTTCATCAAATAGTGGGTCTTTACCTCAACAGCTTGGATTTTGGAGTTTATTAAATAATAGGTTACTGGGCTCATTTGTTACTGTACATTATGTACCTAATCCATTCCATTGATCAACTATTCAATTTCTTATCTAATACCACATGATTATTTGATGATTATAACTTTGTAGTATAGTTTGAGATCTGATACTGTTAAGCCATCTTCCTTCACTTCATATACTTGACCTTTTGTTCCTCCAGATGAATTTTGTTATTGTTTTTCCCCTGTGATATGAAATATATCTTTAGCAGTTTGATTGGCATAGCATTGAATAAGTAAATTAATTTGGGTAATATGGTCCTTCTAATTATGTTGGCTCAGCCTTGCCATGTGTAATTAATATATCTCCCATTGTTTAGACCTGTCTTTTTGTGTGTGTTAAGTTTTTTGTAATTATGTTCATATGTAGCTCTTGTGTGATTCCTATATGTAGACTCCAAAGTATTTTATACTGTCTGTAATTGTTTTCAACAGATTTTCTCTTATCTCTTCCTGTTGGATTTTTTTGGTGATATATCAAAATGCTGGTGATTTATGTGGATTTATTTTATATGCTGCAACTTTGCTATAGTTGTTAATATTGTAATCAGTTTTTTTAAAGTTGATTCTCTAGGATTCTCTAAGTATACCATCATATCATCTGCAAAAAGTAATAGTTTTGTTTCTGTGTTGCCTATTCTTATTTATTTATTTTTAATATTCTTTTTTAAAATTTAGTTCCAAATCCTCTCCATCCCTTCCACCAATCCCTCACTCACTGAGAAGACAAACAGATTGATATCAATTATACATGTGAAATCATGCAGAACATATTTCCAAATTAACATGTCACTCAAAAAGCAAAAAAGAAAAATAGAGAAAAATTATACTTCAATTTGTACTAAGAATTTATCAATTCCTTCTCTGGAGGTAGTGAGCATTTTTTAAATTATGGGTCCTTTGGAACTGTCTTGGATCATAGTGGTAGTCAGAGTAACTAAGTCTTTCACAGTTGATCATCATTACAACATTGCTGTTGCTGTGCACAATGAACTCTTGGTTCTTCTTACTTCACTTTGCATCAGTTCATATAGGTCTTACTATGTTGTATTTTTTTCTGAAACCACCTCCTCCCATCATATCTTATAGCAAAATAGCACTACATCACAATCACATGTCACTACTTGTTCAGCCATTCCCCAACATCATTAGAGGCAACACCTCAAATTCTAATTCTTTTTAAAAATTTTTTATTAATTTATTTTGATTTATCAACAATCACTTCCATATGCTTTTGAGTTTAAAATTTTTCTCCCCCTTCCTCCCCACCACCCTCCCCAAGATGGCACACAATCTGATATAGGCTATACATATACATTCCTATTAAACATATTTTCACATTAATGATGTTGTAAGTAAAAATTAGAACCAATAGAAGGAACCACCAGAAAGAGGAAACAACACTCAACAGAAGAGAAAAACAAATAGCAATTAAAATTCCATAGTTCTTTCTTTGGATGTGGATAGCATTTTCCATCATGAGGCCTTTGGAGATGTCTTTGATCCTTGTATTGCTGGAAGTGTTAAGTTTATCAATATAAGTCATCGCAGAACATGGCTGTTATTGTGTACAATGTTCTCTTGGTTCTGCTTACTTCACTCAGCATCAGACCATACAAGTCTTTCTAGGTTTTTCTGAAGTCAGCTTATTCATCATTTCTTATAGCACAATAGTATTCCGTTACATTCATATACCACAACTTGCTCAGCCATTCCCCAATTGATGGGTATCCTCTCAATTTCCAATTCTTTGCCACCACAAAAAGAGCTGCTATGAATATTTTTATACATGTGGGTCCTTTTCCCATTTGTATGATCTCTTTGGGATATAGCCCTAGAAGTGCTATTGCTGGGCCAAAGGGTATGCACATTTTTATATCCCTTTGGGCATAGTTCCAAATTGCTCTCCAAAATGGTTGGATCATTTCACAACTCCACCAACAATGCATTAGTGTTCGAGTTTTCCCACATCTTCTCCAACATTTATCATTTTCCTGTTTTGTCATCTTGGCCAATCTGATAGGTGTGATGTGGTACCTCAGAGTTGTTTTGATTTGCATTTCTCTAATCAATAGTGATTTAGAGCATTTTTTCATATGACTATAGATGGTTTTAATTTCTTCATCTGAGAACTGCCTGTTCATATCATTTGACCACTTATCAATTGGGTAATGACTTGTATTCTTATAGATTTGACTTAATTCTCTATATATTTTAGAAATGAGGCCCTTATCAGAGAGACTGGTTGTAAAAATTCTTTCCCAATTTTCTACCTTCCTTCTAATCTTAGTTGCATTGGTTTTGTTTGTGCAAAAACTTTTCAATTTAATGTAATCAAAGTTATCCATTTTGATTTTTGTAATTTTCTCTCTCTCCTGTTTGGTCATGAATTCTTCTGTTCTCCATTGATCTGACAGGTAAACTATTCCTTGCTCTCCCAGTTTGCTTATAGTTTCAGCCTTTATGTGAAAATCATGAACCCATTATGACTTTATTTTGGTATATGGTATGAGATTTTGATCTCTGCCGAGTTTCTGCCATAATCTCTTCCAGTTTTCCCAGCAGTTTTTTTTTTCAAAGAGTGGGTTCTTATCCCAGAAACTGGGGTCTTTGGGTTTATCAAATAATAGATTACTATAGCATTCCTGGTATAAATTCTACCTGGTCTTAGTGTATTATTCTTGTGATAAGTTGCTGTAATCTATTTGCCAATATTTTGTTTAAAATTTTTGCATCTATATTCATTAGGGAAATTGGTCTATAATTTTCTTTCTCTGTTTTGACTCTTCCCGGTTTAGGTATCAGCACCATATTTGTATCATAAAAAGAATTTGGTAAGACTCCTTTTTCACCTGTTTTCCCAAATAGTCTATATAGTATTGGAATTGATTGTTCTTTAAATGTTTGATAGAATTCGCATGTAAATCTATCTGGCCCTGGAGATTTTTTCCTAGGGAGTTCATTAATGACTTGTTCAATTTCTTTTTCTGAGATGGGGTTAAGTATTTTACTTCCTCTTCTGTTAATATGGGCAATTTATATTTTTGTAAATATGTATCCATTTCACTAAGATTGTCAAATTTGTTGGCATACAGTTGGGCAAAATAGTTTCTAATTGTTGTTTTAATTTCCTTTTCCTTGGTGGTAGCTTCACCTTTTTCATTCTTGATACTAGTAATTTGGTTTTCTTCTTTCTTTTTTTAAATTAAATTAACCAAAGGTTTATGTATTTTGGTGTTTTTTTTTTCATAAAACCAGCTCTTAGTTTTATTTGTTAATTCAATAGTTTTCTTAATTTCAATTTTATTCATTTTTCCTTTGGTTTTCAATATTTCTAATTTGGTGTTTAATTGAGGATTTTCAATTTGTTCTTTTTCTAGTTCTTTTAGTTGTGTGCCCAATTCATTGATCTCCTCTTTTTCTATTTTATTTATGTAAGCATTTAGAGATATAAAACTTTCCCTAAGAACTGCTTTCGCTGCATTCCATAAGTTTTGGTATGATGTCTCATTATTGTCATTCTCTTGAATGAAATTATTGACTGTTTCTATGATTTGTTGTTTGACCCAATATTTTTTTAGGATTAGATTATTTAGTTTCCAATTATTTTTTAGTCTATCCTTTCATGGCCCTTTATTACATATAATTTTTATTGCATCATGATCTGAAAAGGATGCATTTAATATTTCTTCCTTTCTGCATTGGATTGTGAGGTTTTTATGCCCTAGTACATGGTCAATTTTTGTGCATGTGCCATGTACTGCTGAGTTTCTATCCCCATTCAGTTTTCTCCAGAGGTCTATCATACCTAACTTTTCTAATGTTTTATTCACCTCCTTAACTTTTTTCTTGTTTATTTTGTGGTTAGATTTATCTAGTTCAGAGAGGGGGAGGTTGAGGTCCCCCACTAGTATAGTTTTGCTGTCTATTTCTTCCTGTAACTCCCTAAACTTCTCCTCTAAGAATTTGGATGCTATACCATTTGGTGCATATATGTTTAGTAATGATATTACTTCATTGTCTATGGTGCCTTTTAGCAGGATGTAGTTTCCTTCCTTATCTCTTTTGATAAGATCTATTTTTGCTTTTGATTTGTCTGAGATCAGGATTGCTACCCCTGCTTTTTTTTACTTCAGCTGAAGCATAATATATTCTGCTCCAGCCTTTTACCTTTACCCTGTGTGTGTCACTCTTTTTCAAACATGTTTCCTGTAAACAACATATTGTAGGATTGTGGTTTTTAATCCATTCTGCTATCTGCTTCCATTTTATGGGAGAGTTCATCCCATTCACATTCACAGTTATGATTACTATCTGTGTCTTTTTCTCCATCCTTTTCCCCCCTGTTTATGATTTTCTTTCTCCTTTCTCCTTCCCCCCCACTAATGTTTTGCTTATGACCACTGCCTCCATCAGTCCCTCCTCCCTTCTATTAGCCCTTTCCCTTTTCTTCCCCTTTACCCTTACTGCTTCTTCCCCCCTCCCTTCTATCCCCCTCCCTTTTCTCTCCCCTTTTCTCTCCTACTGCCTATAGGGCAAGTTAGATTTCTATACCTAACTGATTATCTTATTCCCTTCTTGAGCCAAATCTGATGAGAGTAAGGTTCAAACAATGCTGATCCCCCTCCTTTCTTTCCCTTTGCGCTGATAGGTTTTTGTGTCTTTTTCTGTAATGTAATTTACCCTTGTCTGCCCCCTCCTTTTTCAGTACATTTTCTTAGATCAGACTAATCCACTTACTTGGATCCATTTAACCCCCTTGATTAGATTTTTTTTTATCATTAAATAAAAGTTAACTTATATCAACCCCCTTTATGTATGCTCCTTTAACATGGTGTAATAACAATACAGTTCTCAAGAGTTGCAAGTGTCATCTTCTCTTGTAGGGATATAAACAGTTTGTCCTTATTAACAACATATTGTATCTTTCTGTCCCATTTACCTTTTTATGTCTCTCTTGAATCTTGTACTTGAAGACCAAATTTTTTGTTGGGCTCTGGTCTTTTTTATCAGGGAGGTTTGGAAGTCCCCTATTTCATTGAATATCCATCTCCTCCCCTGAAAGATCATGCTCATTTTCACTGGGTAGTTAATCCTTGGTTGTAATCCAAGCTCCTTTGCCTTACAGAATATCATGTTCCATGCCCTATGGTCTTTTAACGTAGAAGCTGCAAGGTCCTGTGTAATCCTGACTGTGGTTCCATTATATTTAAATTGTTTCTTTGTGGCTGCTTACAGAATTTTCTCTTTGACCTGGTAATTTTGGAATTTGGCTATTATATTCCTTGGTGTTTTCTATTTAGGATCTCTTTTAGGAGGTGAACGGTGGATTCTTTCTATGACTATTTTACCTTCTGGTTCTAGGACTTCAGGGCAGTTTTCCTTCATGATTTCCTGAAAGATACTGCCCAGGCTCTTTTTTTCATTGTGATTTTCAGGTAGACCAATAATTTTTAAATTGTCTTTCCTGGATCTATTTTCCAGGTCAATTGTTTTAACAATGAGATATTTTATGTTTTCATCTATTTTTTCATTTTTTTGTTTCTGTTTGACTGATTATTGCTCTCTCATAAAGTCATTAGCTTCCATTTGCTCAATTCTAATTTTTAACAAATTGTTTTCTTCTATTAGATTTTGTACTTCCTTCCCCAACTGTCCAATTGTATTTTTAAGGGATTTGTTTTCTTCCGTGTACTTTTTTTTTTTCCAGTTGGCCAATTGTATTTTTAAAGGACTCTTCTACCTCTCTCATTTGACTTTTAAAATCCTTCTTGAGCTCTTCTAAGACTTTTTGGGCTTCAGACCAGTTCATATTCCCTTTTGATGTTGCAGATGTGGGTTGTCCTCTTCAGAATTTCTGTCTTGATCTTCAGTTTTCTCATAATATGAATCTATGGTATATTTCTTTTTACTCATGGTGTTTCTTTATTCCCTGGCCTTTAGAGAGATTGAGCTCTCCTGCTGGGGAGCAGAGGGCACTGACCCAAGCTTCTTGTGTTGGGAGCCTAGGTCTTGGTCACTGGCTTTGTGTGCTGGGGCCTCCAATGTTAATTGGATGTTGTAGGGTTCTGGCAGCTTACCTGGTGTTGGCCTGGAATCAGCAAAGCTGGAACTTTCTGGCAATTCTAGGTTGCCTGCTTTTCCTTTCCTTTAGCTTTCCTCAGCTCCTTTTAGATGGATGTTGTAGGGTGTTTATCTGCCTGGGGCCCTTTGTAGTGCTGCTTCCCTTAGTTTTGCTGAGGCACTGGGAGACTCCTTTGCTATGGAATGCCAAGGCACCTGGTGGTTTTCTGAGCTGGTTTCCACCAGTTCCCCAGCCCTCAGGGAGGCACTCGGGAGTCCAGGTGTTGGTATTTGCCTGATCTACCACCTGGGTTTCAGGATCTCCTCCTGATTGGCAGTTGGAGGCTGTAGGGTTCTGGCAGTTTACCTGGTGTTGGGCAGGAATCAGCAAGGCTGGAACTTTCAGGCAACTCTAGGTTGTTTTCTTCAGCTTCTTTCAGATGAATGTTGCAGGGTATTTATCTACCTGGGGCTCTTTGTAGTGCTGCTTCCCTTGTATTTGCTGAGGCCCTGGGAGACCCATTTGCTGTAGAATGCTGAGGCACCAGGATCTCCTCCTGGTGTGCTAAAGTGAGTCTTTCCACTAGCTGGCTGGGGCACCTCCTGTTCCATACTGTTTCTCTTCCCCCAGAGCAAAAGGGGCCTTTCCAGTTAATCCCTCAAGCTACCTGGGCTACTGCACTGCTGCTCCCTGTCTTTCTTCTGGTTCAGCTGTTCCAGGGTTTTTCCTGGGATGATATTTTCTGGGCCTTCAGAGATTGATAGGGGAGGGTGAGAGCGACTACCTTTTTACTCTGCCATCTTGGCTCCTGACCAAGTTTCCTCCTCAAATTCTAATTCTTTATCCCCAGAAAAGAGCTGCTGTAAATATTTTGTACATATAGGTCCTTTTCTTTCTTTCTTTCTTTTTTTTAATCTCCTTTGACATACAGACCTAGCAGTGGTATTGGTATGTCGAAGGGTGTGCATAGTTTTATAGACTTTTGGGCATAGTTCCAAACTGCTCTACAGAATGATTGAATCAATTCACAACTCCACCAACAGTGCATTAAAGTCTCATTTTTCCCACGTTCCCTTCTACATTTGTCATTTACCTTTTTTGTCCCATTAGCCAATATAATAGGTATGAGGTAGTACCTCAAAATTATTTTAATCTGCATTTCTCTAATCAATAATGAGTTAGAGTATTTTTTTTCACATGGCTATAGATAACTTTGATTACTTAATCTAAAAACTAATATCCTTTTATCATTTATCAATTGGGGAAAGGCTATTGTTTTTATAAATTTGATTTCATTCTCTATATGTTTGAGAAGTGAGGCCTTTATCAGAGAAACTTGCAAAATTTTTTTCACAGTTACTATTGCTAACTGTATTTCCCTCCATCCTATTCCCCCTCCCCTGTTTATTCTATTCTCTCTCTTCTTTCACCCTGCCCCTCCTCAAAAAGTGTTTTGCTTCTGACTATCCCTTCCCCCAATCTCCCCTCCTTTCTATCACCCTTCTCCACCCTTCTCTTATCCCCTTCCCATCTTATTTTACTCTAGGTTAAGATAGATTTCTATACCCAATCGAGTGTGTATGTTATCAATTCTGATGGGAGTAAGGTTCACTCATTCCCCCTCACCTCTTTCCTCTTCCCCTCTACTGCAAAAGCATTTTTTTAACGTGAGATAATTTACCCCAATTTACCTCTCCCTTTCTCTTTCTTGGGGCAGCTAGGTGGCATAGTGGATAGAGCACCAGCTCTGGAGTCAGGAGGACCTGAGTTCAAATCTGGCCTCAGACACATAACACTTACTAACTGTGTGACCCTGGGCAAGTCACTTAACCCCATTGCCTAGCTAAAAAAATAACACTTTCACTTCTCTTTCTCCAAGTACATTCCTCTCTCACCCCTTAATTTTATTTTTTAGATATCATCCCTTCATATTCAATTCACACCCACGCCCTGTCTTTATATGCTCCTTCTAACTACCCTAATAATGAGAAAGGTCTTATGAGTTATAAATATCATCTTCCCATGTAGGAATGTAAACAGTTTAAACTTACTAAGTCCCTTATGATTTTCTTTTCCTGTATACCTCTTTATGCTTCTCTTGAGTCTTGTATTTGAAAGTCAAATTTTCTATTCAGCTCTGGTCTTTTCATCAAGAATGCTTAAAAATTCTCTATCTCATTGAATATCCATTTTTGCCCTGAAGGATTATACTCAGTTTTGCTGGATAGGTGATTCTTGGTTGTAATTCTAGCTCCTTTGCCCTCTGGTATATCATATTCCAAGTCCACTGGTCCTTTAAGGTAGAAGTTGCTAAATCTTGCATTATCCTGATTGTGGCTCTGTGATACTTGAATTGTTTCTTTCTGGCTGCTTACAATACTTTTTTCCTTGACCTGAGAACTCCAGAATTTGGCTATAATATTCCTGGCAGTTTTTATTTTGGGATCTCTTTCAGGAGATGATCAGTGGATTTTTTCAATTTCTATTTTATCCTCTTGTTCTAGAATATCAAGGCAGTTTTCCCTGATAATTTCTTTTTTAAATTATTATTTTATTTTATTTTTTGAAATACTTTGTTAATTTATGTATTTTTAGCTTTCAACATTCATTTTCACAAGATTTTGAGTTCCAAATTTTCTCCCTATCTCATTCCTCCCCCACCCCAACATGGTGTGCATTCTTAATACCCCTTCCCCTAATCTGCCCTCCCTTCTATCTCCCCCTCCCACCCTTCTCTTATTCCCTTCCCCTTCAACTTTTCCGTAAGGCAGGATAGATTTCTATACCCCATTCATTGCCTATTTATCTTATTTCCCAGTTGCATGTGAAAACAATTTTTTTAAACATTTGTTTTTAAAACTTTGGGTTCCAATTTTTCTCCCTTTCTCCCTCCCCACCTACCCTCATTGAGAAGGCAAGCAATTTGATACAGGTTATACATGTGTAGTCATGCAAAACACTTCCATAGTAGTCATGCTGCAGAAAACTAACTCTATTTCCCTTCATCCTATCCCACCCCTTACTTATTCTATTCTCTCTTTTGACCCTGTCCCTCCTTAGAAGTGTTTGCTTCTGATAACCTCCTCTCCCAATCTGTCCTCCTCTCTGTCATCCTCCTGCTCTCTTGTCCCCTTCCTCCCCTATTTTCCTGTAGGGTAAGATAGATTTCCATACTCAATTAAATGTGTATGTTATTCCTTCCTTAAGCCAAATCTGATGACAATAAGATTCACTCATTCCCTCTCACCTTCCTCCATTTCCCCTCCATTGTAAAAGCCTTTTCTTGTCTGTTTTATGTAAGATTATTTACCCCGTTCTATCTCTTCCTTTCTCCTTCTCCCAATATAATCCTCTCTCATCCCTTAATTTTATTCTCCAGATATCACTCATCTTCAAATTGCCCTGTGCCCTCTATCTATCTATCTATCTATCTATCTATCTATCTATCTATCTATCTATCTATCTATCTATCTATCTCTCTATCCATCTATCCATACATATAATTTTTCCCCTCCAACTACTCTAATACTGACAATGGACTCATGAGTTACAAATATCTTTCCATGCAGAATGTAAACAGTTCAACCTTAATAAGTCTCTTATGATTTCTCTTTCCTGTTTACCTCTTCATGATTCTCTTGAGTCTTGTATCTGAAAGTCAAATTTTCTATTCAGCTCTGGTCTTTTCATCAAGAATTCTTGAAAATCCTCTATTTCATTAAATGTCCATTTTTTCCCCTGAAGGATTATGCTCAGTTTTGCTGGGTAGGTAATTCTTGATTGTAATCCTATTTCCTTTGCCCTCCAGAATATTCTATTCCAAGCCCTGGGGTCCCTTAATGTAGAAGCTGCTAAATCTTGTGTTAGCCTGATTGTGTTTCCATACTATTTGAATTATTTCTTTCTGGCTGCTTGCAATATTTTCTCCTTGACCTGGGAACTCCAGAATTTGGCTACAATATTGCTGGGAGTTTTCCTTTGGGGATCTCTTTCAGGAGGTGATTGGTGGGTTCTTTCCATTTCTATTTTTTCCTCTGATTTTAAAATATCAGGGCAGTTTTCCTTGATAATTTCTTGAAAGATGATGTCTAGGTTCTTTTTTTTTGATCATGGCTTTCAGATAGTCCAATAATTTTTAA
Organism: Vombatus ursinus; assembly: GCF_900497805.2. NCBI lineage: Eukaryota > Metazoa > Chordata > Mammalia > Diprotodontia > Vombatidae > Vombatus > Vombatus ursinus. Next base: position 2,263,230 of record NW_020954672.1, read on the forward strand.
ATTCTTTCTCCTGGATCTATTTCCCTGGTCAGTTGTTTTTCCAATGAGATATTTCACATTCTCTTCTATTTTTTCATTCTTTTGGATTAGTGTTACACTGCCTTGATTTCTCAAATTGTCCCAAGCTTCCAATTGCTCCATTCTAATTTTTAAGTAATTATTTTCTTAAGTGGGCTTTTGGACCTCCTTTTCCATTTGGTCAGTTCTGCTTTTTAAGGCATTCTTTTCCTCATTGGCTTTTTGGACTTCTTTTACCATTTGGCCTAGTTTGTTTTTTAAGGTGTTATTTTCTTCAGAATTTTTTTGTGTCTTCTTTACCAAGCTGTTGACTCATTTTTCATGATTTTCTTGCATCACTCTCATTTTTCTTCCCAATTTTTCCTCTACCCCTCTTCCGTGGTTTTCAAAATCCTTTTTGAGCTCTTCCATGGTCTGAGACCAATTCATATTTTTTCTTGAAGGCTTTGGATGTAGGAGCTTTGACTTTGTTGTCTTCTTCTGAGTGTGTTTTGATCTTCCTTGTCACCATAGTAACTTTCAATAGTCAAGTTCTTTTCCCATTGTTTGCTCATTTTCCTAACTTATTAGATGACTTTCACATCTTTGTTAATGTAGGGCTCTGCTTCCAGGGTGGAGGGTACACTGTCCCAAGTTTCAGGGGATTTGTGCAGCTATTTTCAGAGATACTTCTAGGGACCTGTAAGTTTTCAGTTCTTCCAAGGTGGTATGATCTAAGGAGAAGTATTTACTCCTCTCCTGGCCTGTGCTCTGGTCTGTGAGAGACCTCAAGCACTCTTTTCTGCTTTGGAATTGTGAAGAGAGTCCCTCTCTGCTATGGCTGCAAGCTGTACTATGTTAGTGCTACTCCTAACCCTGGGACTGCCACCTAGGATCTGTATCTGAATATGGGTAAAGCAACAGAGTCCTGCCTCAGTGCTAGCAAAAAAGACCCCTGTAATCTCCTTCTGATCAGTTGTTTGACCCCCTTACTGTCTGTAGGCTGAGAGCTCCAGAAGAAGCCACTGTGGCTGCTGATTCTATCACAACCAAGGCCTACTCCTGATTTGCTGGGGCCTGGTCTTCCTCAGGGTGACCTGCGCTGGACTGTGCTTTTCTCTCACCCTGGTGTAACAGACCTTTCCTACAGATCTTCCAAGTTGTCTCAGGCTGGAAATTTGTTGCACTCCATCTTTTTGTGGGTTCTGCTGCTCTAGAATTTGTTTAGAGTCATGTTTAAGGGTATTTGGAGGGGTTTTGGGGAGAGCTCAGAAGAGTCCCTGCCTTTACTTTGCCATTGTGACGCAGCCTCCTAAAGTAGGTCATAATTCTTAAATCTAATAAAAAATGAATGTTAAAAACTATCTACAGGGGCAGCTAGGTGGTACAGTGGATAAAGCACTGGCCCTGGATTCAGGAGGACCTGAGTTCAAATCCGGCCTCAGACACATAACACTTACTAGCTGTGTGACCTTGGGCAAGTCACTTAACCCCACTGCCTAGCCAAAAAAAAAAAAAGAAAAGAAAAACAAAACAAAACTATCTTCGTGTGTAGTTAAAAAAAAAAAGGTTTTTTACCAAGAAAAAAAAAAGATGTTCGGAGGGGAATTTGGGGAAAACTCAGCCAATATATTTTTGTCTCTTGTGTGGAGCAAAGGGTCTTCTTTTTAATTTCACAGCATTCAGTTTAGATTGTTTGGTGGTTATTCTTTCCATTTACATTGTGACCCTCCCTCTTGGACCTCAGATAGCACTTTGTTTTTGTATATCTTTAATACACTTTATAGTAGCTTCTTATTTGTCATAATATATTGGGCATAGTGATCCCATGGAGGATTATTGTATATTGGAATTTGCATGTGCACCTTCTCTTCTTTGTAGATTGCATATTCTATAAGACCTGAGACACTACTTTGACTAAATTTGTATTATCCCCAGCAGGAAACAGAGTGATCTGCATAATAGATGTTTAGTAAACATTTAATTAATTAAATATAATTGTGGGGACATCCAAAGAAGTACCTAGTCAGGAAGATAGTTGTTAACCATATTCTTTTAGAAAAGTGCCAATGGAAAAGATCTCATGAATGGTATTGGTTAATCTTTATTTATAATTTTTGTATTTATTTGTGATTAGAGGGGACAGAGACTAACTAGTCTAACTCCCTTATTTTATAGATGAGGAAACTGAGATCTAGAGAGGTTAAATGGCTTGCCTTGGGTTATGATTGTAGTTTCAGAGTACAGATTTGAACCCAGGTCCTCTAACTCCAAATCTAACATGTTTTCCTCTTTCCTACCACAGAGCACCCCTTTACTAACTCTTAGCAATGTGCTAAGATATCAGATGACCCTCCTTGCTTCAGTGTCAATGCTGAACATCTCAGAGAGGCAAAGTGCCAAATACCTTTTGTATCAGAAGTGCCTTGTTCTATACCTTGGATCACTAGGAAGTGGCAAAAAAAGAAAAAAAAAAGAAAAAAAAGAAAAGGAAAGAAAAGACTGCTTTGGAATTTGGTGTGGAATCAGCAAAGACTTGCTGTTACTGCACTCTTTCAGTCATCAAAAAAAAAAATCTTGGATGGCCATTTAATAGTATTAGCTCTCTCAAGTTTATAAGAAATGAGCCCTAATGGGACATAACAGACACAGCTAGGAATTGTAGAACAAATAAGACGCAAAACAGATGGATACTGTAGTATTTCCTTACAATATCCCAGGAATGTTCTAAGCACTTTTCAGTGACATTCTAGCTTACCCAAGATCTGCATTACAGAGGAGCCTATGGAAAGTAGTAGAGTTCATAGCCATGACTTTACCATTTGCAAACAGCACAGGTGGGACAGGGGCTTTAGGGAGGCTTTGAGCATTCACATGTGCTCCATGCTTCTGTGATTGGCCTCCAGAGGGCAATGCTGCACAAGTTGAGACAGTCACTTCTGAAAATGAAGCACAGTAACATGCCCTCCCCTTACTTCCAGCCCTGGTGCCCACAGCTCTCAAGACGCTCAGACTGAAACAACTCTTGAAGCAGTGTCAGCTCAATGGAATCAGCAGCCAGAAAGTGAGCAGACTCACTGAAGGATAGCCTGCTTTTGGAAATTCACAGGGAGGACTTTTTCTTCCTTGAAGTGACCAATCTCTTTAGTCCCACTGACCCACCTACCCCCCAATAAGAGAGGAACCCCAGCTTCATCCTGGTGAGCCATGACCTTTATGCCCATTCTCGCCCTTGTGATGCTATTCATACCTAGTGAGTAACACTGTATTCTACTCATTTTCATTGTTCCATTTAGAATCTTCTTTGAACCATTTTTGATTGAACTATATAATGATTTCCTTTTTTATTTTTATTTTTATTTTCAATAGGAACAACAGAAGCACAGTCAGTGACTCAGCCTGAAGACCAAGTCTCTGTCTCTGAAGGGTCCCCAGTGGAGTTGAAATGCACTTATTCCTATTCTGGGAGCCCTTTTCTCCTCTGGTATGTCCAGTATCCCAACCAAGAGCTTCAAGTCCTCCTGAGACATACTTCACAGGAAAGCAACAAAGGCTTTCAGGCCAACCTCAACAAGGATGAAACCTCCTACCATCTGAGGAAGCTTCATGTCCAAGAGGAAGATGCAGCTGTGTACTTCTGTGCTCTGGGTGACACAGTGAGAGGGCTCACAAGTGGTGCTGAACACAAACCTCCTGAGACAGTCTTTGAAATGTTCCTCAAAGGGATTTTTTTTTCTTTTCAGTGATCCACAAATGGGAGATAGAGCATTCTTTCATATGGTTATTAATAGTTTGAAATTGTTTTGACGATGGTTTGATCATATCATTTGACCACTTATCTCTTAGGGAATATGAAAGAATTCTCTAACACACTATTAATAAGAAAACACCTCAAAACATCATGTTCCACCCTGAAAATGGACCAAGATGCCAAAATATAGGAAGATAGGAAAAGTTAATGGTGGAAGGATTGTGGGAAGATGGGCACATTAGAATGTTATTGATAGAACTATGAGTCAATACAAGCATTTTGGAAAGTAATTTGGAATTTTCAAATAAAGTAACTAGAGTGTCAATATCCTTTGACTCAAATATTTTACTACTAGGAGACTATTGATAGGAAAAAATATGCATCAAAATATTTATAGCAGCACTTTTTTTTGATAGTAAAGAATTGGAAGCAAAATACATGCCCATTATTTGGGGAATGGCTAAACAAATTTTGGTGTAAAAATGTGATGAAATAATAGTGTGACATAAGAAAGGATAAATATGTGAATACAGAGAAGCATGAAAAAAACTACATAAACTGGTGCAGTGACATAAACAGAGACAATACATATAATGACTACAACAATGGAAATGGGAAAAAACTCACAAAAATAAATGTTGCAAAAGTACAAAGAACAAGAAAAGCTCAAAAGAAGGGATATAAAAAATACCCCCCATTTTACCCCTTTGCAGAGGAGGAAGGTCAAAAAGTGTTTCACTTTGCATGTGTTTTCAGGTTTTTAAAAAATACATTTATCAGTTATGGTGATTTTTACTCTTCTTTTTCTTGTCTTCAGAAGATATAAGATGAGGTGGCTGGAAGAGAGGAAGAACAAAATTAGGGGAAATTATGTAGGTGTAGGAAAAAAAATAAAAAACATTAATAGAAGCTTATTTTTAAAAAATGTAACAAAAATATAACATGGAATTGGCTGGTAAGGGTCCAGTAATGGGCCCATGATTGGCCTTCATTAACTAGTCCTTTATTACAATTTCCATCAAAGGCAGGTTGGAGTTAAATAGATCCTGGAGGAGTGCCCATTTGTGATGACCCCTCTCAGGGCACAGTTACCCAGCCTACGCCAACACTTGCAGTTTGGGTCTCCACAGGAATGGCTGCTCATACTTTTAGAAATTGGCCTTTATTGGCCAATCCTACTTCATATATATATATGTATGTATGTATGTATGTACATATACGTATATGTATATATGTATATATCATATATGTGTATATATCCATATATCCATATCCATATATATATACACATGAACTTTTATTGTCATCCTCATTCATTGTGAAGAAAACATTCTGTGAATTATAAATTGAGAGACTGCATGGTCCAGTGGAAAGAATACCATTTCTAGTGACTGATGACCTGGGTTCAAATCTTCCCCTTCAATGATTGCTACCTTTCATATCTCGAGGGTAACTACAAAGATGTAATGGATTGAGTATGGAGCCTGGCATTAGGAAGACCTGACTTCAAATCTGGTCTCAGACACTAGCTGTGTGACCCTGGACAAGTCACTTAACTCTGCCTTTAGTTTTCTTATCTGTAGAATGGAGATAGCACCTACTTCCCAGGGTTATTATAAAAATCAAATGAGATATAGTTGTAAAGTGCTTAGCACAGTGTTTAGATCATAGTTTAGTTTAGATCATAACAGATATGTTATTTGTTATTGTTATATCTCAGGCAAATCACTCAGCCTCCCTGAGCTTCAATTTCCTCATTTGCAAAATGATGAATTTGTACCAGAAGAACTCTTGAGTTCCCTTTCAGCTCTAAGTCTATTATCCTATAATCCCTCAAAGCTCTTTCTTCTGAGTTGCATTGAAACAAATCCTATCTGTATATAGAGTGACTGAAACTTCACCCCAACCTTAGTGTTCCACCTATTTCTCATCTGCACCTTTCTGATTTAGAAGTTGGTTAGGTACCCCAGGTGCTCCCTGATTTTGGAGTGTGATTAACTATGACCCTTCAATGTCTTATAAGTTTCATTTGATTAAGAGGCAGTATACCAAAGTGAAAAAAGAAAAAATGGAAAAAAACAAAACCTCTTATTCTTGAGGCAGAAACCTTGTATGGCAAATGGAATCGATTACCTCCTGATTTTAGGCACATGTTGGGAAGTGGTTGGCTCTGTCTGAACCAATTTCTTTGTATCATCAAAGCACTAATGCAGTCAGTTTCCAATATGAAGTGGGGAGCACATTGAATTAACACAGGATTTATGATAGGAGATGTGTACAACTTTCATATTCTTTTGACTTGACTTTTTTAGTGAGCTTTTATTCCTGAAATTTAGATCTTGTGACTACCTGGGATGTTAGCAATTTCCATGATTATTGGTAAAGATTGAGAATCATATGTAAATATTCTTCACTAAAATCCAATTAAGAAAACTCATTGTGTTATAAATTTAAACACTTGGCTTACCCTTCTTTATCATTCTGCAGCCTTTGACACTCTCATAATTTTTCTCCTGTATATTTTCTCCTAAAGGTTTTCATGATACTCTCTCCCGCTTCTTGTCTTACTTTCTGACTCATCCTTCATTGACTTTTTTTTCCAACTCATATCCAGTGACATTGAGTCCTCATCTCTCCTTCCCTCTGGCCCCCTCTCCAAGGTCTTTTTGGTCTGAGATTTCTTTTCCTTTTATATACCTCATTTGATAATCTCATCAACCAGCATGGGTTCAATTATTATCCCTAAGTAGTTTATTAACTGATCTATATGTCCAGCCCTGGTCTTCTGATCCCCAGTTCCTCATCACTAAATGCCTTTTGAACATCTTGAATTGGATATTCTATAGGCATCTCAAGCTCAACATTTCCCAAAGGGAATTCATTATTTTCCCCCTCAAGATGCTTTGAAGCTTATCTATCACCAATACCATACCATACCATAATTATCCTAGTCATCTATTTTTGAAACCTCAATGTTATCCTTGATGCCTCTCATACACTCATTTCATATATCCTATCTGTTGTCAAATAGTATACTTTGGAACAAGTATGTACCTTTGAATTATCTCTTGTACATACCACCTCTCTCAATTCATACAGTAATGACCTGTCTTCATGCCTGAACTATTTCAATAGTGTGTTCTTTGGTATTCCTATCTCAAATCTCTCCCTATGCCAATCCATCTTGCACTCACTGCCAAAGTAATTTTTCTAAAGCACAGGTTTGACTATATCACTACCTTACTCAAGAAACTGCAATGGATCCCCATTACCTCCACAATAAAACTTAAAATTCTCTGTCTGGCTTTTAAGGCCGTTCATATCTTGGCTCTTTCCTACTTTTCCAGTCTTTTCACTCTTTACTCTCTTCCAAATTCTCTAGCATCCAGTTGTTGTTCTTGGCACACAACACTCTATCTGTCTATTCCATGCTCTTTTACTGGCTGTCTCCTGTGCCTGGATTGCTCTCCATCATCATAATAGCCTCCTGATCTCTTCCATGAATCAACTAAACCCCAGCTTTTGCAGGATGAGATTCCTACCCCTTATATATCTTCCTCATCTTTCTCCACCTGCTATTGCCTTCCTTCTGAGATTATCTTTCATTTTCACTGTATATCTTGTATGTGTATATTTTTTTGCATGTTATTTCCCCATCAGAATGTAAATTTCTTGAAGGCAGAGCCATGTTTGTGCCTTTCATTTAGAATCTTTAGAATCATAGGTCTAGAACTGGAAGAGATTTCAGAAGCTGTTTAGTCCAAATCCTTAATTTTGCAGATTAGGCAGTTAAGTGACTACCTCAGGGTTATAGAGCTAGTATATTTTAGAGTCAGGACTTGAACACAGGTCTTCCTGATTCTGAGCCTGGCTTTCTGTACCATATTGCCCCTCTGGTTTTTGTTGACCTTTAAAATGAAAGCTGAAGTAATAAATGAATAAATACTGAAAACAAGACAGAAATCTTTATGATTTGTCCAAAGTTACCCAGACAGTGTTCTGAAAAACAAGAAGAAATTGCTATGATTTTCTTCCATTGCTTTCTGCCTTTTTAATAAGGGACACACAGGGGAGCTTAATTATTTGTCCCCCTGTATTTATAAAAGTTCAAAAGCCAAAGTAGTTTCCTTTTTTTGGCATACTGTGATCTCAAGGCTTGGTACTTTTTTTTTTAAGTATTTGTGTATCTTGCCAGAAGGTGGCAGAGTATCCATTTCACTTGCAAACTGAATGGTTAACTTTGGATATCCCTGGGTGGGCACACCCATGCTACATGTAGTGCTTGTCTCCTATTGGCTCAGTAGCTCATCTAAGAGCTCATTGTGTTTTAAGCAAAAAGAAAAATGATTAATACTTCCAAACATTGGACTAGCAACTTTTGTTAGGAATTCCTAGCATATTGCCCTAGATGAGAGACTCTGAGAGGAAAGAAGAATGGAGATCCTCTTGAGCATCACATTAATGATCCTGTGTCTTCAACTGGACTGTGAGCTGGGAGAGAGTAATGGGGAGGGAATGGATGTAGGATGCTTTCTAGGAATAGGGAGATCCAGAGGACATTCTTCTCAAAAGCTAGGAGGAAGAAAAGGCTAAATTATTTGTTGGGTCTATTAAATTCTAATGTGTGATGAATTTGTGGCATTTCCTGATTCTGCTATTTTCTTTCTAAGCAGGGGTGAGAAGCCAAGAACAGTTGTCTCAAAGTCCTCAATCCTTGACTGTTCAGGAGGGAGAGCATGTCAGCATGAACTGCACTTACAAAAACAGTGTCTTCACCTACTTTTCTTGGTACAAGCAGGATTCTAGGAAAGGGCCAGAATTGCTGATGGACATTCTTTCAAGTATGGATAAAAAAGAAATTGGAAGACTGACAGTCCTGCTCAACAAAGTAGCCCTACACCTCTCCCTGAACATCACTGATGCCCAGCCTGGAGATTCAGGAACATATTTTTGTGCAGTGGATGCACAGTGCTCTCTGGGTACCTGTAGCCTGTGAAGAAACCCTGCAGGTGGGGCTCCGATCTCACTACTTGTTCTCTAGAAAAGACTATAAAGCTGAGGGTTTTTCAATTTGTTTCTTCAAAGGGAAATAAATACCCAGGTCTCTTAAAGTATATTAAAGGCCCAGTTTTCCAATGACTTAAAATGTTTTGATGATGGTTACATGATGAATTGGTATATTATTTGAAATAAATCTCTCAAATCTGAGAATGATGTAATGAAGCACAATCACATTTCTCCCCAACAAATCTTTCATTAGGGTCAGTCAAACAATGACATGGGCTACGATCTAGAATGATCATTGTTCTGGCTAAGTATGGCCATTTTATGTTCTCTTGGCCCCTTCTCTCTAGGTAGAGTGAGTAGAAAGTGTACTAAACTTAGAGTTAGGAGACCTGGATTAAAATTTTACTTGCCACATTTCCTAGCTATGTGTATTAGGACAAATCACATAACCTCTCCTAGATTCAGTTTCCTCACTTTAGTTACACACTTACTTCATTAATCTACTCTTTCTCTGTTTTATTGATGCAAGCATTTAGAGATATCAATTTCCCCTAAGTACTACTTTTGCTGCATCCCATAAATTTTGGTATATTATCTCATTGTTGTCATTCTCTTCAATGAAATAATAGATTGTTTCTATGATTTGTTCTTTGAGCCACTCATTCTTAAGGATTAGATTCTTTAGTTTCCAATTAATTTTTAATCTATGTTTCCATGGCCCATTTTTGAATGTAATTTTTTTGCATTATGATATTAAAAGGAAGCATTTAAAATTTCTACTTTTCTGCATTTGGTTGTGAGATATATTCTAATATATGATAAATTTTTCTGTAGGTGCTATGTACCACTGAGAAAAGGTACATTCCTATCTATTTCCATTCAATTTTTCTCTAGAGGTCTATCATATTTAATTTTTCTAAAATTCCATTCACCTCTTTAGCTTCTTTGTTGTTATTGTTTTTTGGCTAGTTTTATCTAGGTCTGAGACAGGAAAGTTGAGGTCCCCCAGTAGTATAGCTTTACTGTTTATTTCCTCCTGTAATGTATTTAACTTTTCCTTATAATTTGGATGCTAGATCATTTGGTTTAGTACTGATATTACTTCATCATCTATGGTATATTTTAGCAAAATGTAGTTTCCCTACTTATCTCTTTTAATTAGATCTATTTTTGCTTTTCCTTTGTTTGAGGTCATGATTGCTATTACTGCTTTTTTTTTAAACTTCAGCTGAAGCATGATAAATTCTACTGTAGCCCCTTAGCCTATTCTGTGTTTGTGTCTTTGCTTCAAGTGTATTTCTTGTAAACAACATATTGTAGGATTCTGGCTTTTAATCCAATCTATTATTTGCTTCCATTTTGTGGGTGAGTTCATCTCATTCACATTCACAGTTACGATTACTAATTGTGCATTTCTCTCTATACAGATCCCCCCCATTTATTCTGCTCTTTCTCCTTTCACCCTGTTCCTCCTCAAAAGTGTTTTTGCTTCTGACCTCCACCTCCCCTGAACTGTCCTTCCTTTTATCTGTCCCCTCCTCTTCTCTTATCCTTCTTTCCTCCTATTTCCCTTTAGGGTAAGATAGATTTCTATACTCAACTGAGTGTGTATATTATTTCCTCTTAAAGTCAATTCTGGTGAGAGTAAGGTTCAAGTGTTGCCTACCTCCCCCATTTACTTTCCACCATAAAAGCTCTTTTGCACTTCTTTTATGTGAGATAATTTACCCCCCATTCTACCTTTCCATTCTCCCTTTTCCCAGCGCACCCCTCGTAATCTTATTTTTTGAATATCATCCCATCATAGTCAACTCATACCTATGCCCTCTGTCTATATACGCTTCTTCTAACTGCCCTAATGATGAAAGAGTTCTTAAGAGGTACAAATATCATTTTCCCATGTAGGAATGCAAACAGTTTAACCTTATTGAATAACTTAAGTTTTCTCTTTCCTGTTTACCTTTTTATTCTTTTCTTGAGTCTAGTATTTAGAAGTCAAATTTTCTGTTCACCTCTGGTCTTTTCATCAGGAATGCTTGAAAGCCTTCTTTTATTATTATTTTTATTATTGTTATTATTATCATTATTATTAAATATTCATTTTCCCCTTGCAGGATTCTACTCAATTTTGCTGGGTAGGTGAATTTTGGTTTTAACTGTAGCTCTTTTGCCCTCCGGAATATCATATTCCAAATCCTTCAGTGCTTTAATAAATAAATCTCATGTTATCTTGACTTTGCTAAATCTTATGTTATCTTGACTCCATGATATTTGAATTTTTTTTCTTTCTGGCTGCTTATAATATTTTCTACTTGACTTTGGAGCTCTAAAATGTGGCTTTAATATTCCTGGGAGTTTTTCATTTTGGAATCTCTTTCAGGACGTGATCAGTGGATTCTTCCAATTTCTATTTTACCTTCAGGTTTTATATATTAGGGCAGTTTTCCTTGATAATTTCTTGAAATGTGATGTCTAAGCTCTTTTTTAAAAATCATAGCTTTCAGATAATCCAATAATTCTTAAATTATCTCTCTTCAATTAATTTTTCAGGTCAGTCCTTTTTCCAATGAGATATTTCACATTTTCTTCTACTTTTTCATTGTTTTGATTTTGTTTTATTGCTGCTTGATGTCTCATAGAGTCATTAGCTTCCATTTGCCCAATTCTAATTTTTAAGAAATTATTTTCTTCAGTGAGATTTTATAGCTCGTTTTCCATTTGTCTAATCCTACTTTTTAAGAATTTTTTTCCTTCAGTGAATTTTTGTGTCTCTTTTTCCATTTGGTCAATTCTACTTTTTAAGGTGTTATTTTCTTCACTATTTTTTCTGCCTTTTTACTAAGCTGTTGACTCTTTTTTCATGGCTTTCTTGCATCACTCTCATTTCTTTTCCCAATTTTTCCTCTACCTCTCTTATTTGATTTTTTAAATCCTTGTTGAACTCTTCCAGGATCTGAGAGACCACTTCATATTTTTCCTTGAGGCAATGCATGCAGCTGCTTTGATTTTGTTGTCTTTTGAGTTTGTTTATATCTTCCCTGTCACCATAGTAACTTTCTATGGGCAGGAATTTTGTTGTTGTTGCTGTTCAATCATTTTCTTCCAGTCTATTTCTTGGCTTTTAAGTTTATGTTGAAGTTGGGTTCTGTTCCTGCAGTGGAGGGGCCACTGTTCCAACTTCAGGATTTTTTGTGCTGCTGCTTTCAGAACTGGTTCTGGGGGGCAGGGCGAGTGTCTGTAAGTTTTCAGTTTTTCCAGAGTGGCATGATCTAAGATGTGTGGTCACTGCTCTTTTAGCCTGTGCTCTGTTCTATGAGTGACCATGTGTACTCTTTTCTGCCCTGGAACTGTGACCAGGTCCCCTACTTCTCCTAGTGCTCCTCATCTCCCTGAGATTGCAACCAGGAACTCCTATAGGCAATGCAACAGAGTTCAGCTCTCAGTTCTAGTAAAATGTCCCTTGTAATCTCCTTGTGACTATTTTTTTGTCCTCCTTACCATTGATGGACTGAGAACTTAGGAGTCCACTGTCATTTCAGTTGTCCCCAAGGCCTGCTGCTGATTTGCCAGAGTGTGGCCTGCACTGAATGTGCTCCACTCTTACCCCAGTGAGACAAACCTTTCCTGCCAACCTTCTAATTTGTCTTGGGCTAGAAAATTGTTTCAACTTGTCCTTTTGTTGGTTCTGTCTCTCCAGAATTCATTTTGAGCTGGTATTTTAAGGTTGTTTAGAGGGGAATTTGGGGGAGTTGTTCAGATGAGTCCTTGTCTTTACTATGCCACTTTGGTTCCATCCCAGATTCCTCACCTTAAATGGCAGATAATAATTTATTCACTACTTTATGTCATTATTTTTATGGAATAGTTTTGTAAATGTTAAGGAGCAATATGTATCTATTATTATTTATCAATTGTTTCTAGTCTAACTCCACTGGTTCCAGTTATAGTAGTTTCTTATTTTGATGAGAGATAGCCTGGGGGAGAGGGAAATGAAACATCTAAATAATTGAGTTATGTGATTTTGGATAAGTCATCTACTCATCTTGCGCCCATATCTATAAAACAGATGTTGTACTTTTTGTCTTTGATCCCCATATGGATAATTCTAGAAGCTTTAACAGATAGGGATAAATTTAAATTTTTCACTTGGACACTAATTTTTTCTTTCATGGCAATGACCTGAGAAGTGATATGTGGCATATAAAAAGTTTGAAAGACATAATTTCTAGGTAATTAATCCTTTTATTAATTGTAGCTAGTGAATAGTTAATAGAAGGATGGTCATTTGGTATTCTCTCATAAGCCAGAGATGAATCAGGGAGGCCTCTCAATGCTTATATGCTCTTGGAAGAGTAGGTATTCCCAATAGGCAGCTATCAGCTCTGACTGCTTAACAATTAATGAGAGAATGGATATTATAATGAGAAATGGACCTATTCTAATGACAGGCTGGAGGATGTGATTATGATTATGTCACTCTTATTCCCAGACTACCCTCAGCCTCAAGCGATTTAGACAAAGGATCTACCCTCCCAGCAACATCCCCCCCCCCCCCCAAGCCTGAGTAAAGCATATTGGGTCAGAATTCACCTACATTAAATATCTTTGTAAGGTTTTTCTAGTTGGGTGAGGTAGCAATTCCACCTAGATAAGACAGTCTAGGTGGAGTAAATTTTTCGGCAAGGTCCTTCAAAGACTGACTGAATTACCCTATAGGAGTTTATTTCTGAATGAGGAAATAGAAAAATATCTTAATCTCAATTAATAATTGGTTATTAATATTAAAGAAAAATAATCATTTCTTTCAGATATATTATTCTTTTAGTCCTAACCAAGAACTAGGACAACCTACTTAATGTCATAGGTGCATGAAAAATTCTGTACATGTGGTTTCCTAGAAATTGTTGTGTGACACTATTGGTGAATGCCAATGCACTAGAGAGCTTCATAGAAGAATTAAATGAACCAGTCAATGTTGATAAGACTTGTTATTTGTTACATTTAAGGGAATTTTATATGAATTAACTAGAAATACTGAAGGCAGCAAGAGGAAAGGACAAGAAGAGAAGGGTATTGGGGCAATCCACCAACCCTCTCACACAGAGCTGGGACTGACACTTCCAAAATGGCCTTGGAAAAGAATGGGAAACCACTAGAGTGCCTTGGGTGTGGTGTTTTCCAGTCCATAGAAGCAAGAGGAAGACCATGTAGGTATTTCTAGTGACCTCTCCGAGGTCTAGTTGCTTGATTGAACCATGCTTTTATTGAAGGGGCTTGTTCCTAATTCTTCACTACTCTAGGATCAGGACAGCTTTGGGTTCAAAGTCATAGTAAGTGTTTTATAAAGAAGGGAAATTACTCCATAGGTGCTTTCAATTGGTTTTTCACCCCTCAGAGCACTAGCTAGGAAATACCAATCAGTTAGGAAACTGGAAGTTTTGAGTCTGGAAAACAACAACTCATGCATGGAAATTTCTAAAAGTGGGGTAGAATAGAAAGGGTTACCAGGCAGGAAGTAAAATTTCTAAGACATGGACAGCTTATTGTACTGAGAAATACTAGGCCTAATAACCAAGTGTTTTTTTTTTCCACAAGAGTACAGCAGGCATTTCAAAATATAAATAACAAGGTGAGAGTATGCTCTGCTGAAGTATAGTTTCAGATAGGGCAATGACCCTAAATACCACAGTGTGCTTGTGACTGTGATGAATAATGACCACCAGTATGTACCAGCAAGATGATGATGCTCAGGGAGAAGTATTTGGTACTTCTATCAAGCCAGACTTATTTTCCCCTCATTAAATCTATCAGTCAATCAACATACATTTATTAAGTATCAACAATGTACCTGGCACTGTGCCAGATGTTAGGGACACAGAAACAAATAAACCAACAAAAAAAACAGTGCTTGCCTTTAGAAATTTACCATCTCCTCGGGAGATAAACAAGTATCAGTTCAGTCATTTTTCAGTTGTATCTAACTCTCTGTGACCCTATTTGGAGTTTTCTTGGCAGAGATACTGGAGTGATTTGCCATTTCCTTATACAGCTCATTTTACAGATAAGGAACTGAGGCAAACAGGGTTAGGTGACTCACCTAGGGTCACACAGCTAATAAGTGTCTGAGGCCAGATTTGAAAATGAGTCATCCTGATTTCAAGCCCAATACTCTATCCACTACCTCATTTACCTTCATTAACAAGTATATACACACAATGGATATAGCATTAAAAAAAGTTTTAGAAGTGGAAAGCTCTTAAATCTAGGGAATCAGGAAAGGGCTCATATTGAACATGGTATTGAGTGCCTACTGTAATGTATCAATTACATAGAAGTACAAAGGTACTATAGCTTCATCAATGTGTATTAGTAAAACAAGACCTCTCATGTTCCTCATCACTAAGAACTTGTTGAATAGTTCATTAAACAAACAAACAGAAAAGGATATACCATGGTGTAATCCATACATGAAGCTGTATTAGTGTCTTTAAAACTCCTTACCAGCATGCCTCAAGTACAGGGAGGGGTCAGGAATAGCCATATAGAGATATGTCTTAGTTTATTTCAGACCAATTCTGAAGGTCTTGGAGAACTAAAGTGTAATTTTTTGGGTCCCAGGAATCTTTAAACTTGTCCCAAACCATAGGGTCCCTACCGGGCAACCTCTTTTCTGAAGACAGGCACACATTCTTCTGTATCAGAGAAATCCATGATGAGTATTTTTTCCCACATTTACTTTAGTTGTTCTCTCTCTCACAAAGAAAAGTTTTGGACTGAATAAAGTTTGTCAAAATTTTGGAGATTTGTGCAAGAAAAGTGAGCAAGACTGTGTCTATGACATGTCAGGTACTGTGCTAAGTACTGGGGATGCAAAAAATGAAAAAAAGAAAGACAGTCCATGCCCTCAAAGAGCTCGCAATCTAATGGGGTGGGGAGGAATAAAACACAATAGGAAACTTAAAAAGGTAGGGGGGCAGATGAAGAGAAGGTACTCCATGTGGGAGAATGGTGAAGTCAGTCAGAGAAGTCCCAAAATAGTCAAGCCAGGTGAGAAATGAAGAACTTAAGAAAGTGATGGAGAAATATTAATAATATATATTAAACTTTAAAAAATACATCATGTGTAAATTTTTCCTGGACAGCCTGTTGTTCAACATTTACTATCACACTTCTAGATACAAGGTCACATATACATAGAAATGGAAGCAAAAGATTCACAATTTGGGTCAATAGAGGTGGCTAACACTTCTCTCTTCACATAGTGGATTCCCAGCCTGTATATTTAGTACCTGTCTTTGTACAGCAAGTGCATCACCCTCCTCAGGTGCCATGAGCTAGTATACAGACCTTATCACTAGAGCCTTGGCCATGCTTTCCATTGCTCATGGGGTTGAGTTTTGCTCTGTTGTTTCTATATGTTGGGAGATAACATGCAAGAGCTAACTATGTTTCATGAGGAAAATACAAGAATTATTGAAGGTGGAGGCAAATAGATCAAATGAGAAGTAGAGGGTGTCTGAACTAGGATAATAGACATTGCTACGTAAAGATCTTCTACAAGATACAATTTAGCTTAGAAATTCCAGAGTACTATGACTAAGAAAAGAAGACATTGGAACCTTGTATAAATATGAAGTAAGTTTATTTGTTATTCTTAAAGTAATATCATATAGAAAAGGAGATTCATATGACATGTGACATGTAATAGGCTTCATTTAACCCTTATGAGGGCAATCTGTGGTCTTTAAGAATGCCTATTTCTATGCTACTGATCTTCTCAACTATTTATGAAACACTTTATCACATAACATCAGGAAAATGGCAAGGATACAAATTTGAGGACATTTATTTTAGTCATGAGGGAATGAAAATTATATATAGTATGCACTGATGAAGCAGTAATACCCTTGTACTTTCTATGTAATAGATTCATTACAGTGGGCACTCAATGCCAAACATGAGCATAGAAGCAATATAGAGTAGTTGATAGAGTGTTGAGCTTGGAGTTAAGAAGACTTGAGTTTAAGTCCTTTCCAAGACAGTTTGTATGTTATCTTAGGTAAGTCACTCAACTTCTCAATTTTCTCATTGGTAAAATGAAGGAGTAAGACTTGATAACCTCCAAAGTATTTTCTGATTCTGATCCTATGGTTCTATCTATCTATCTATCTTTCTCTCTTTCTTTTTGAAAAATATTGAGCAGATGATATAACATGGAAGTGGCAATTGGGTAACCTTAGTTCTAATCCCAGATTTGCTACTGTATTCCAGGGCATCTCATTTAGCCTCTATGAGTGTTTCCTCATCAGTCAAATCAAGAAGTTGAGTGAGATTATCTTTAAGATCTCTTCCAGTTCTAATATTCTACACTTCCTCAGCCATGCTACATAGGCAATAAATTGGTGAATAAGCGAACACACACAAATATAGGTTGTGTATATGTATGGTCAGTGACAGACACATTTGTTAAAAAAAAAAAACAAACGCTCTGAAATTTAACTCTCTTCCTCCTCCAAACTTGGGTTTCTTGAATCTAACACCAACTTCATGTCTAAGACTTTTTCCTCTGCTTCTTACTTTGCATATTATGTTTCTACCTTCTCTCTCCTGAAAGGTTCATGAATATCATGTACTGATACTCTTATATTTCAGCTCTCTGTGTAGATGGACTGCTCAAGTGTTCCATATACTGAAGGTAATTGTTCAAGTTAGCAGAAACCCTGGACTTGAATATGAATGGTTAGAACAAAGGAAGAGTTGCTATTGGGGTCTTC
Source organism: Vombatus ursinus (assembly GCF_900497805.2). Lineage (NCBI taxonomy): Eukaryota > Metazoa > Chordata > Mammalia > Diprotodontia > Vombatidae > Vombatus > Vombatus ursinus. The sequence continues at coordinate 2,280,759 of NW_020954672.1, forward strand.
TCTGGATCTGCCTCCATGTATCACATATAATGGCAAGATATGTAAACATAGAAGAAGTTGGGAAGTAGGCATCACTTGAACTTTACTTTCATCTAAACTGGTTAATAGGGGAGAAAACACACAGATAATTTTTGTTGGAATGCATTCAACTCACCAGGGATAGATAGGAACAGGAAGAGGAGAAATAGAAGGGAGAATATACAAAGGAGGGTAAATTCAGGGAGGGATTAGTTATAAGCAAAACAAACCCTAAACTCAGAGAGAGGATGATGAAGAGGTTAAAAGAAAAAATGGAAAAGGTAACACTTTGAAATAAACAATGAGTGAGGAATATAGAGAAGAAAAATCATAAGGGAGTAGGATGGAGAGAAGTAACTAATTAACTATTATAACTGAGAATATGACAAAATCACCCATAAAACAGAAGAGATTCACAGAATGGATTAAAAGGCAAAATCCAACAATATATTGTTTATAAGAAACAGATATGAAATATGAAGATCAACATAGAATTAAAAGAAGTGGTTAAAGCAAAATCTATTATTCTTCAGATGAACACAGAAATGTAGGGATAGCAGTTTTGATTTGAGATAAGGCAACAGAAATAATAAACAACTAAAAGAATATAGGAAACTACCTTTTACTGAAAGGCAAATAGACAACGAATTGATTTCAATACTTAACATACATGTTCTGAATGGCATGGCTTCAGAAAAAACTGAAAAAAATTATAAGGAGACATAAATAGGAAAATAACAATAGTGGGGGGACCTCAATTTACCTCATCAGCCCTAGATTTGTTGAATTGAACCATACACTGCAATTCTGAATCTTGCCCACAAGAGGACACTATTTCCCAGCTATATCGCATATTCAAATTACTACGTGTTGCGTTGGCCTTTTGGCACCAATCCATTTTCCTACAACATTCACTAGAAACTGCAAAAACTCAAATGGGGAGACATTCTGAAATAAGAACAATGAATTTACAGCAAGAACTGGAGGTTCTTATCAGCTTTTTTTTTTTTACATTAAATTTTTTTCTCAATTACATTAAAAAAAAATTTAACATTCTTTTTTTGAAGTTTTGATTTTCAATTTTCTCCTTCCTTCCCTCTCTCTCCCCTTATTGATAAGGCAAGCAGTTTGATATAGATTATACATGTATAGTCATGCAAAACAATTCCATATTGGTCACCTAGTGGAAGAAAACATAGATTCCCCACTCCCCCTCAAAAAAAAAAACAAAAACAAGCATAATAAGGAAAGTAAAAAAAAAAAAAAAACTATGCTTCAATCTACATTCAGACTCCACCAGTTCTTTCTCTGGAGATTGATAGACAACATTTTTTATCATAAGTCCTTTTAAATAGTTTTGGATCTTGTATTGCCGAGAAAAGCTAGGTCATTGACAATTCTTCATCATACAATATTGCTGTCACTGTGTACAACATTCTCTTGGTTCTACTCATTTCACTTTGCATAGGTTCACAGAAGTCTTCCCAGGTGTTTCTGAAAGCATCCTGATTGGCATTTCCTATAGTGAAATAGTATTCCATCACAATCACATAGCACATCTTGTTCAGCCATTCCCCAATTGATGGGCATCCCCTCCATTTCCCAATCTTATCAGTTTTGTGGGTCTCAAGAAAGAAAACCTAGTATTTTCCCTTTCATTCAATCAGCCATGACCTCTCTTGTTGAATGCTTGCAATTTTATTAACATTCACTGAGTAACAGTTTGCCACAGGGACAGGGAGAGAGTGAACCTGTGATTTTCATCTTACATGAAGAAATGTTCTCTAGTAATCAATATAGTTCAGCACACACTGGGGAAGTTTGTAGTCTTAGAGAGTTGCTAGAGCAGAGATGTCAAATATAGCATGTGGCTCGCAACTCTCCTGAGTACAACCTGAACCAGATTAAAACGCAGCTTCTGTATGATTTTAGTGTGTTGATATATTAGTTAAAAAAAAAAAAGAGAGAAAGACATATACAACCGTGTGATTTTCTAAGTCAGGATGTGACCCACAGTGTTCCTTATGTAAGGGCTAGTGGCCTCCATTTCTATTAGAATTCGATACCACTGGCCTAGAGCATTAAGAGTTCTAGTGATTTGCCCAGGGTCACAGAGCCAGGATGTCAGAGGCAAGACTTGGAGCTTCCTGTCTTTGAAGGAGGCCTCTTCTCACCAGGCCATTCTGCCTAATGTTTTATACCAAATGAACAATTTCTCATTGTCAGGCCTTCAGGTTCTTTAACCTAGATTTCCCACTATAGGTACTGCATGAAGAGAATATGATTAGAGCCACGTACAGAAGGCCGTGTACTTCCCTCTGCAATTACTATTAGAGCATTAGTTTTAAATTCTGCCTCTAATACTTACTACCTGTGAAGCAGCTAGGTGGCACAGTGGATAGAGTACTGGCCTTGGAGTTAGGAGGACCTGAGTTCAAATGTGGCCTCAGATATTTTCTAGCTGTGTGACTCTGGACAAGTCACTTTAACCCTATTTGCCTCAAAAAAACCCCCAAACTATCTGTGTGACATTGGACAGGTTATCTAACCTCCCTGGATTTCCCTACTTTCCCTCTCTTGTCAAGTTAGGAAACGAGAGTCCATGACTTCTGAAGTCCCTTCAAATCTTGGAATAGGGTCAAGATAATTCTTTAAGCTGGACCGATGAAAACCTGGCTTTGAACTCTGCTTTTGTTTTCAAGTCTATCCCACTGGTGCTCTCAAGTTCCTCCAGAGAAACACAAAAGAAAATCAATAGGCAGATCATCTCCTAGAACTACTGATCTTTATCTACATTTGGGCTTTAATGCAACTTTACCATAATTCACTGGGAGAGATCTTGTCTTATTTCTACTAATACATTCTGCATTCAGGGCCATCTCCAGTCATCCTGATGTATATCTTGCCACTGGACCCAGATGACTCTGGAGGAGAAAGTAAGCCTGGTGACCTAGCACAGCTCTGCCTCACTTAAAACCAATTGACTTGCATGTCATGGCAGCACCTTCCTGAGATCACAGTCCTCTTTGAGAACAAAAGACAAACAACAACATCAACATATTCACACAAGAAAGAGAAAGTGGGAAGACTAGTTGCTGCTCTCAACTCAGTCACCTATCACAACCCTCTATACATCATACACACACCCATACCCACACCATCCCCCTCCACATACACTCACACACAGATTATACATGTACGGCCTGGGGCTGGAGTTCCAATTTGCTGTGGCTCTAGCCATGCTATGATGTCCCTACTTTGCAAAGGGAAATTTGGCCAAGCCCTAGTGCAATGAAGCAAGAGATCAGTTCATCATCTTACCTGCCGGTTCTGTAACAATTTGGTAGGAGGACAGCAATTTAGAAGTTTCGGAGAGTTGAGGCTTTATTGGGGACTGACAAAATTGTTAACATAATTTTAGCGTAATGATAGAAAATTGTTAATACCAATTGTAATATGGACTGCCTCAATCTCTTAGCCATGACAACGTCAAAATTCTAGGATTGTTCTTAACATTCCTACTCTTAAGATAATGAGATTAGGTTGAGCTGAGTCACACCTTATGCCTCAGGAATCTTCAAGCCTCCACCTTGGAATCTTTCCAGGTGAGCAAAGCCAGCTTGAGCTAGGTTGCCCCCTTGACATCCTTCCCCCCTTCCTTTGGGATTCATGCCATGAAGGGCAAAATAACCAGAATGAAATAATTTGTTGTTGGTGTTGTTGTTTTTCTGAGATGACTGAGGGTGGCTGGGATCTCATTACTAGGCCTTGCTACCTCATCCCCTTACCTTCTGCCCTTCTCCTAAAGGTATAAGAAGCTTTTGCATGGGTCTTAGAGTTGGGAAATCCACTGGACATCCCTGAGGGTGGCAAATTTGCTACCTTGTTATCTCAACTAAAGGCAACTTATTCCTCAACTCATGGCTTTGATTATTTTAGGACTTGACAAAATCAAAATAGAGGGAAAATTTTTCTCAAATTAAAAATGTATTAAATGCCTACATGATGTTTGGCTCCCAGTAGGAGCCAAAGTTTTGAGAATATTTTTCAATTTAAATTCTGACTACAGACAAGAAAGAATCACAAGTAGCTAAATACTGGCACGGGTTGGCATGGAGAGGGAGGCAGTTCATTGTTCATAATACATTCCTATGCACAGAGGAATCTAATATGACATATATATCTGTACCACCCCTTAACCTCATTTCCTCTTCTGAGGCAGAAATGTCACATGGCTCCAGTAACCCTACAAAGAATTGTCAAAAATAAAGAACAGTATAGAACTAGAGACATTTTGACCAACATGCCACACCCAAGTCTGCTATGGACAATCATGTTCTCCACCTTCTTAGGTAAAGGAGTGACTCACCTAGACAAGGGAAATTAGTTATTTTTCAAGGTTTAAGGGATTATGATATGTGGTCATATTTGTCAAGAGTTTTAAACCATTTAGAAGGAAAGGAAATAAGAAACAGGTTTAGAGCCCTTCAATATATTCCCTTAGTCTTATATTAAGATGTCTCTGTAATCCTTTTAAGGGTCATGATAGAACATTAATTTTCTTTTCTTCTCTTTTCTGCAGGAATAAGCACAGCCCAGAAGGTCACTCAACTGCAGCCAGCAATGTCTGGAAAGGAAGGAGAGGCTGTGACTCTCAACTGCACGTATGAGACCAGTGACAGTAATTATGCTTTGTTTTGGTACAAACAACCTTCCAGTGGGGAGCTGATTTTACTAATTCGTCAGGATGTTTATAACCAAATGAATGCAAAGGTGGATCGATATTCAGTGAACTTCCAGAAATCAAACAAATTCATCAGTCTTACTATCTCATCCTTACGGCTGGGAGACTCAGCGACATATTTCTGTGCTTACAGAGGCACACAGAGGGTGGAGTGAAAGAAGGAGGTGTACAGAAACACCAGCATTTAGCATAACTCCCACCTGCTCCAGGTGGCCCGGAGAGAGACATTCAAACCCCAACAGGAAGGCAGCACAAAAAGAATCTCAAAGCAAAAACCATTTCAGTCTAAGAAAAAAACCCACATAACTGGGTTCAGAGAGTAAGGTCTATAAACCACATTCCTCAAGAGCATTCTCAAACTGTGATGCTGCTGGTTAGAAGAGAACTCATGATGAGAAAACTCCCTCTGCCAATGCAGATTGGCAACTGTTCTGAAACTTACAGTCTTAGTTCCTTTGGGTACTGAGACATCAAATGAACTGCTGAGGGTCACCCAACTGGCATACTTTAGAGGAAGAACTTGATTTTGAAAGCATGGTGACAGGATCTGCACTCAAGTCTTCCTGACTCCAAGTACAGTACTCTATCCACTGTACTATGTATATGTATGTGTATGCGTATATGCATATATGTCTATTTATAGTATATATATATATATATTTATGTTTTTATATATATAGACATTAATGACAAGACCAATAACTTTGGGATTTAGTTTTGTTTGATTATGAAGGTATGTCATTTGCATATATATATATACACATATACATACACATGCACACACACATTTTTCAATCTGCACGCTGAGTTCATTATTTCTGTCAGGAGGTAGATAGCATGTTTCATCATGGAGTCACAGTTGGTAATTGCACTGATAAGAATTCTTAAGTCTTTTAAAGTTGTTTGCCATAGTGTTGTTATTGCATAAATTGTTCTCCTGATTCTGCTCTCTTCGCTCTTCCTCAGTTCATACAAGTCTTCCCAGATTTTTCTGAAGCCATCTCCATCCCATCTTACAGCATAATAGTATTCCATTACATATACATCAATGATACCCCAATAGATGGACCTCTCTCTCCTTAGTTTCTCATTCTTTTCCACTGGAAAAAGAGTTTCTATAAATATTTTTTTGTATGTGTGATTCCTTTTTCTCTTTGTTCAATCTCTTTGAATATTGCTGGGTCAAAGAGTATGCATGGTTTAGTACTTTTGGGGGTATAGTTCCAAATTGTTTTCTAGAAAAACTCAACCAATTCATAGCTGTACCAACAGTACATTACTGTGCCTATTTTTTCCATAGTCCCTACAAAATTTGCCATTTTGCTTTCTGGTCAACTTTACCAATCTGACAGGTGTGAGGTGGCATATCAAAGTTGTTTTGCTGTGCATTTCTTTAATTATTTGTGATTTAAAGCTTTTCGTGTGGCCATAGATAGTTTGAATTTCTTTGAAAAATTGACTCCATATTCTTTGGCCATTTGTCAGCTAGGGAATGGCTTATTGCTACAAATTTGAATCAGTTCACTACAAATCTTAGAAATGAGATCTTTATCAGAGAAATTTGCCACAAAATTTTTTTCCAGTTACCTGCTTGCCTTCTAGTTTTAGCTGCTTTTTTTTTTTTTTGCAAAACAGGTGTTAATTTTGTGTAATCAAAATTGTCCATTTTATCTTCTGTAATCCTTTTTATTTTTTCCTTTGGTCATGAAATCATCTCCTAGTCATAGAAATGAAGATGTTTTCTTTCTTGCTCCTCTAAATTATTTATAATCTTATCTTTTATGTCTAAGGCATATACTCAAAAAGCTTATCTTTGTCTATATTGTAAGATGTTTGTCTGTATTTGGTTTCTGCCAGACTGCTTTCCAGTTTTCTCAACAGTTTTTGTCAGATAGTGAGTTATTACCCAGTGGTTGGAGTTGAAGCAAATATTCCTTTGTAAAAGCTAATTGTTGTTAATTGACTACAAGGAACTGAAGAGTTCATTGCTAACAGTGGTAGAACATTACCGTAAAGGGGATTTAAGCAAATATTAAATAAGAGATACTCTTATCCTCTCAGGGGTACCCCTAGAGCCTTAAAGGGAAGATGTAGCCAACTTTTCCTTGGAAGAGTGAGGCACGAGTAATTCTTATATAAAGAATAATGATAAATTGATAAATAATGATAAGCACAATGTTCAGTTTATAAATCATGTAGAGCAGTGTTGTCAAATTAAAATACAAATGGGGACCACTAAGCCACACATAAGTTATCCCCTGCAGACCACATTCTGACTTAGAAAACCACGTAGTAACATTATCTACGTTTTATTGTATTTTTATCTATTTTTGTTAAACATTTCCCAGTTAACATTTTTATCTTGTTTGGGCCTCACTTGTGTCTGACATCTCTGATAGAGAGAAATAATTTCACCATATTAAGCAATGGAATGGAATCTATGGAATTATCATATACCCTCAGTTAGATTCACTAATCCTTAATTATTACTAAATATTTTAACATCTTTTAATAATATATTAGCATTTAACATATTAATTATTGCTTAATTTAACCCTGATTTCTCTCTCTAGGTTTGAGTAGAAGACTTTTTTCACTTAAACCAAATAGTTAAAACCTTTCTTAACACATTGTTGACTTTGTTTAATTTGTCGGAGCCTTTGCTCCTGTGGCACCTGCTTCCCTTGTGCCATATCCACAAGTTGGTCACTTACACTATTTTGATAATTGATGGAACCACATCATTATTCTTTCTGACTGTTCTGCTCTTAAAGTTTTCTTGCTTCCGCACCCACAGATGGAAGCCTAAAGATAAGTAGGCAAAGAGGTATAATGAATGGAAAGCCACCTTTAAGAGTCAGAGCAATCAGGTTCTAGGCTCTGGGCAGTCTCATAGTATTGACTTCAGTGAAAAAAAATCTGTCTTTGCTTCAGGTATATTATTATAGAATAAGGAGATCAGATTAGAGGACTTCAAGGTTCCTTAAAGATCTAAACTTCCATAGCTGTTTGACTCTATAACCACAGTAATCACAGCATGTCCTCTGCATCAGCAACATGAAACTTCCTAAAATGCTTTTTCCTTAAGTTGAGAAAGTTTGCTCATATACTTAATATAGCTAATAATGACAATAGATACAATTTATATAGCATTGTAAGGTTTGCGAAGCATTGTACATGTGTTATTTCATTTGATCCTCACAGCGACCCTATGAGGGAGGTGTTATTACCCCTACTTTACAGATAGGGAAACTAAGGCAGAAAGAATCTCCAGCTAAGTGATTTTCCCTGGGTTACTCAGTGTCTGAGGTAGCATTTGAACTCAGGTCTTCTTGACTCTAAGTGCAGCCTTCAATCCACCATAACACCTAGCTGCTATGTACACTTAGTTAATTTGTTCCAAGCTCTCATCTCTCATAAAATTTTTGGCTTAAGTCTGTTTTTTTAAACTTTTTATTATGAACAAACACCAAAAAAATAAGTCTTTCCATATACAAAGTAGAATATAAAAAGATTGTGAGTGAGACCATAAATCTATTCTATACAACCTGCCTTTTTAAAAGTATCTATTAAATTCAACTTATTACTCTCAAAACTGTCTTGCTTGTCTTTGCTTCTTTCTGAACTTCTGTACTCCTCTATGCATTTTAAAATGTTTCAATGGCACTCCTCTTCCTTCCCCCTTTTTCTTTTGACATAACCATAGCTATTCTCCTCCACTCCTCCCCAATTAGAAGCAGAAAAGAGAATACTCTTGCAACAAGTAGGCATAGTTGAGCAAAACAAGTTCATGCAATGGTGGCCATGTCAAAAAAATGTATGTTTTTTCCCATATTTTGAGGCCATCCCTTTTTGTCAGGTGAGTAACATGCTTCATCATAGGTCCTTTGGAGACATGGTTGATTGTTGTTTTGATCAGAGATCTTATATCTTCAGTAGTTGTTTTTTCTTTACAATGTTTTTTGTCACTGTATAAATTGTTCTCCTGGTTCTACTCATTTCACTCTGGATTGGTTCTTACTTCTCAGTAATTTTCTCTTTTATCATTTCTTATGGTACACTAATGTTCTGTTACACTTATATACCATAATTTGTCCAGCCATTAATAAGCATTCATTTAGTTTCCAAATCTTTTCTTTTTATTGTCCTTTAAGGATCAGGGCACTTGTTTTTATCGTGAATATTCCCTTCCCACATTATCATCCCTGTTACCCTGCTCTGCTATTCTCATGTGTTTCCCTTTTGAGTTTCATGCACTTTCTAAACCAAATTTTGTCTTAGTGTGTATTTGTGTTCAAACATCTTTTGTAAATTTTAAATTAGTAAGGTTCATCTGATTGATCTTTCTCACCTGTACCCTTCCTTCATGTTTATGTACTCTTCTTGTTATGTACTCTTCTTGTTACGTACTCAATTAAGAAAAATAACAAATTCCCCCTCTTCTTTCTCCTTTCTACGTTTTTTCCCTAATACCCTCTTTCTTTTTCCTTTTAAAACCTTTAAAACAGAACCAATCCATCCTCAGGTCCTCTGTTTTTCTCAATTCATTCCTTCAATAGACTCAAGACATTAATGTTTTGAAGTGACATTTGTTTCTTCACCTATTATAATGTTAGCACTTCATCATCATAAAGTCCCTTCTAATTGGACAAATAAATGCACCTTTCTTGGTTTGTCTTAAGTCTTGTGTTTGCATGTCATAGCTTTTACTCACCTCTTGTCTTTTCTTCAGGAATGCTAATCCATTGAAGGTCAAATTTCCCCTCCAAGAAATAGTTAGCTTTGTAGGGTAAATTATTTTTGCTTGTAAGACTATAACTTTTGCCTTTTATTTAAATGAGCTTTCTCATTTAAAGTAGAAGCAGTAATAACTTGTGTGATCCTGACTGTAGTTTTTTGGTACTTAAACTCTTTCTTTTCAGTGCTTGTAGCATTTTTTTTCTTTGACCTAGAAGCTATAGATTTTGAGTATAACATTGATGGGAGTTTTCTTTTTGGCATTTCTTTAAAGAAGTGGTCAATGGATTCTCTTCATTTTTCCTTTGCCTGTAGTTCTGATAGATCTTAGCAGTTTTTTTTTAAATTTCTGATTTCTCAAAATATAGTATTAGGACTTTTTCTTTAAAATATTATTTTCAGGGATTCCATTGATTCTTGAATTATTTCTCCTTGTCCTGCTTTCTATATTAGTTGTTTTAAAAGCAGATGTATTATATTTTCTTCTACTTTTTCAATTTTTTGATTTTGTTTACTATTTCTTACTGTCTCATGGAGTCATTGCCTTTTATTTGGATTATTCTGTTAGGGAGTTGGTTACTTGAATAATGTTTAGCATTCATTGTTCTAACCTATTTATTCTCTTAGGGTAGCTAGGTGGCACAGGGGAGTGCTAGGCCTAAAGTCAGAAAGATTCATCTTCCTGAGTTCAAATCTAACCTCAGTCACTTACTAACTCTGTGACCCTGGGGAAGTCACTCAACCCTGTTTGCCTCAGTTTCCTCATCTGTAAATTTTGCTGGAGAAGGAAATGCCAAACCCACTCCAACATCTTTGCTAAGAAAATCCCAAATGGGGTTATGAAGAGTTGGACATGACTGAAATAACTGACAACTACAACATTTATTCTTCTAATTCTTTCCTCCTAATTTTTCCTTTTATTTCATTTTTTGTCTTTTTCTTCATTTCTTCTAAGTATTCATGTTTTCCTTGTGGAAAATTCATTTTTAAGTCTATGCTTGCAGTTGTTTTGGAGTTATTCTTGCTTTGGTTTGGATTTTTTTTAATATCTGCATCTACTATAATTTTTATAGGTGTCTGCATCTTTTTGTATTCATCCACTTTTCTCACCTTAGTTCTTGAATTGAGGCCTTGTGCCAGATGTAGACTCTGCCTCCTGCTATATTTTTGGGGTTAGTGATTGGCTGTGATTTATCTCAACCTGGGTTCCTGTGCTAACCTCTATATCCTAGGGTTAGGTCCCCTGATATCTTTGAAGTTCAGAGCTCTGAATCTTTAAGGCTTTCTATAACATATTAGTACAGAATTCTAGGGACTTTAGAGACCTTGAGCCTAGGGTATTCCAGTCTCAGCATTGTTGTTCCTGGTTGCTTCTAACATCTCCACCATGGGCTTCTAACTACCCTACGTCTTTTGTGAGGGAAACCTCAACTTTTGCTGCCTTGGGATAAAGAAACTTACAGGCTAAATGTATTTTTGGCCAATCTCTTGTTATACTGGGAGCCATTCAACTTTTTTTGTCTACATTGGCACTGGCTTTGTGTAGTTTTAAATTGGTAGAAGGCCAGGCTTAGCACTGGTCTTTTTCTATTACCCATAGACTCCTGGATGACTTTTTGCACAGTTCTGGTGTGGGGGAAGTGATTTGTTATAGTTTTTCAATGGATTTCTTGATCGTTATTTGGTGTGCTGTAATTTTTTGATTTTTTTTCTTTCCTTTTTTTTTTTCTGGAGTAAGTATATGAGAATTAGACTGACTTCATTTATGAAATCATCTTGGAAATGGATCTGTCTCAAAATTTGAGTACAATATTTAAATTTACCATTACCAGATTTGCAGCTCCTATGAGATTCTTCTACCTGATTTTTAAAGTGGAGGTCATCTTCTTTTTGTAGTTCCAAATATAAGCCTGAAAAACATTTTTAGAAACATATTTAAACAGAAGTGGAAAGTGATTTACCCATAGCCTTTAATGATAATTCTTCAGCTTTTACTTACACTGCCTCTTTACCTTTCCTCTGTATCACATATTTCAAAATGTTAAAGTAAAAGGTGCAGAGAGATTAAAGATATTAATCACAAGATAATAGTTCCAATTTCATTTATTCCTGATTATTATATTTAAGATGAGGTATCACTTTCTATTTCTTTTGATGTAAATTGTTTCTAAATACATACATGTAAACTCATGACTATAATTTATGTTTCGAAAGGTACCACATTGTTTTCCAAGGCATTATCATTTTATAATTTGATCCTTACAACATACCTGAGTGTTATTATTCTCCCTGTTATGTTGATGGAGAAACTAAATCTCAGAGAGGCTAAGTGACTTGACTTCTTTCTCACATTTCCTTTGATCATTTGCCCCGGACATCTACTTTACATGTCATTTAAACACAGGGAATTTGAGGAAGATATTATATGAAAAGACACAGTGAACAAAAAGGTCTAACTTGGGTTTCAGCTACTGGAGCAACCTCTGTGTAAACCCAATAAGCAGTCAGCCAGAGAGGTAGAGAGGTTTGAACTCATTTGGTCAGTAGGACCATTTTATCTGTAATAACTCTCTGGAGACAAAGGTGACTCTCTAGGTTGCACACCCAGTTAGGATTTGCATAACAGGGATTAGCCATTCTTGTTGCAAAGAAACATATTGAGAAACTAAATTGAATAAAGCTGCTGGGTTCAAATAATGTTTAGAAGACAGTAAAACAAATGAAAATAAACACTTATGTATGAAGTAGTTATGTACTTATATTATGTAGTTATATATGTATGTATTAGTCTCTCTAAATCCTCTATTTAGATCCAACCAGTGATACTTGAAGATTCCCCTAGAGGCCGACATTTCATAGGGTGTCTGTCTTCTTGGTGCTACTGACAATGACTAAGCATATCACCATTCAATAAAAGTTGTTTTTACTATCATACTGTCATTCTTGCTGCTCTGGTCATGATTTTAACTTAAACTCCTAGTTAGTAACATTCAATATCCAGTAAACAATATACATTTTTGTTGTTCATTTCATTCAGTCATGTTTGACTTTGACTCCATGAACTCTTGCATGCCAAGCCCTTTTATCCTCTACTTTTTATCATCCACTATCTCCCAAAGTCTGTCCAAACTCATGTTCATTGTTTCCATGATGCTATCTATCCATTTCATCCCCTGCTATCTCCTTCTCCCAGTCTTGTCTAACATCCAGATCTTTTCCAGCGCTTCGCATCTTCTTATTATGTGGCCAAAGTATTTAAGCTTTAGCTTTAGCATCTGACCTACCAATGAATGGTTTGAATTAATTTCTTTAAGTATTGACTGATTTAATCTCCTTCCTGTGCAAGGGAATCTCAAAAGTCTTCTCTAGCACTATAATTCAAAAGCATCAATTCTGCGTTGCTTGGCTTTCCTTATAGTCTAATGCTCACAGCCATACATTACTATTGGAAAAACCATAGCTTTAACTATATGGACTTTTGTTGGCAAGGTGATGTCTCTGCTTTTTACTGTGCTGTCCAGATCTTCCATAGCTTTTCTCACAAGGAGCAAGTATTATTTAATTTCATGACCATAGTTGCCATCTACAGTGATATTTGAACCCAAGAATGTGAAATCTGACATTGCTTCCTTTTTTTTTTCTTCCTCTGTTAGCCAGGAAGTGATGGGACCAGTTACCAGGCTTTAAGTTATTTTAATATTAAACTCAAGCCAGATTTTATACTTTCTTCTTTCACCTTCATTTCTTAATTCTTTTTCACTTTCTGCCATCAGAGTGATATTGTCTGCATATCTAAGATTGTTGATATTTCTCCTGGCAACATTAATTTTGCTTTTTGATTTTTCCAGCCTAGCATTTTGCATGATATACTATGTATATAAGTTAAATAGATAAGGTGAAAATATACAGCCTTTTTGTACTCCTTTCCCAATCTTAAACCAATCAGTTGATTCATGTTCAGTTCAGATTGTTGTTTCTCGACATATAGGTTCCTCAGGAGACCAGTAAGATGTTAATAAACATATGTTAAGCAGCTATGATGTACCAAGCACTGTGCTAAACTCTGGAGATAAAATTAATAAAATGAAACACATTCCCTGCCCTCAATAAGTTTGCAATCAAAGGGGGAGATAACATACAGAAAGCAGCAGGAAAGCAGGGGAGAAAAGAGACAACAAGAGTACCCAGTGCAGGAACATTTTGTTCTATGGAGTTAAACCAGACGATGCAAAGTGGAATGATCTGAGAGCCCAGCTGCTGTCCTCTATAAAGGAAGGCATTAGGAGGAGTTGGGTACTCTGCACTCCATTTCTCCAAACAGAGGGGAGAGGAGGATGAGGGAAGTAGAGTCAATCAAGTCTTAAGTTAGCTGCATGATAGTGAATTTAGAAGTGATCTGCTTATCCTGGGAGCTCATCCTTATCTTGCTCCATAGTGTTGAAATCAGGCAGGGAAGCAGATTGTTGTTATTTGTCCTTCATTCTTGAAGAGGGCCAGTGACATCAAAAGGGTGATGACTTGTAAGTGAATTGGATTTAAGTAAAACAGCTGTGCAGAGTCATTAGCTTCACTTTCTCCTCCAGAGGTATTGGAGTCCAGTGGCAAGACATAGGTCAAGATGATTGGCAATGGCCCCAGATGCAGTGGGAGACCTTGCCCTTTTAAAGCTAAGGTTTTTCCCAGGTCTCTGTTTGTCTGAGGCAGTGACCATTCAGCAATTAAAGGCTAGGTAAAGAATTGAGGCAAAAGATGACCTGGTTTACCTTCACTAAAGAATCTATCTGGGAGGGAAAGATCCTCAGTTTCTGGCTGGAAGAGAAACAATTGCTAGTTACACTCACTCTGAGTCATCAAAACAAAAACAATGAGCAAGTGAAGCTTGGTCGGGGACTTATTATTGTCCTATCAGTGAAAGCCAGAGTGATTTGGGTTTAAAGGCATAGTCAGCTGGCTCCATTTGAATCATAATGATCTTATCAAAGTCTGGTTTTCCAGAGCTATATTTCAAGTAATCATAAATGAAAACTACATGAGACAGAAGGCAAGGCAGCAGATGCAAAGTTGAGTTTACCTGACATCCTTATCAGTCTAGTTATTTCATATTTATATGTGTCATATCATCTCTATTAGATTGTTAGCTCCTTGTGGACAGCAATAGTTAATTTTTTTTAAATCTTGATATCCCTAGCAAGTAGCAAAGTATAATTTTTGAACTTGGTATGTGCTTAATAAATTGTAATTTTATTGAAGTCAACAGTACCTATGATTCTATGCTGACTTTTTGCAATACCGATAGACAATGATGAAATTAAATGTTGAATACCATAATACATTTTAAATAAGTAATTACCTTCTGTTCTTGAAATACTGCTTCTTTATTTTACATAAACATAAGTGTTTATCTTCATTTCCATTGCTGTCTTCTGAACATAATGTACACTCAGCAGCTTAGTTCACTTTAATTTCTCTATTTGTTTCATTGCGACAAGATGAATTGATTAGATATATGGAATGGAGAGTGTTAAAAGTTAATCTAAAGTACTAGCTTAGGAGACTGGTAAGATGATGCCATTATCAAAAGGAACAGAGAAAATATGAGAAGCCAGTTTTGGGAGGAAAATGATGAATTCAGTGTTAGATGTCGAATTTGAAGTGCCAGCAGATGCTCAAGAGGAAATGTTCCGCAAAGTAACTGGTAATTCACACTGTAATAACTGGTGAGATTTGCAAGGGAGAAAGTATAGAAAAGGACAAATTTTTAGGGGTTGGTAAATAATTAAAAGCCAGAAAGGTAGTCTAAGATGGCAGAGTAGGAGAGATAGGAGATCCAAGAAAGGAAATATAGAGTCTAGTACCTTAGAGAAGTCAAAGAACTTAAGGAAAGAAACAAAAGCCCTCAAATTTAGTGGTTTGGAGGTACTTCATGATATTGGATAATGATAATACCTCATATTTATATAGTGCTTTAAGTTTTGCAAAGAACATTACAAATATCTCATTTTATCCTCACAGCAACCTTGGAAAATAGGTGCTATTATTATCTTCAGTTTACAAGTGAGACAACTGAAGCAGACAGGGATTAAGTGATTTGCTAAGGATTACACAGATTATAAATATGAGGTGAGATTAGAACTAATGTCTTCTTGACTCTAGGTCTAGCTTTCTACCTACCCACTGTGCCACCTAGTTATTTTAGTAGAATGGTCGTAGAGAATGTGTGTCACACTAGACACATTTATGATGGAATGAACACAGCCTTCATAGTCAGAGGACCTGGATTAAAATCCTCTATCACTCACTACTTGTATGACCTTTTATCTTAATGAATCTCTATTTATTCATCTGTAAAGGGATCATAGTAGATGGCTCCTTTAGTCCTTTCCAGTTCTAAAACTATTACCCTACATTCTCTCTACTTTAGTAGTCATTAAAAATATTGCATTAAAGAGAAGCAAAATGAACTTTGAAGATGACTAGGGAACAATAATCCTGTCTTCAATATCTATCCAGTCTCACATCTGGCCACAGGGGGTCAGCATTTCCAACAACAAAATATCCACTTTTAGAACCAAGCTCTCCCAATAGAAAAGCAAGGCTGGTATCTGATTGGCTGAGGTCATAAAGCCGATTTCCACCTCTCACATCCAAGCCTAATCGAATGGTAAATAAGCCCTTGATATCTGCTTCAGAGCAAGCTCATATAGGATTTGCAGATGGTTTGGTTGTCCAAGATGAAGGGAAGAGGAGAAAAGATTCTGTTTGCCCTGCTAGGGATCCTGTGGATGCAACTGGCCTGTGCGTTTGAGGATATCCTGATTTAGTCACTGGGAATTATCAGTCTGATAAAGGGAAGGCGAGGCTGATGGCTTTACAATGTTTTTATGAAGGGTTTTGCTTACATGACAAGCTTTCTGGGGAATGATGAAGATAGGGGAGGCGCAGAGGACATAGACGGGGTAAAATATGTCACTGCTGTGAGAGCTAGGAGCTGCTGTGAATCTCATGTTCCTTGTGGTCTTTTTGAATAGGGGTGACTGGACAACAACTGGAGCAGAGTCCTCAGTCCATGAGTATGCAAGAGGGACAGGACTTCACCATGAGCTGCAATTCTTCTAGCACTTTGAACACCTTAATGTGGTACAGACAAGAGCCTGGAAAACAACCAGTCTTCTTGACGATCCTTGTTAAAAGCAAGGAAGTAAGGAGCCAGGGGAGATTTATTGCCCAGTTTGATGAAAAAAAGAAACAAAGTTTTCTGCTCATCAAGACCTCCCAGCCCCAGGATTCAGCCACCTACCTCTGTGCTGGGAGTCACAGTGCTCTCCAGGTGCCAACAACCTCTACACAAACTCTGCAGCTGGGCTCCAGCAACCTCCTTGTCTCTTTTCCTTCTACTCTTTGCACAGTTTTTACATTGAGTGTAAGCACTCTCAAGCCCTTCACAGAATCCTTGCCTTCTCATTCTAAGAAGCATATGCCAGATACACATGGACCACCTTTCAGCAGATGAATAGAAGAACTTGGAATGACTCCAGAAGTTGGATAGACCTAAAAATAAAGGAGAGGAGTCACAGCTGCTTTGCACAAGTTTAACAAAATATTAGACAGATCTATCCTTTGAAGATGTGGGCCTGAGATGAGACAAGCAGTATTTAGAGGAATTGAATAAAGTACCATGAAAAGAGCAGGACCTCCATATTAGAGGTTTTTTCTTATGGTTTCCATGTATGCACTACAGTCTATTTCCCCAGTCTCATGAACAAAACATAATTAATATTATTATAAAGAAATCAATTGAAATAACATTTAAAGCCCCTTGAAAACCTCAAAATATTGTATAAATGCCAACTATTATAAATTTTAACATGTTGTTGAGATGCATTACTATGAATATCCTCCTCATAAGTTCTATTTTTATGCCTCCTCATGGTATAGTTTCTTGTGTTCTATGACTGTAGAAGGCAAACTCTTGAAAATATGGTATAGTGGAAAGAACATTGGGCTTGGATTCCTAAGACTTGGGTTCTAATCCCAGCTATGCCACTTCCTGCCCATTTGACCTTGGGCACCTTTGGGATAAGAGTATACAAAACAGCAGCCTAAGTAAGATAAGAACATGTATGTGATTATTTGCATGGGGAGATAATGGGGAAGGGCCTTGTTAATCCATGTCCAGGTGAAAGAAAGACCCATCTCTTATTTAGAAACATCTTAGAAAGCAAAAAAGAATCAGTGAACTTCAGTATCTTATAAAACTAGTTCTGTAAGTTTTGAAAGATTTTATCTCATGGTATGTTTCTTTTCTTCAGCATAAAACTATTCAAATAAGTCCTCCTTGTTTCTAACACAGAAAAACATTTTTGTCTATTGAGTTGGACTATGGTCAGCATTAGAACATAAAGCAATAGAATAAATGGGAAAGAGTGTAAAGCAAGCTTTAGGTACAAGTAAATAATTTTCTCCCTCTTACCTATAGGAACAATGATTTAGAGTTAGAAGGAACTTTAATAGGTGATCTAGTGAAAATCTTTTAATTTACAAATGAAGTGATGAAGGGCCAGAGAAGAGAAAGGATTTGCCTAAAATCGCACAGGTAGAAAGTGATAGTAGTAGTTTAACAGTAGCAGTCAGATGACTCCAAATAATCTATCACTCTTCTTTCTGTACCTTTCAGGGCATTCATGGTCTCTAGGAGAATTGCTGCTGGAAGATGAAGATCTGACTTTGACTGCCTCTAGAACCTTCTCATGAAGATTCTTGGTGAGAGGTCACTTGCCTGAACCTACCAGACCACAAATTGAAGAAGCAGATACCAGAAGGAAAGGACATCATTATGCTAAGAAGGACCAGAGTATCAACTTCCTGTTCCAGGAAGAAGAAAAAGAAAAAGAAAAGGTGAACAGAGCCTATTCTTTCATGTTAGTTTGGGAACCTAAACCACTTCCTCAATCCCCTCTTTTTTTTTATCTGCTCCCTGAAGGTAGAGGATACCACACCTGGCACATGGTACATCTGACACTCATGTGATTTCCAACAGAAAACTCTTCTGGATTTGGGCAAAACTTTCTTTTTAATAAAATGTGTTGTTACTCGGATCCCTGATTTTGTTGAGTCTAAATCTTATTTTTAGTAAATGTGCTACTGATGAATACTAATTTACTCAAGGGCTATTCAGGGAATCAGCAACTGGGGTCATTTTTTTTTTAATCTAAGCATTAAATGAAAGATTTCCAGAGAGAGAGAGAGAGAGAGAGAGAGAGAGAGAGAGAGAGAGAGAGAATTGGGTTCTTCCCTCCTAGTCCTTCATTAATAAAAACAAACAACAACAACAAAACCTTGGTGTCATCTTTGACTTTTTTTCACTCTAACCCAAGGTTTTAATCTGGGGTCCATAGACTCCCTAGGGTCCATGCATAGATTTCAAGGGGTCTATGAACTGGAATGAGCAGAATTACATCTTCATTTTAGCATGATTGGTTTTCTTTGTAATTATATATCTTTTATAGCATGCTTTTAAAAACATTATTCTGGGAAAGAATATTATGAGATAAGCTTCATCAGACTGTCAATGTCAACATCAGATTGTTTATGAACTCCTGCATTTATCCCTGCAACAATTATGTAATGGAAAATATTTCCACATTTGTTCTATGTCTCTGTCTCTCTCTGTCTCTCTGTCTCTTTCTCATTAAATCTGGAAGGGAACTTAGGGAGTTCAACTCCCTCATTTTATAGATGAAATAACTAAGGCCAAGAGATTGTTAAATGACTTGTCTAAGATCACACAAATAGTGAATGCCTGAGGCAGGATTCAAAGTCAGGTTTTTTTTTTTATTCCAAGTTCAACTCTGCCTACTACACCATGCTGCTTTTCAGATTGGCAAATGTTCTACAATCCATGATCTTGAAAATTTCCTTGGTTACTTGCCTGTGACCAAAGAGCTGGTATGTTCCAGAGGCAATATTTGAATACAGATCTTCCTGACCCTGAGGCAGGCTCTCTATCCACTATGAAACCCTGCCTCTGTATTTATTTATGAGTTCTTGATGTCTAGGCATGGAGTTAATTTTTCTAGAATTGGTTGCAATACTAAATTGTATATTCCAAATTAGTAATTGCAAAAGACCTATTATATCCACAGTTATACTATTCTTCTTATATTATAATTCAAGTCCTGTTTATATTTTTCTTAAATTTTTCTGTTAGAAATAAGCATGTCGAAAACCTGAAAAATTATGAAAACCTGGAGTGTTATGTAAATGTTAGTTATTATTATTATCTAGTTCTTTCTATAATTCAGGTAGTTTTTCTTTATGTCCTAAGTACTATGCTATTATGTGTATGCATATTTAATATTGATATTTTTTCATTATCTTTCCCCATAGAGATGCTCCTTTGAATAACATAATTTCTCTGATATTCTCTCTTTAACTTAACAATTTTTACTACTGCTTTATTTGATATTGTGTCTCCTACATTTTTGGATTCTGCTAAGGCATAATAAATTCCGCTCCAAGAAAGTATAAATCTCAATTCTTTATGAGTTGAGAAAGTTGATTCCTTTAGGACCCCTACTCTGTTCCAATCAGTATAAATCAATTTGATATGACTCTATAGGGGCACTGATTATAAGTTCTGTATAGTGAGCTATAGATTGTAAATTCACTTGCTTAATTATAGGAAGTTAACTAGAGCTCTCCACCATTATTTTTCCTTCTCATGGTGACCAAGCCGAGTGTGAGAGAGGTGATTAAACTACACGGAAAATCCCCCAATTTATTTTTGTACCTCTGGATCATTCCCCAACATGAGCAAGTGACCATGTTATGACCAACTTATGACCACCTAGTCAGTGGAGAAATTCTTTGCTTCACCCAACTCATGATCTTGCTGTCAAATCATTTTTGCTTATGCCTATGCATCATATGTCAACCAATGGAATTATTCTGTATTTGGTACAGTTGTTCTTAAATGTCTAGATATCTTATCCTATAAAAAAATAGGGTCCTGGAAGGAGGGGCATCTCAGAGCATGAGGAAGATTTGAGGTCCACTTCATTAGAGGGACCATGGACCCTTTAATAAAGTGCCATTGGAGTCAATGACTAGTAATTTATTGTTTGATAAACCCAAAGACTCCAGGTTCTGGGATAAGAACTCATTAACAAAAACTGCTGGGAAAATAGAAAATAGTATGGCAGAAACTAGGCATAGACCAAAGTCTTACACTGTATACCAAGATAAAGTCAAAATGGGTGCATGATTTAGATATAAAGACTGATACCATAAGCAAATTAGGAGAGCAAAGAATAGTTTCACTGTCAGATCTATGGAGAAGGGAAGAATTTATGACCAAACAAGAAATACAGAACACTATGAAATGCAAAATTGATGGTTTTGATTATATTAAATTGAAAATTTTTTGCACAAACACAGCCAGTGCAAACAAGATAAGAAGAAAAGCAGAAAGCTGGGAAACAATTTTTACAGCCAGTGTCTCTGATAAAGGCCTCATTTCTTTTTAAAAAAATTTTTTAATTAATTTATTTATTTTTAGTTTTCAACATTCACTTCCACAATATGTTGAGTTTCAAATTTTCTCCCCACCTCATCCCCCACCCCAAAATGGCATGCATTCTGAATATGCCTTCCCCTAATCTGCACTCCCTTCTATCTCTGCCCCCCTTCTCTTATCCCCTTCCCCTTCAATTTTCCTGTAGGGCAGGATAGATTTCTATACCCCATTGCCTGTATATCTTATTTTTCAGTTGCATGTGAAAACATTTTTTAAAAATATTTGTTTTTAAAACTTTGGGTTCCAAATTTTCTCCCATTCTCCCTCCCCACCTACCCTTATTGAGAAGGCAAGCAATTCGATACAGGTTATACATGTATAGTCATGCAAAACACTTCCATAGTAGTCATGCTGTGGAAAACTAACTATATTTCCCTTCATCCTATCCTGTCCCTTATTTATTCTATTCTCTCTTTTGACCCTGTCCCTCCTTAGAAGTGTTTGCTTCTGATTACCCCCTTCCCTGATCTGCCCTCCCTCTATCATCACCCTGCTCTCTTGTCCCTTTTCTCCCCTATTTTCCTGTAGAGTAAGATAGATTTCCATACCCAATTGAGTGTGTATATTATTCCCTCCTTAAGCCAAATCTGATGAGAATAAGATTCACTCATTCCCTCTCACCTTCCCCACTTTCTCCTCCACTGTAAAAGCCTTTTCTTGTCTGTTTTATGTGAGATTATTTACCCCATTCTATCTCTGCCTTTCTCCCTCTCCCAGTATAATCCTCTGTCATCCCTTAATTTTATTCTCCAGATATCACCCATTCATCTTCAACTCACCCTGTGCCCTCTATCTATCTATCTATCTATCTATCTATCTATCTATCTATCTATCTATCTATATACATACATATAATTTCTTCCCTCCAACTACCCTAATACTTACAAAATCTTATAAGTTACAAATATCATCTTTCCATGAAGGAATGTAAACAGCTCAACTTTAATAAATCTCTTATGATTTCTCTTTCCTGTTTACCTCTTCATGTTTCTCTTGAGTCTTGTATTTGAAAGTCAAATTTTCTGTTCAGCTCTGGTCTTTTCATCAAGAATACGTGAAAGTCCCCTATGGCACTGAATATCCATTTTTTCCCCTGAAGGATTACACTCAGTTTTTCTGGGTAGATGATTCTTGGCTGTAATCCTATCTCCTTTGCCCTCTGGAATATCATATTTGAAGCCCTGCAGTCCTGTAATGTAGAAGCTACTAAATCCTGTGTTATCCTGATTGTGTTTCCACGATACTTGAATTGTTTCTTTCTGGCTGCTTGCAATATTTTCTCCTTGACCTGAGAACACTGGAATTTGGCTATAATATTCCTAGGTGTTTTCCTTTGGGGATCTCTTTCAGGAGGTGATCAGTGGATTCTTTCCATTTGTATTTTACCCTCTGGTTCTAGAATATCAGGGCAGTTTTCCTTAATTTCTTGAAAGATGATGTCTAGGCTCTTTTTTTGATCATTGCCTTCAGATAGTCCAATAATTTTTAAGTTATCTCTCATGGACCTATTTTCCACGTCAATTTTTTTTCCAATGAGATATTTCACATTGTCTTCTATTTTTTCATTCTTTTGGTTTTGTTTTATAGTGTCTTGATTTCTCATAAAGTCATTAGCTTCCAATCGCTCCATTCTAATTTTTAAGGAAGTATTTTCTTAAGTGAGCTTTTGGACTTCCTTTTCCATTTGGCCAATTCTGCTTTTGAAGGCATTCTTCTCCTCATTGGCTTTTTGGACCTCTTTTGCCATTTGGGTTAGGTTATTTTTTAAAGTGTTATTTTCTTCAGTAATTTTGGGGGTCTCCTTTAGAAAGCTGTTTACTAATTTTTCATGATTTTCTTGCATCACTCTCATTTCTCTTCCCAGTTTTTCCTCTACTTCTCTTACTTCCTTTTGAAAATTCTTTTTGAGCTCTTCCATGGCCTGGGACTGATTCATATTTTTCTTGGAGGCTTTGGATGTAGGAACTTTGACTTTGTTGTCTTCTTCTGGTTGTATGTTTTGATTTTGTCACCAAAGTAAGATTCTATGGTCTGACTCCTTTTGCGCTGCTTGCTCATGATCCTAGCCAATTACATGAGTTGTAAACTCTTTGTTAAGGTAGGGGTCTATTTCAAGTGTGGAGAATGTACTGTCTGTCCCAAGCTTTGGGGGTTTTGTGCAGCTGTTTTCAGAGATATTTCTAGGGACCTATAAGTTTTCAGTTCTTCCAAGGTGGTATGTTCAAGGGCGAGGTGTTTACTCCTTTCCTGGCCTTTGTTCTGGTCTATGAGTGACCACAAGTACTCTTTTCTTCCTTGGAACTGGGAAGAGGATTCCCTCTCCACCACCACTACAAGCTCCACCAAGCGAGAACTCCTCCTTACCCCAGGATCGCCACCCAGAACTATGACCCAGATCCAAGTATGTGCAAAGCAAGAGAATCCTTCCTCAGCACCACCAAAAGATCCCTGCAATCCGCCTCTGATCAGCTACTCAATTCCCCCCTCAGTCTGTGGGGCAGAAGCTCTGGAAGCAGCTGTTGTCCTAAAGCTGTGCTCAGGGACTAGGGCTGGGACTACGCTTCTCTCTCACCATAGTCACAGACTTTTCCTATTGACTTTCTAAATTTTCTTTGGTGTTTGTGGGTTGAGAAGTCTGGAAACCACCACAGCTGCCCATGATTCGGTCCTCTGAGGCCTGCTCCAGGTTCACTGAGGCCTATTTTGCCTGCATACCCACACCAAATTGTGTTTCTCTCCCAGCCAGGTGCAATAGACCTTCCTAATCACCCATCCAGGTAGTCTTGGGCTGGAAATTTGCTTCACTCTGTCTTTTTGTGGGTTCTGATGCTCTAGAATTTGTTTAGAGCCATTTTTTTTATAAGTATTTGGAGGGGTTTCAAAGGCCTCATTTCTAAAACACATAGAGGACTAAGTCAGATTTGTAAGGATAAAAGTCATTCCCCAATTAATAAATGGTCAAAGGATATGAACAGGCAGTTTTTAGATGAAGAAATTGAAGCCATGTATAGTCATAGTGAAAAATACTCTAAATCATTATTGATTAGAGAAATGCAAATAAAAAATGAGGTACTATATCACACTTATCGGATTGGCTAACATGAAAAAACAGGAAAATGATAAATGTTGAAGAAGATGTGGGGAAATTGGAACACTAATGCATTATTGGTGGAGTTTTAAACTGATCCAACCATTCTGTAGAGCAATTTGAAACTATGCCCAAAGGGCTATACAACTGTGCATACCCTTTGACCTAGCAATACCACTGCTAGGTCTGTATCCCAAAGAGATCATACAAATGGGAAAAGGACCCACATGTACAAAAATATTTATAGCGGCTCTTTTTGTGGTGGCAAAGAATTGGAAATTGAGGGGATGCCCATCAATTGGGGAATGGCTGAACAAGTTGTGGTGTACGAATGTAATGGAATACTATTGTGCTGTAAGAAATGATGACCAGGTGGACTTCAGAAAAACCTGGAAAGACTTGTATGGATTGATGCTGAGCAAAGTGAGCAGAACCAGGAGAACATTGTACACAGTAACAGCAATATTGTGCAATGACTAACTTTGATAGACTTAGATCTTTTCAGCAATGTCAGGATCTAAGACAACTCCAAAAGACTCACGATGGAAAATGTTATCCACATTCAGAAAAAGAACTATGGAGTCTGAATGCAAATAGAATAATACTATTTGCTTTTTTTTTGTTTTGTATTGTTTCTTCTTTCTTGTGGTTGCTCCTATTGCTTCTAATCCTTCTTTACAACATGACTAATGTGAAAATATGTTTAATATAAATGTATGTGCAGAGCCTATATTAGATGGCAGGTTGTCTTGGGAAGGGAGGTAAGGAGGCAGGGGGATAAAATTTAGAACTCGAAATCTTATGGAAGTGAATGTTGAAAACTAAAAATAAATAAATAAATTTTAAAAAAAAGTACCATTGGCTCAGAGCTCTGCCTCAGTCTCTTTTATTGTAGGAATGGCAATTTTAACCTTCACATTAATGGCAACTCCACTGGGACAGCAACCTCTTTAGGCCAGTCTCTGAGAGGGACCCAAAAAGCAAGTGCATACTGGATACAATTTTGCTGATAGTTCACTCACAGACACTGGCCCAAGGAGGCTGCACTCGTCTCACTGTCTGCATCCAAATTCTCTGAGACTAAATTAAGTCTCTTCAGATTGGTGAGTCTGCCTTGATTTACCATTAATTTGTTTTTGTTAAGAAGGGTACACCATTGAGCTAAGAGAGGTTGTTTGAATTTGTGATTAATCTGTCTAAATTTATAAGCTTCAGAGCTCTCAAATTCTCTTTTTTACAAAAGTTATATGGCCATAATTTTAACTTTTTAAACATAGGCTACTCTTTTTTTAACTCTGTTTTTCTTACTTTCATTTTGTCAAGACCAGGGAGATTCACCAGTGGAATTGCTAGTTCCTCATTTTCAGCCAGCTAGCCATGTAGCTAATTTTAAAACTTCCTGTTGGCAAAGTAAAAATAGATAGTGTTTTTTGCCTTTAAATTCTTTTAACAAGGAGTAAGAAGAAGGCTCATTTTAGTTTTACAGAGATGAGGAAAGGAAAAGGTTACTTTTACTTATATTTGCTTAGGACTAAGTCAGTTATTAACAACCAGAGCTAAATTTTCAGGAAGTTTTAAAGAAAAGTAGGCACAAATTTTGCTGAATGTTCCCTTATAAAGAACCTTTAGGCCCTGGTTGACTGGGCTTGGATCCCTAGAGGTTAAGTCCAGAAATTAAGAATTGGAAGTATTAGAGAAATTGCCAAAATCCCTGAACATTTAAATTTTAGCTGTAGAAAAGATGCCCATAGAGGTGGAGCTCAGGCAGGTAGGACATTACCTGCTTTGATTCATTCTCAAGGGAGGTAATCTCTAGTGCATTTAGTTGGGGAACTTCTCAGATGAAATAGCCAAAAAGGCGGGTACCTCAGGAATCTAGTCCAATTCTCTCAAGTAAAGTTCCTCCAAAGACTGCCACCCCTGGTCAGGGATGTCTGCAGGAGAGATAGGGTCAGGCATAAGAGGAGAAATGCATCTTACAGGATCCCATCTGTGACAGAGGTGGACTCCTGTGGGGGAGGGGTGCCTAAAGAAAGCGCTATTAAGCTGTGTAAAATTTGGTTTGAGAATACAAAGGGTTTAGGGGGCTGTTTTGGCCAAAACATGGAACTTTTAATTACTTAGAAAGTTACAGAATTTTATTGAATAATATCCCCAAACCAGCTTAGAATAAATGAACTATTGATATTGCCAAATTCATCATTCTCAGTTTTTCTTCCTGTGATTATATTTTTTGGGGGGGAAAATGCCTGGGGGAATGGAACTTTTACCAGCTGTTCTATCTATTAGGGATTTGTTATGAAAACAACTTGCACTTTAAATGGATGAACCCAATCGGCAAATTAGACTAAAAGAATTTGTATTGTTACTAAATTACACATTTTATTGTTGATTCTAAAAGCATTAACATAGTTAGGAAACAGAAGAATTATTTTAGGTTGACGGCAGGACCCTAGCCATAAGATGGTCATACATTCTATACTTAATAGAGGAGAGAGGTAAGATTTGACTTCACAATCTGCTAGAGAAAAACGTAGGAATTTAGGCCTAATTCAGTGTTGTGTCTTGTTCTATGTTCTGCATGTATCTGTTTAAAACTAAGTTTAAAAATAGGGCTCTGGAATGAAGGGGCATCTCAGATCATGAGGAAGATCTGAGGTCCACTTCATTAGAGGAGACCATGGACCCTTTAATAAAGTGCCATTGGCTCAGGGCTCTGCCTCAGTCTCTTTAATTGTAGGTTGAATGATTTTAATCCCCATAGAATCCTTATTTCTTAAGTAGGTTTCCTATAAACAAAATAAATCAGATTTTATGCTCCAATATAGTCTGCTAACTTCTTCCATTTTATGGTTGAATTTATCCCATTCCCACTCAGGCTTATGATTGTTTTATCCCTCCATCAATTTCTATTATATATTTCTGCTCTTATATCACAATTAACTTGAGTCTATTATATCCATGTCTATGTCTTCCCTCTCAAACTCTTATCTCTTTTGCAACTCATTCCCCTACTTATTGTATTTTGTTGCCATATCCCTTTTATCACTGTATTTTATTTCCATGTTAATTTTATTTATTTCAATGTATTTTAATCCTTCTCACATATGACCCAGATAAGCATGATCATGTACTTCCACATCTTCTCCAGCTCCCCATCTCTATAGTTCATTAATATTATCCTATACTGCTTCAATTATAAATAATAGCAAATTCTTCCCTTTTCTCCTAAAATACATTTTTAAGAACTCAAGTCACTAAGTTATCTATCTTTGTTCCTTCATTCAGCACTTTCCTTAACTCCCTAGTTGTTAGTGATTTCTCCTTAGATGATGAAATAAATATTTATCTAACATTTAATCCCTTAGATAGAATGTATGTTCCTCAAAAGCAAAGCTTTTAAAAAATATATATTGTCTTTATATCCCTGGTACTTGTTATGGTGCTTTGCACATGATGGGCACTCAATAAATGTTTGTTATATTGCATTGGATTGACCCTTAAAAAATTACAGAGGGGCAGCTATGTGGCACAGTGAATAGAGCACTAGCCCTAAAGTCAGGAGGATCTGAGTTCAAATCCAGCCTCAGACCAAACACTTGACACTTACTAGCTGTGTGACCCTGGGCAAGTCACTTAACCCCAATTGCCTAAAAAAATTATGGGATTCTGCAGGGAAAATAGTCTCTTCAATCCATTTCAAGATATGAACATTTTATGATCATGTGGATCATTCAGGTTGTTTAAACAGGTTTGTTTTTTCCTGTAGCACATAATTTAATTTAATTTACAAAGCAAAAGGGACATGGTATACCAAGTAAAAACAGTTCCTAGCTTCAGTCTGATTAATCAGAATATGAAGGATTTGTGAGTGCATAGTATGATAATTTGAAAATAATTTGATTTGACATTACTGGAGAATTATTTTCTATTCAGATGACAGGTCCCCAAAGAACTCTAAAAGAGCCATGGGGCATTTTTAAAAAAGTGTAATAGTATTTTATTTTTTCCCAGTTACATGTCAAAAAAAATTGGCATTCATTTTTACAAGATTTTGAGTTCCAAATTTTCTCCCTCCCTCCCTCTCACCTTACCTTCCTCTTCTGAAAATGGTAGGCAGTGTGATATAGTTTATACTTGTGCTATCATGTAAAAAAAATTCCACATTGGTCACAGTTGTGAAAGAAGAAACAGATTTAAAAAAAAACACAAGAAAGAATAAAGTAAGTGAAAAAAATGCTTTGATTTGCATTCAGAGTCCATCAGTTGTTTATCTGGATATGGATAGCATTTTCTTTCGTGAGTCCTTTGTACTTGTCTTGGATCATTGTGTTGCTGAGAAGAGATGAGTTGTTCATAGCTGATCATCACACAATGTTGCTGATACTGTGTACAATGTTTTCCTAGTTCTGCTCATTTCACTTTGCATGAGTTTGTACAGGTCATTCCAGGATTTCTTAAATCTGCTTGTTCATCATTTCTTATTGCATGATTTTTTAATTACACATCATTTCTTATTGCACAATACCATAGCTTGTTCAGCCATTCCCCAATTGATGAGCATCCCCTTAATTTCCAATATTTTGCTACCGCAAAAAGGCTGTTATAAATACTTTTGCACAGGTAGGTCCTTTTCCCTTTTTATGATCTCTTTGGGATACAGACCTAGGATCAAAAGATATGCACAGTTTGGTTATTCCTTTGGGCATAGTTCCAAATTACTCTCCAGAATGGCTGGATCAGTTCATAACTCCATCAACAACGTATCAGTGTCCCAATTTTCCCACATCCTCTCCAACATTTATCATTTTCTTTATTTGTCATATTAGCCAATCTGATAGGTGTGAGGTAGTATCTCAGAGTTGTTTTAATTTATATTTCTCTACTCAAAAGAGATTTAGAGTGCTTCTTCCTATGCCTATAGATTGCTTTGATTTCTTCATCTAAAATCGTGTTTACCTTTCTTAAGTTGCTTTTGTCCAATATGTTTTCCTTATATCTTTTTCTTCCTTTTGTTTTCTTAACAGGAAAGTTTACAACTCATTGATTCTGTTAAAAGTCCATTTTTCCAATTCCACCAACAATGAATTAGTGTCCCAATTAATATGGAATTATGTCTAAAAAGTTATTAAACTGCCTATACTTTTTGACCCAGCAATACCACTAATTGGTCTATTTCCAAAGACAATTAGGAAAAAGGAAAAGAACCTATATGTTCTAAAATGTTTAGGGCAGCCCTATTTGTGGTGGCAAAGAACTGGAAATTGCAGGGATGTCCATCAATTGAGGCATGGCTGAACAAGTTGTGGTGTATGGTTGTTATAGAATACTATTGTGCTATAAGAAATGATAAGCTCTGTGATCTTAGTAATATATGGAAACATTTGCACAAAGTAATGAAAAGTGAAATGAGCAGAACCAAGATAATATTGTATAACAGTAACAGCAATATTGTTTTAAGAATGACATTGAGTGTATAAGTCATTTTGATTTATAAATATCTAAATTAACTGTAAAGGACATATGAAGAAAGACACTATCTGCATCCAGAGAAAGAAATAATAAGTAGAAATATGTATAGATAATTTTACATATATATATGTTTCTGTCTAATGGTAGCCATCTCTGGGGTTGGGGGGAGAAAAAAAAGAAATTTACATGATAACTTTATTATATATTTAAAAGGAATAGCAAGTTGTACATAATACATTTGCAGTTTCATGTGCAATCATCTTTTTTATTATACTATGTTACAGAAATGCTTGTTGCATTCCATTAGTTAAAATAAAATAAATAAATGTGGAAAAAGTTCATTTCTCTTTAAAGGGCTATATTCAACTCTGTGGATAAAATCATTTTTAGTTGTATGTCATTTTCTCTTGAATTTTGATATATGTCAATTCCAATTCTTAGCTTTTCCTACAGTTTTTTTTTAATTAAGTCTTCTAGCCACTCTTGGAGTTATTATGGCTATTCCATAATCTTTCTAGA
This sequence comes from Vombatus ursinus, assembly GCF_900497805.2. Lineage (NCBI taxonomy): Eukaryota > Metazoa > Chordata > Mammalia > Diprotodontia > Vombatidae > Vombatus > Vombatus ursinus. The sequence goes on from NW_020954672.1 coordinate 2,310,912, forward strand.
GTGATTACAGAATTACTCTTTCTCCAAAGAGCTTAATTCTGGAATTCTCTTAACCATGTGATTCCACTTTTCTTACCTTTTCCACAGTAACTACCTGGGATATCCCTTGGTGTCTGCACATTTTCTTTAGGGATTTCAGGCTCAATTTCTCACCATTAGACTCAATTTTTGTGGTCTAGAGCACTTGATGGATCAATCGTGTGTTTGTTGCACCACACAGAAGAACACGCAGACTTCCCCTCATATAAACCCCCATACACCTCAAATACCTCATACTTCCTCAGAATTATAGATAGACAAATAGATAGATAGATGTATATCTATTTACAAAAATTATTTTCAGATTTTGAATTAATTCCTAGAACAAAGGAAATCAGGAATATCTACCTATCTCATATAGTGTGCATATATGGACATATGTGTGTATATGTACACATATGTATGTGTATATGCATTGATACATGTATGTGTACACCCATACAAACTTTTAGATTAGTATAGGTTCCTGCCTGATCTAGTGACATTTCCTAACTCTGATCTAGTACCTTCCCACCAATCCACTATGGAATCACAAACCACAGGATTTAGATCCAGAACAAGGAATATTTTCTGTTGTAAATACCTCCTGAAGTATTGGCGCTATATGAACAGAATTTATGTCATAATTAGATTCCCTTTGGCAAAATATAAGAGATATATTTTTAGTAAATTTGACTAGATATTATGCCTAACCACAAGATGGAAGTAATTCATTATTGTGGTGGTGTTTTTTTAATATCTCCGCTGGGAGGAAAAATAGCAGAAAGAGAGTAGCATTTGTTTCTGTTAGGTTATATTTAGTAGAAGAAGTCTTTTGTTTTCTGGAGCCAACAAAGGAAGATCTTATGAATGTTGTAATTTGAAGAACCAGAGTCATAATCTCAGTCCCCTAAGAATTGGAGGAAGAATTAGTATGCTTTTTAGAGTTTCATTTATGATACTATGTCTTCAACTGGACTGTGAGTTGATTAATGTGACCTGGGACTGGGTATACTTGAGGAACACAGCTGCAAGTAGGCACCAATTCCTGCACCTGCACAAGTTTAGGACCCACTGTGCTGGATTTGTAGATTCTTCTTGCTCTGGCACATGGCCTCTACCTGTTCTGTAATACTCTACACAGCTGTTCCTGGCCAGACCTTTACCCCCATTGTGTGAAGACTTCTCTGTTTCCCTATGCTGACCTGGACTGGCAAAATGACTCACTATGATTTTTTCTTCTTGGATTTCCTAATCAGAACTTGGTATAATGTGTTTTGGAAATTTGTTTGGAGGAGTTGTGGGTTAGAGGTCAGCTGCACTTCTTCCTGCTTCTCCACCATCTTGGCTCTGCCTCTGATATTCTATTCTAATCCAAGTGATCGCTCAATTAATATGGGGTAATTTACATACTCTCTAGTAAATTGATCATTTTGTCATTATGGACAAGATAAAAAAAATTCAGGGATCTAGAAGTTCTTATCCATCCTTAGATCTTGTGATTTTATAATTTTTTTTAATATGTGAGGGGAATAGATTGATAGCCTATTTTATTTGAATTTATGAAAAATGAACATATGTATATACATGCACATAATATCTACAACACAATAATAGCAAAGGTAATGGTAAGGTATTGACTATTAAAGGTAGATGACTCATTGTGTTATGGTAAATCCTAGATGGGATGTATAATTCCTTTATTAGTAAAGTAAAAGCTAAAAAGTCTTGAATGTGGACCTAGCAAAAATCTGTTTGTCTGACACCCAAAGACCAGACAATTATACTATGATTATGTGAGTAATGAGCTATTTTTCTGGCATAGATCCAACCTTTCATCTAGTTCTCAACACTAATACTTATTAACTGTGCAACTCTTGGCTAGTCACTTAATCTGTCCTGTACTTAGTTACCTCATTGGTAATGATCATGTCATTCTCCTGTCCCCAGTTCAGTAAATTTTAGTAGCTACCTGGTACTTCTAAGATCAAATATGAAGTCCTCTACTTGGCTTTTAAGACCCTTCATAACATGGCCCCCTACTACCTTTTCCAATCTTATTATACTTTACTTACCTTTATGTATTCTGTGATCCAGTGACACTGGCCTTTTTGAAGTTCCTTACACAAGATACTGTGTCTTCCAATTGTATGAATATTCACTGGTTGTTTTCTATACCTAGACTTCCCTCTTTTTCTCCTCATCTTCATCTCCTGGATTCTTTAAGTTCCAACTAAAATCCTATCTTTTACAAGAATCTTTTCTCAACTCATGCTTAAGGCTAGTTAATTCTCCCTCTGTTGTTATCTCTATTTATCCTATCTTTATCTTCTATGTTCATAACAGTTTGCATATTGTCTTCTTGGAGAACAGGGGCTGTTTCTTCCCTTTTTTTGTGGCTCCATCACTTACTTCAGTGCTTAGAACATAGGAGACGCTTGATAAATGTTTGTTGACTTGACTTTTCTTGACTTAACAGGAAAAGGAAGATATCAGAATAGATGATCTCTAATGTCTCTTTTAACTTTAAACCCATGAAATCACATAAGTGACAACATCAAGGGTTCATATGACTGGTAAAGGAGGTCGATTTGTCGTGCATAAAGAAGAGACAGCAGAAGGACAGCACGAGTATTGAATTGTTAAGCCAATATTTTAAAAGAATAACAAGTTCTTTAGATTGTCAAGGGACTCTTCTATGGAGTTTTTATGGAGACATAATAAAAAAATACATTGATAAAATATGGAAGGGCTTTGATTTGCATTGATGGAGCTAGGATCCTGCCACATGAAATCACAGGTGTATCAAAGCAAAGGAATAGTAGTAATAGTCCTTTCTTAAACTACTTGCCACAAACTTGTTAATTAGGCACTAATTAAGTAATCAATCAACAAGTACTCAAGCATATCATTTGAAAATATTTCATTTAGTTGGTTGAAAATTTTGCTTGATTTCAACATTAAGCAATTGCCACATAATTTGATGTAGCATGGTTATCCAGTTAGCATAATAACCATGGTTATCCATAGTTATTTTTAACAAAAATGGAAGTTTGCATGGAAAAATGCATGTAATGGGGAGTGTAGTATAGTTACTAACTCTCTATCTAGCCAGAAGAGGGCAGTGATTCTATGTTCAAAGTAACCTTCTTTGAAAATAATGGTTTCAAATCACTTAATAAGGAGATGAATGTACATCATGCGTGAAATGAAAGACACAATTCTGATTGGCTACAAACCTAGTTTAAGACTTCTCTGGGTATTCTGAAAAAAGAAGAGCTCTAAACATTGAAGACAAAGACAAAGTTCTTTTGACTTGGAGGTCCAAGTCAAGCATCCAAAATCACCAAATTAAGTGCTCAGTATTATTTATGAAAAGCAAAAAAAAACCATGCAGCAATTCTTGGCTATTTCATTAATGATACTCCGGCTTCAATTGAACTGTAAGTTTGGGGTTTCTGGAAATAGGAACAGGGATCTCCAGTGTTATTCCTCCAAAACCACCTGAGAAACAGAGAAGACTCAGTTTGGGGGTTCTTATGGGGATTATGAAAATGAAAGAAAAATTTTGGAAAATGCTAAACTAATAATGATCTCTTCTGCCTGTCATTTTAGGGGTCAATGGAGAAGTACAGGTAGAGCAGAATCCTCTATTCCAAATTATCCAAGAGAGAAAGAACTGTACTATCCACTGCAATTACTCGAGTGGGAGTTCTAATTACTTTTACTGGTAGCAGCAGATTCCAGGAGAAAATCTGGTGAATATTTTTATTTTGTCTTTAAGTGGAGCTGTGAAGCAGGATGGAAGATTAACAGCCTCATTCAACACTAAAGACCGGCATAGCACCCTTCATATCCAAGATTCCCAGCCTAGAGACTCTGCCACCTACTTTTGTGTTACAGACACAGTACTCACCAGGCACATGCAGCCCATGCATAAACCTTGCACCTGGGGCTCCAGACACACTCTTCTATGGGGTCTCCCGAAGTTTAACTTATGTCGTAGAGGTAGAGTAAGATATATACTTTCCCTACTGACAGTATTTCTCTATTACTCCCTGGCTAGAGATATTGTCATTGTCTCTTTGTCCTCATTCCACTGGAAATCTGTTCTTTTTTCTTAGATCTGGATACATAACAAATCACTTTGATGTCTTTTAAGTAATAAGGAATAAACTAATTTAGTCTAAATAGCAAGCATTATGACATATATGAAATGTGCAACAATATTCTTAACTTTTATAGCCAAAGCAAACTATCCCTTCTCCCAGTTTCCCAGGAGGAGTTGTGAATCTTATCTGTACCCTGTAACCTACCAGTTTCCAAGAGAATCTAGGCAATTATGGCCCCTTCAGTTCCCAGGCACATCAGGAAGTTGTAGATTGCTCAGTTTTTCTAGAAAACATGACTGCTGCTACTTGGGGTGTAATAGGTTTGATTCAGGAACTGGATAATACCTGGAACTTTCTACCAAGGCTCACGTATCTAAAGTGGAGGACCAAGCAGGGATCCTGGAAACTTCTATGTACCTACTTTTGGTTTCATGGCATTGTTAAAGGGCAGGAGAACTTTGCATGTCTGCAAACCAAGGCTGAAGTTTCATAGCCTATGAGAGATTTCCATTCCAAAATGACTGCCTTCTATTTATTTCCACCTTTAACTTTGCCCCCTTTGCTGCTTAACCTTGGTAGTCTCCTTTCCATTATTCTCCTTCACTAGGGTCCCACAAATAAGTTTCTTCAATAAGAGTTCACACTCACCGATGCATCACCACTGGCTGCATTTTGCTCATTATGATCAATTTACCACTAAAGCAGATTGACTAAAAAGTCATAGTCCTGAAATTCCAGGGCTACGTCAAAGCCATCTAAAGTTCTATGACTATATTTGAAAAGAGACATCATGAAAAGCAAAACAAAACAGCAAACATCCAGATTGGCAAGATGGTGGAACAGCTGTTTTCAGCACCACTCCAACTTAACAATGAAAAAAAAAGAAATATGCAATAATATATATTAAATCAAGCTGAATCAACAAGGAAACAAGGTAGAGATATCACACAAGGTAAAAGCCTTATGGAAAAACTGCAAAGGCTTTAAAGCTCTTCTATCCATTCTCTCTACATCTAGCCCTCTCTGTATAAACAACCAACGTAAGTTGCCAGCATAAGCAGTTAGCGTAAGCAACAACATAGTCATGTTCTGATCTGGTGGTTGTGTACTATCTGTACCTCTGATGTCAGTAAATTAATCTGAACCTCACTTCCCACCCACAAGAGGAAAAACCTTTTCTTCTACCCATTCAAGGTAAGGAAAGGGCATGCAATTATTGGAGAGAGAGGGGAGAGGTTACACAAGAAATTGAGCAGGCCTTGAGCTGGAAAGGGATGGCTAGAGAAGAAGAAAATTGTATGTCCAGAGAAAAAGAACTAGACTCCTAATTGTGGTCAGTTCTTTCCATGCAGAGACTATTATGGGCAGGGACTTGACTAGTTCCTATACTCTCCCAACTTGATGAGGTTGAGGACACCCAGTTTCAGAGGTCTATTCCAAAGAAAAACTGTGTGTCATAGAAGAAGGAAAACGGTCAGAAAGAAGAAGAAAATGAGGGACAAACTACTGGGAATACTAGAAAAAAAGATGTGGAATGCCAAAAAAGAATCCAGTAGAGAAAAGCTAAGTAAAAGTTCAATTCCCAAGCAGATAATTCAGTGTTGAATAGACAGAAGGAAAAATGAATAACTTTTTTTTAGAGTCATAGCCCATTGAATCCACCTGCTACAAAAGAAAATGAACCAAAACCACCAGTGAAAATAAGAATTCTGAAGATTCCCTAGAATTCTCCTCTCCTCTCCTCTCTTCCTCTTCCCTCTCCTCCCCTCTCCTTTCCTCCCCCTCCCTTCTCTCTGTCTCTCTCTCTGTCTCTGTCTCTGTCTCTGTCTCTGTCTCTGTCTCTGTCTCTGTCTCTCTCTCTCTCTCTCTCTCTCTCTGTCTCAGTCTGTCTCTCTCTCTCTCTCTGTTTCTCTCTCCCTCCCTTCTCTCCTCCAAGCTCAGATGCCATGATGGCATGACTCCTGGCAAGGGTTAGTAGTGATGTCTACAATTCTGCATTTAGTTTCCCAGTCCCCTTGTTTATTGCTTGGTCTCTTCTCTCTTGGTAGTTTGAATTGCAAGGTCAGAAGAAGAAAGACAGGAATTGAAACAGGGGCACCACAATGTACTGATAAAATGCATCCTAATGCATGACTTTTGATCCTGTCTCCAGTTAAAGCAGTAGGAGGGGAATGAATTTTTCATGCCAGGATCATAAGAAAACGTTTTGACAGTAGGTCTCTGTCTCCATGAATTATCACCCTGGGCCCAGGGAAAGTAATATAAGGAGATAAAATGGACAAGTAAGGGAACATATGACAATAGTAAATAAGTGGTACCTTTACTGGAAAGTTGGATGAGTTTGGAAAATAAAAGACTCCTGTAGAGATATTAGTGATTCAAAACCTGAATTAAATTGAAATCATCATTCTCTGCTTGGCATAGTGGATAGAGAGCAAATCTCAGAGCTAGAAAGATCTGGGTTCAAGTCTGATTGCTTATACATACTGAGAGCATAACCTCAGACAAGTCACTCTAAAATCTCAACGACCTAGTCAGGCAACTCTCTAAGTTAGGGCATCCTAATCTTTTATTTTGTGGCAGGGAACCCCTTTGGCAGGCTGATGCAGACTATGGATCTATTCAAAGAATAATGCTTTTAAATGTATGAAATAAAATACATAGACTTGTAAAGAAAATCAAATATATTGAAATACAGTTATCAAAATACTAACAAGGAAAAAAGCCCCAAATTCATGGATTTCAGGTTAAGAATCTACATTAAGACTAAAAGTTGCCAAGGAGTTGCCTACATGCATGGATGGGATCTTTATCACAGAGAGTTTCTCACACAAAGGAATTTACAAATCTGGGGTGGAAATGGTCCTTCCTGACCACTGGATGCCTTTGTTCATGCCATTCTTGTGATTAGTGGAAATAGTGTTAGATTTGAAGTCAGAGAATCTGGGTATGATCTCTGGCTCTGCTAATTACTATCTATGTAGAAAAGGCTTCATCTTTTGTTTTTGGTGGAGTCTTCTTGTGTTATGACTCACTCATAGAAATATCAGTACTTGGCATCACAAGGGCAATTCCTACCCTCTACTCATACCACACCCACTCCCCACTACTGAAGCTACTATATCTTATGGTTGAATCTGTACCCACTACTACCCTGGGTACACGCCAGTGCCATGGACTCAAACTTCCCATTCTTTTGGTTTGTGATGCAGCCCAGGAAAGCATAGTGCTTATTTGGAGATGACAGTCATACTGTTGTCATTCCCCATGAATGAAACTTTCATAAGTTTCTGTTTTTTACTATAAGCATATACCTTCCCCTATCCCAGAATATAAATGTCCTTTTAATTGCACTTCTAAAGTAAAACCTGTATCACTTGCTTACTCTACATCTTGGCTAATCCATATTCTTCTTATCAGACTCTCCCATACCCCTACTCCTTCCTACTTTCAATCTCCTTGAGAGAATGAAGAAATTATTACACATTTTTAATGTCCCCAGGGTGTATGGGAAGTCTATTTCCATCTATCCTCTATTTCTTACCTCCGGTCTTTACATTTGAGCAATGTTGCACTGTGTTGTACTCCACACAAAAGAAAAAGATTCCCTTATAAGGGATCACGATATTTATTCCACAGCATAGTGATTCACATCTTCCAGTCTCCTGAATTTAAGATTCTCTTAAATCTTTAGCTTCTTAAATAGTTTTGAACTCTTTGATTATTTTTCCTTCTTTCTAGTTCCTCTTTATGTGACTTCCTCCATTAGGATAAGAGTTCCTTGAGGTCAGGGGCTGTCTTGTGTATTCCATAATTTACAATTTCCTTCTTCTCTGCACATCATCAGAACTCTCAAAGATTGTGAGGTCTCTACTGTAGGTGGTTCCCTTTGGAAATGGGAACACATCAGTTAAAAATTGCATCAGACAAACTACATGAAGTTAAGCCCAGGGGCTAGTCACTTTCATACTGAGTTTTTCCTAGACAGATACACAGACCATTTTTCTCCTCTGAATGTTTCTATAACCTTAGAGAAATAAGTCTTATTAGAACATACAGAGGCCACACTCCCATAAGATACATCATCTTGGAAAATATAAAACATCTTCCAAAAACCAACATATGACACACCATTTTGGAAACTAATTGAGTTGATTCATCTCCAAGAACTACAAATATTTACACATAAGAGTGGAAATATGGGAATCTAGAACTCCACTATATCACCATGGTCATATGAAAGCCCTCCTTTGTGTCTCCAGAGAACCTACTACTGTTACTTTTTTCTTTAAACTTAAGGGCAATTAATTTTATGGCACCATACCTTGTCCTTCCTGTGTATATTTCCCTTTCTCACCCACTACTCTGTTGTAAACACTTGTTTAGAACAAAATAAAAGGCAGTTTGTCTTCATCTGGAAACATAATCCATTATAAAAATACAGCAAATAAACGATGCTTTTAAGAAAGCCAGGAAAATCCGAAATTTAAAAGATGCCAATTCATCAGGCAGTAATGAGGCATGGGGAAGAAAGGGAAAGTAGATAAATTCACCAGATTATAGTAGTGGCAATGCAAGCACATTCAGGCTGATAGAAAGTTCTGTGCAGATAAATCATTCCTTAAGCAAGCCAGCCAAAGCTATAACTATTACAATTATATTAAATTTTAGGTCTGTTCTCAATATCTGCCAGTCGTTCCTATTGGTTAGTAAAAACTACACTTCCAGTAGCCCTTGATGCTGTTACATGGTTACAACATCAATAGAAAAATAAGACAATTCCTGCTTTCAAGGAACTCACATTCTAATGGGGGAGAAAACTCATACAGAAAGTTTCAGTTGCAAGTCTGCATTTATGAACTATAAAATTCCCTTATCTGATCACAGTCTATTGTTATTTTACCTTTTCCTCTGCCTTGGAACTCCAAATCCCATTCTTCACTCTCATCATGACCTCTGATCTACCGTCCCCTTGGTTCTTTCTCAGGTCATCACCTCTGCATTGACTTCATTCTCTTCTCATCTCTTGACCCTTTGATAAACCATTTCAACTCTACATTGTCCACTTTTCTCTTATCTTATGCCTCTCATCCTATTTCCAATCCTAACCTGCCAAACTTCATCCTTAGATTACTTCCACCATCTGCAGCCTTTGCTTCTACTTATGTGCTGCTAAACAAAGTTAGAGAAAACCACAGAAATGTGCTGCCAGGGTCCACTACAAATTCATGCAGCATAATCTCAACCGGGCCCTCAGTGTTGCAAAGCAATCTGTTTATAACTCTCTAACTGACTCACTGTCCCACTCACCACAGAAGCTCTTCCAAATCTTTTCATCAGTTCTCAAGCTGCCTGTAACTCCCCCTCCCTCCACCTTCTCAGCTGAGAACCTTCTCTCATATTTCATTAAAAAAATTGAGGCCATTCACCAAGACCACCCTGTTCTTCCATCTCCATCATTTGACATCACTCAGAAGCCTTCTGCCAATTTCTCTTCTTTCATCCATTTCACACGAAGAGGTGCCGCATATCCTTGTTAAGGGAAAGCCCTCTACATGCATCAGAATGATCCCATTCTATCCTGTCCTCTCTGCAGACTACCTCCTCTATCATCTCTACTTTCTCACTTATCTTCAATCTCTATCTACTGGCCACTTCCCCACTTCTACAAACACTCCCATGTCTCCCGCATTCTCAAAAACCCCTCACTTGATCCATCCCTCCCTCCCAACTGTCATTCCATCTCTTTCCTCCCTTTTTGTGGCAAACTCCTTGAGAAGGCCATCTATACAAAGCACTTGTACTTTCTTTCCTCCTCCTCTGTTCTTGACTTTCTGCACTCTAGTTTCCATTCTCATAGTTCAACCAAAACTTATCTTTCCAAAGTTATTAATGATCTCTTAATCAACACATGTAATGACTTTTCTCAGTCCTCATCCTTCTTGACCTCTCTGCAGTTTTTAACACTATTAATCACCCTCTTCTTGATAGTCTCCTCTCTCTAGATTGTCGTGATACTACTCTGTACTCGTTCTCCTCCACTTGACTGACTATTCCTTCACAATGTATTTTGCTGGATCTTCATCTGGGTCATACTCACTAATTATGGGTGTGCTCCAGGACTCTGTCTTCTGATCTCTTTCTATACTATTTTGCTTTGTGTTCTTACTTATAGCATGGATTCACTTGTCATATCTATGCTGATGATTCTCAGATATGCTTATCTAGTCCTAACCTCTGTCACAACCTCTAGACTCACATTTCTAATTGCTTATTGGACATCTTGAACTGCATGTACCACAGACATCCTAAACTCAAGATATCCAAAATTGAACTTATTATCTTCCCTCCAAAGCTCCCCTCTCTTCCTTATATTCCTATTTTTGTTGAGGATACCATCATCCTCCCATCTATCCACACTCTCAGCGTAAGTATCATCTTCCACTCTTCCTTCTCTCTCTCCCCACCCCATATCCAATTAGTTGCCAAGTCCAATCAATTTTACCTTTATATCATTTCTCACTTATAAGCTCTTTTCTCTTTACACAGTCACAGCCCTGTTACAGGACCTCATCACATTATGCCTGGACTGTTGGTTGGTTTCTCTGCTTCTAGTGTCTCCTCACTCCAGTACATCTTCTACCCAGCTGTCAAAATGATCTTCCTAATAAAGCACAAGTCTAACCACGTTACCCCCATCTCATATTTAATCAGCTCCAGTTGGTCCCCATCACTTCAGGAATCAAATATAAAATACTCTGGTGCTCAAAGCCCTTCATAACCTGCCTCCCTGCCTACCTTTTCAGTCTTCTCATATGTTATTCACCTCTATGTACTCTGTAAGATGCTCTATCTATCAATCATATATATTTTCTCCTACTATGTCTAATACCTGGAGTCTTCTCCCTTCTCATCTCCATTTCGTGGTTTCCCTATCTTGTTTCAAGTCTCAGCTGAAAAATCCACCTTTTAGAATAAGCCTTTCCTGATTCCCCTTAATGCCAGGGCCTTTCCTTTGTTGATTATCTCCAATTTATTCTGTATATATCTTGTTTGAACATAGTTATTTTCATGTTATCTCTCACTTGCAGGGTTGTCATTTGGATCAAATGAGATAATGTTTGTATATAAGCTATATAAAGGCTCATTACCTTTTCCTTCCCCATATGTAATGACTCCTTAGATGTGTGAAAATCAATGATGTGTTGGTCTATTAAGATAAAATTTGCATTATGCTAATTCATATTTATATTGTGATTTAAGGTTCACAAAATTATCTCCTCCCAACAACTCTGTTGGAATACCAATATTTCCATGTTTTCTCTAGGCTCAAAGATGCAGTCAGTATTGAAAGCAATATTAGAACCTAGAACTCCAGACCCCAGGTTCTATGTGCTTTCAATTATACTAGCAAGCTGTTTTGTTGATAAAGAGCACTTCAGTCCCTGAAGAGTAAAGTGTTCCCTTACATTTCTATTTAATGTTGCCATATTCAGTAGAAAGAAAGTGAGGCATTTTCTGAAAAGAAGAAAGCTAGTTTAATCTTTTTAGGTAGAGTTGTGGAGGACTTCACCACCTCTCAAATGCCAGAGTATTAGGTACTTCATCTATTTCATCATACACATTCCTTGGGTCTTGTTTGAGATGCTCTATACAGTCAGAAGAGCAGTTGGTGAAAAATTGTAATCTCTTTCTTGTCTACATTCCCACACAGATACCCCAACATCTGAGGAGAGATAAAAAGAAAGAGTAAGCCTAGGTGCAGTAACCTGAAAAAATTTTTTATTGACATCTTTTGTTTTGTACATAACAGATTACTCCCAATATTTCTTCTTCCTCACCTTCCAGAGTGTCATTCTATGTAAAAATAATTTTTAAATAAAAAAGAGAAAATGTCATAAAAATTGATGAGTACATTAAAAAAGTCTGAAAAAAAATAAAAAGTACCACATCTGTGAACCTCCTACCTCTGCAAAGGAGTGGGAAGAGGTGTCTTCTCATATCTCTTCTTTATAGCCACGCTTGTTCTTTATAATTTTGCAACATTCACTTTTGGTTGATTTATGGTTATTCTCTTTATTTTCATTGCTGTAGTAATTGTTTATATTGTTTTCTTGGTTCTACTTACTTCACTCATCAGATCATGTAAATCTTTCCTTGCTCTTCATTATGTTTATAATTTCTCACAGCACAGTAATATTCCTTTACACTAATGTACCACAATTTATTTAGTCATTCCCCAACCAATGGGCAACTGCTTTGTTTCCAATTCTTTCCTACAACAAAAAAGTGTTGCTAAAATTTTGATGCATTTGGGGCCATTAAAAATAAATCAGTTACCAGGGGCAGCTAGGTGGTACAGTGGATAGAGCACCAGCCCTGAAGTCAGGAGGACCTGAGTTCAAATCTGGCCTGAGACCAAACACTTAACACGTACTAGCTGTGTGACCTTGGGCAAGTCACTTAACCCCGATTGCCTCACCAAAAAAAAAAATCAGTTACCTTCTTGGGGTATATGCTTAGCAATACAATCTCTGGGTCGAAAGGTTTGAATTTTTTAGTCACTTTACGTAATTATAAACTCCTTTTCCAAATGATTCAACATATTAATAGCCCCATCAGCAATGTCCTGGTGTAATTATCTTTTCATAATTTGTCTATTTTCATTTTTTTCATTTTTAACAATTTCTAGGTATGAGATAAAACTTCAGGGTTTATTGCATTTGATTTGCATTTCTCTAGTTCATTTTTTGTGGCATTCTTTTATATAGCTGTTAATATCTTGTCATTATTCTTTTGAGAATTTGGTGGTTTAGATAATTTTATCTATTGGAGAATTGCTTTTTGATATCTATTTCTATCTATCTATATATCCTATATAAGTTTTATACATATACAGATACCAATAACATATAAATGTTATTTCATATATGTGTTATATGTTGATATATTTATATATAATTACTTTTTTAGTTGCTTATATATCATGGATACCAAACCTTTATCTGAGAAATTTGATACAGAATTTTTCCTCTTTTAATTACTAAAATTTCTGTGTAGGGCTACATTGTCAATTTTGGCAGTCAATGCATTTGCCCACTACATTTAAGTCCTGCCCCAACCATGTACACTATCTATCCACACTCACTGTTTTTTTTAGTTCTAGATAAAAAGTAAAACCAATTCTGTCATTTAGAAAAGGTATGACAATCTATTCCCCATTGTAATTTTGTTTATTATTTTCCAAACCTAAATACTCTTCCCACGTCACCACTCTCTTATATGTGTTATCTCCCCTATTGGAATGTAAGCTACTTGAGGACTGGGATTATCTTTGCTTTTGTCTTTGTATCTCCAGTGCATAGCACAGTGCTTGGCACATAGTAAGCAATTAATACTTTTTCATTTTATTTTTTATTTATATATTTACATATTATATTATATTTATATATTATATATATTTATTTTATATTTTATTTTATTTTTCATATTTTTTTTTCATTCATTCTCATATGAAGATGAAAAATAGAAAGATTAAGAAATGTTCTCAATTCTAAAGCTAGTAACAACTCCATGAACATCTATGTAGAAGACCCTAGGCAGTACAACCAGGATATGGTGTGATGATAAGCCAAGAAGCTTTCATGTTCATCCATCCTTGTGGCAAAAAAATTCACTAGCTAACTATGCTGAAACTGTCAGAAAAGAAAGTCAGGAGGAAGTTGGCATTAGACCTTAAACCTCACCATGGTAACTTGAGTTGGAATTGACTTTATCCTACTTTCTATACAGTGGAAAAATAGAAGGACTAAGGAGGAATTTGATTATCACTCCCTTGATGCCATGGGAAATAGAAGTCATTTGGGGTATGGGCACAGAGAACATTTACTGCCTGATTCAATTCCTTGTTATTTGCCTTTCTATTCTATTTTAATTCAATGCCTTCTGAATACTCATAGCATTTGCATGGCTTGGCATAAAAAGATATTGGCAAGAACTCAGACTGTGGTTTTGAATAGTTGATTATTTAAAACAGACCACCAAACTACAGAAAGAGCAAGGTGGTCCAGAGTTGAGCAGGTGAGGGAAGGGGGAAGTGAATTGGCATTTGTTAACTGCCTGCTATATGTCAGGTATTATGCTAAGTGCTATAAAAATATTGTCTCATTTGATCCACCAGAGACCTACTGCTACCCCAGTTAAAATAAATGGTTTGAATTGACATATCCAGGTACATTTCCAAATCTGAAACCATGATTCCAAACAGAGTTGAGGACACCAATTCTATCTTACTTTCCTGCATTCTAAAGCAATCTGATCTTCTAGTTGATCTGAAATATATTTTGTTTTCTTGGTCAATGTGTTCATTTGTTGCTGTGATCAAAAAAATAATTTTCTACCAAATGACCCCATTAAAATCCTTAACAGGACAAAAAATTGGTCTAACCATTCTCCTGAGAAAAAACCATTCTCCTGAGAAAATATGACACAGTGAAGAGCAGACAGAACTGAATTTGGGATCAGAGTCCTGAGACTGATTCTTGTCTTTGCTACTTGCCAGTGCCATTTTGGTAAATTACTTTATCTTTCCAGGCTTCAATTTCCTCTTCTGTAAAATGAGGTGGTTGTACTATTAGATGATCTGAATGATCTCTTTCAATGTTAAATCTTATGACCCATTAGATTATGATATGATATTGCCCAGACTATAACATGTAGCTGGAAGAAAAATATGTCCACATGTACTTGATGGTAGTGACCTGGATGCACCTATCCCTGAAGGTACATAATGACCCGGGCCCAGAACTGATTGTTAGGTAGACATGATCATCATTGCACTGGAGAAACTGCATTATATTTTCAATGATCCAAACAGTTGTCTGTTTCAAAACCTATACCTTTACTTTCTAAAATATACTTTATTTTATCATTCATTTAAACAAATTGAGTTTTAAATTTTTTCCCTCTCTCCAGTCATTGAGAAGGCAAGCAATATGACATCAATTATACATGTGAAGTCATAAAAAAAAAACAGTTCCATATTACCTATGTTGAAAAAAAAGCAAGAAAAATGAAGTGAAAAAAGTATGCTTCAATTTGTACTCAGAGTTCATCAGTTCTCTTTCTGGAGGTGGTTAGCATTTTTTATTGTGAGCCCTTTGGAATTGTCTTGGATCACTGCATTGATTAGAGAAGCCAAGTCTTTCACAATAGATCATTGTTATAATATTGCCATTACTGTTTAAAATGTTCTCCTGGTTCTGCTCACTTCACATTGCATTAGTTCGTATAAGTCTTCCCAGCTTTTTTTTTAAACCATTACTCTTGTCATTTCTTATAGCATAGTAGTATTTCATCACAATCATATACCACAGCTTGTTCAGCTATTCACCAATTGATGGATATTCCCTCAATGTCCAATTCTTTGCCATCATAAAAAGAGTTGTTACAAATACTTTTGTACAACTAGGTCTGTTTGCTTTTTCTTTGATCTTTTTGGGACACAAATTTAGTAGAGATATTTTTGGGTCAAAGAGTAGATGCAGTTTTATAGCATTTTGGATGTAGTTCCAAATCATTCTCCAGAATGGTAGGACCAATTCACAGCTCCACCATGAGTACATTAGTGTACCAATTTTTACACATTACCTTCAGCATTTGTCATTTTCTTTTTCTGTCATATGAACCAACCTGATAGGTGTGATGTGGTACCTCAAAGTTGTTTTAATGTGTTTTTCCCTAATCTAACTTCTAATTTAAAGCATTTTTGATAGCTTTGATTTCCTCTTCTGAAAACTACCTGTTCATATCTTTTGACCAGTTATCAATTGGGAAATGGCTCTTATTTTTATAAATTTGGTTTGGTTCCTCATATACTTGAGAAATAAGACTTTATCAAAGAAATTTGATGTGCTTTTTCTCCACAGTTTCCTTATAATT
Source organism: Vombatus ursinus (assembly GCF_900497805.2). Taxonomy (NCBI): domain Eukaryota; kingdom Metazoa; phylum Chordata; class Mammalia; order Diprotodontia; family Vombatidae; genus Vombatus; species Vombatus ursinus. The sequence continues at coordinate 2,326,982 of NW_020954672.1, forward strand.
TTGGCTTTAATTGGTTTGTGCAAAATCTTTTTAATCTCATGTAGTCAAAATTATCCATTTTAATTTCCCTGGATCCTCTCTATCTCTTGTTTGGTCATAAACTCTTCCCCTATCCATAAATGTGACAGGTAAGTTTCTCCATACTCCCCTAATTTGCTTATGATGTTATCTTTTATCTCTCAATCATGCACTCATTTTGACCTTAACTTGGTATGTGGTGTGAGATGTTGAAAACTCATACCTTTGTCAACAATGTTTTCCTGCTAAAACTAAATGGTTGCACATTACGCAAGATTCAAAATTACAAATAATTCAAAGGGCAAAGAGAATAGGCATAGTGAAAGTAAGTAGACTATAGCATGTTACCAAAAGTAACTTGAAAGTGAGGAGCATATTTAAAAAAAATTTTTTTTACAATAGCCTTGAACCTCACACTCATACAGAGCAGGGTCTAAACAAGTGACTAGTCTATAATAAGTTCTTTCTTAGTGGTGGATACATTTCACACTTACCAATAAGCAGATAATAACTACAAGTATTTATATCACCTTTTACTTATGTGATCTCATTTGATTCTCACAACAGCACTATGAAGTTGATGCTATAATTAACCTCATTTTATAGATGAGGAAAGTGAGTTTAAGGTTAAGTGATTTACCTAAGGCTATGTGGCTAATAAGTATTTGAGGCAGTATTTGAACTTAATTCTTCCTGATTTCAAGACCTGCACTCTATATGCCATGACAGTTGTTTGCCTTACAGATCACTCTATTGTTATACACAAGAGCAAACCGTGATGTCAAGAACATAAAGGGTCTTTTCTAATCCCAGATTTGTGGTCCTATGATTGTATGTGTGTGCATGTGTAGGTGTAATAAATGTATTGGTATTTTGATTCTAATTGGGAGATAGACAAGGGGAATAAATACAATGATATACCCATTTTATTTGAGATTTATATACACGCCTACAAAACTGAATCAATGGAAATGAAAAAGCATTGATTATTTTTGTAATAGAAAATCCTCACTGTATGAGATACAGCTGATGTCGGGTTCTTTCTTGATTGTTATGCCAGCTCAGGCAGCTCCAACAAAGCTGGAAAGGCTTTTAATATGGACCCACTGATAAACTATATGCCTGTTACCCAAGGACCAGATTAGCTAAGTCATGATCCTATGATTGAATTATTCCTATGTATATCCCCAACCTTTCAGCCACTTCACACTGATACTTTTAACTGTGTGGACACAGGCAAGTCACTTAACCTGTGTAATTTCTCCGTTTCTTCATCAGTAAAGTGAAGGAGTCAATTAGTGATATCTAAGGTACCTCTTAACTCTAACTCTGTATATAAAGTAGTATAAGTGACCTGATCAGAGATGTGCATGACTGGAAGAGAAGACATAGCAAGGGACAAGGGACAGCAGATAGTTTGTCTGACAGATGCATTTTTATCTCAAAGATATGAAAAGCAAAATCAGTCTTCCAGCATTTTAAGTAGTTCTCTAATGGAGGATTTATGGAAATACATGGGCAAAAAGGACTCACAGATACAGTGTGAAAGGGTTGTAAAGAGAAGATCCATACTCACAAACTCACAGATTCATACTAAGAATTAAAGTAAAGCGATACTAATTAATTATTTGTTGAACTCCTTTCCACATACCTTTACCATGCAATACAAAAAAAATGATCATGCGTGTAATTAAAGATATCACATTTGCTTGGGTGAAAGTTTTATTTGATATCAATACTACACTCTATTCATGTGTTTTATTCACTTACCATGGTCATTTACTGACAGTTTTAACTCCACCAAAAATGTGTTTGTTTGGAAGGATTAACGGGGTCAATGAAGTGAAGACATTTTGTTAGTCATTCTCTATCTGGCCAGAAGGGGGCAATGCTTCCATTTTCAGAACTCCTCTTCCCTGAATACCATAGCTCTGCTGCAGAGAGTGGGAAGGACTGAATACATGTAGTATATGAGACAGCAAGCAGCTGTGGTTGGCCAGACAGAAGTAAGGTCGAAAATCCCCAGGGGACTTGAAGAAGAAGAAGAAGAAGAAGAAGAAGAAGAAGAAGAAGAAGAAGAAAAAGAAACGTCTAAGGCAGAAGAAAAGACACTTTGACTGTGGGACTCTGGTATCCCAGGCTGAAAAAACTGAGTGCTCAGGGCTGTTAAGAAAAAAGTTGGGGAAATGGAGAAACACTTGATGGTTGCATTAATGATTCTCTCTCTTCACCGGAGCTGTAAGTTTGGGGTCTCTTGAAGTGGGAACAGAGATTGCTAGCTGTCATTTCCTAGAAGGATATGGGGGAGGAAAAGACTCAGTCCAGGGATTCCTAAGGGTGTATGAAAATGAAAGAAAATCTATGGAAAATGCTGAACTAATAATGATCTCTTGTACCTGTCATTGTCTTTTTGAACAGGGGTGAACAGTGAAGATTCAGTGGAGCAGAGCCCACGAACCCTGACTATTCAAGAGGGAATGAATGCTACCTTCTACTGTAATTATTCAAGCAGGGGTTCAGATTACCTGCATTGGTACAGGCAGGATCTAAGGAAAAGCCTGGTGAATTTATTTGTTTTGATTACAAGTGGGGAAGTGAAACACAATGGAAGATTAACAGTCACTCTCAACACTAAAGACCAGCAAAGCTCCCTGCATATCACAGCCTCCCAACCAGAAGACTCAGCCACCTACTTATGTGCTAAAGCACAGTGCTCCCCAGGCATCTGAAACCTGTGCTTAATCCCGGCACCTGGGGCTCCTGCCTCACTCCCTATCTCGGGGCCTCCAACAGTGAGGTTTACTTTATATGCTGCAGGGCTAGGGGCTGGGGAAGATATGTGGTTCCTATCGAGGGTACCTTGTTTCCCCTATCACACCCTGGACCAAATATTTCCAGTAGTTTATTGTCTCCATACTGCTAGAAATCCCCCATTTCCCCTTAGATCCAGATATGTTAATAAATCACTTAATTTTCATGCTGTTGTTGTTGTTGTTTAGTAGCTTCAGTCATGTTGGACTGATTGTGACCCTATTTGGTGTGTTCTTGGCAATGTGGTTTGCCATTTCCTTTTCCAATTCATTTTACAAATAAAGAAATTGAGGCAAACAGAGTTAAGTGATTTGTCTAGAGGCACACAGCTAGTAAGTGTCTGAGGCCAAATATGAACTCAGGTCTTCCTGACTCCAGGCCAGTCACTGTAGCTGGTGATTAATTTCTGAAAAAAAATTTTTTTTACTATATAATTTGATTGGTAGTTTACTAGTGAGCTGATGATGAAAGGAAACTCAGTTGTTTAAAATAATTTTTCATTGGTGGTCTCTCCTATCTGAGGGTGCATGTAAGCTTATCATTTATTTAGGAATACACACATGTTAGTCCTCATGCAAGTAGTAAAGAACGTAATTCATTCCAAGCAGCAAACATTGTGATATAAAGGACATGTATTAGCAATGATATCTCCAACTTCCATTGCCCAAGCAAGTTACCTGGTTTTTTCCCAACTTTCCAGAGATGAGAAGTTGTGAGTCTAACTTCTCACCACCCACCTCCATTATTGTGTTATTTCCATTTGAAAGGGAAGCTAGATAGTCAATTTCCTCTCATTCCCCCAGTTCATCAGGAAGAGGGAATTTGCTCAGTCTTTCACTGCACTTTCTACATTGTACTTGCTGCTGCTGCTTGGGATATGGTGGGCTTGACTCCTCAGGAATCAGATAGTTTCTGTAACTGTCTGTCAGGGTGTAGTTGTCTAGAAGTTGTTTAGAAGATTGAAGTCTTCTGTTTCCTAACAGCATCAGCAGTCAAAAGAAGAAAAGGAAAACCTTCAATGTCCTCAGACCAAGACTAGAAGGTTATGGCAGGCTGTAGAAATTGTAATGTACTATGTATGATCAGTAACAGAAATTAGACTCACCCATATCAATCCATATGCAATCATATCCTTATTAGTTATTCAACAATAGAAATATCACCCCTGCTAGGAACAAACCACCCACCTGATTCTTAAAGTTACTGGTAAGTGTATTTCTCTGCCCTCAAGAACCAAACAATGTCACCGGAGAGTGTGAAGTTTCCTTATCACTTTATATGTCACATCCATAATGATGTACTAATTATGTACATGCAATTTTCCTGACTTACCATGTACATAATGCTCATATATCCTTTGTAGATTTTACACAAGGAGCTTTGCCCACCTGGGAATAAAGCTTCACAGAAACATTTTCAAACAATTTAAAATAATTTTTCTTCTCTACTTGTCTTACTCCAATGCCTCAATCTACACTGGAGGTGACCGTAGGTTTTTATCTCATCCATCCATCCCCCCCTCATGTCTTGCCATCTGCTCTGCTGCTGCTTTCTCCTTCTCCTTACCTGGAACAGTATTTTCTAGAACAGACATCCTGAAATCATTTGCCCCTTCCCAGGCAGAGTTGACTTGGAATAGCTTTGGAATTCTGCCCAGTGGCTAAGCTCTCTAATTCAATGAGTGAGTGCAAACTCATCTAATCCACTATATCCAGCTGACCTGACCATGTTTCACATCCCCTCCATTTATCTGCTTCATACATCTTGCCATCTTACATGTTGCTGACATGCAGACCCCCATATCCTCTTTACACCTCTTTCTCTGGGAATAGTAGTAACACTAATAATACAATTTCTTCTGGAAAGGGTGATCAATTCCCCAGGCCAAAATATAATACCTTGGTCAACACTCTCCTGTATATGTTGTCTTTCCCTATTTAGAATGTAAGGTTTTTGAGGGGAGAAACTGTTTCATATTCTTATTTTTACTTCCAACATCGAGCACAGTGGGTGGCACATAGTAGGTACATAAGAAATCATCGTTCTTTCATTCATTCTCAAAAGCTATGTAGAATGCAATCTCTAACAAGTCCTACTCAGCTACCAAGGTTTCAAACACAGGTCTGGCTGTGGGTCTGTTGCTTAAGGGCCAGCATACTTAAGTCTAGAGAGGCTCATCACCAGAACATTGGCCACCAAAGGGTGAATTTTTTCCAATATTAGAAATTCACAGAGACTTTATTCAGGTGTGGAGTTCATGATCTGTGTCGGGGGGAAATGTATTTATGCCAGTGAAATAATGGATCCTTAAAGTACTGAAATAAATAAACCATTTCAAATGAAATAAAATAATTTGCTTAGGGAATTTTTATTTCTGGTTTACAATTTTATATTTCTTCTTTTAAGTCATTTTTTGTTTTTATATTCTTATACTAAGTGCTAGGAGTTGCATTGTTTTCCATAGGCTGGGATGGTTTTTCTTTAAAGGAGAAGGAGGCCATCCCAGCGTAGGGACTTTGATTGATCTGGAGCAGTGATTTCAAGCTGAAACAGAAATGGGGGCCTCAAAACCATATTTAAGAATCCTTGCAGGATGCATGTTGATTTAGAAAACCATATCTACATACATACATACATACATATATATAATGTAATATATATGTCAAATACACACAGAGACACATTAAAATCAATTGGAAACTACATTTTAATCTGTGGGCCATACTCAGGAGTCTTGTGGGCCACATATAGACTGCCGGCCACATGTTTGACACCTTTGGTCTGGGAGGACCAGAGTTTGAACCACTGACATGTGTTCTTGGATACCTGAAGTAAACAAAGCTCGACTTATGGGAAGTTGAGATTCCTCAGGCTTCATGGCTTTTTCTGCTGTTTAAACCAACATACTTCTTTAATCACAAACTACAGATGCAGAGGCAAAGGGGAGGTATGTCCTCTTGAACCAATGTTGTATTTTTATTGATTCCCCTTTTAATTAATGAGTAAACTTCTATGTGTTAAGTTAAAAAGCCCACAAGTGTCTCATTGCATTTCAGTCCTGAGCCTGAATGACTGCTTGGCCTGATCTACTTAGCCCTGGAATAGAACATGTGAAATGGTTGAAAGAATTTGATCAGAATGATCTTCTAGTTAGAGTAATGATGAAAATAATATTAATAACTAGCATTTATAGAGTGCTTTAAGATTTGCAAAGCATTTTATAAACATTTTGAAAATATTGTCTCATTTAATCCTCACAGCATCTCTGGGAGGTAGGTGCTATTATTATTCTCATTTTTAAAGATGAGGAAACTGAGACAGACAGTATTTAAGTGACTTGCTCAGGGTCACATAGTTAGTAAGTATCTGAAGAAGGATTTGAACTCAAGTGTTCCAGCTTGCACCTTATCCACTATGCCACCTATACCACCTCCTGATGAGGAAAAAGTGATACACAGGAAGGGGAGCCTGGAGAAATTGGATGGTTTGGATATGGGAGTCTAACACTGCAAGGATGCTTTACTTCAGGTTGAATTTGGGACAGTCTTCTCGATGGGATTTAAGAGTGGATTAACCCTCTTCCTCCGTATTAGTTAGATGATAATAATAATGTAAATGGAATGTTTAGAGGGTGGGGAGGCTTTCACTTTTTAGGAACTTGGAAGGCATTTAAATATGATGGACCTGATGGGTTATTGGAACAATGTTTGAAGAGGGTGCTGTCCAGTGTGGTCAATGTGACATTGCTCCTGGCTACAGAGATCCATTGGCTTGATTGTCTTAAAAAATTATTTATTACTTTTGCAAAGTCAGTTGAATCATTTTGAAAGCCCACTATTAGGTGTATATCTCAAGGATAATATTTGTAAGTGATAGCTTCAAAAACTAAGGAGCATAATATCAGCAAAATATTTTAAAAGGTAAAACAATTAATGATGAAAAGCAATATACTAGTATTGTTAGTGTAAGTTTATTTCATGAAAAATTATTTTCTACCTGTTGTAATTTTTATGATAAATAAAAAAGTTTTTATGCTAATTTCAAATATTGATTATGGGATTGTAGGGGACCAATAAAATAACCGAAAAAGGGAAAGTTACCAAAAACTGAGGGGAAAAAAACCTAAGACTTCATTAACACCAAAAAAGCATCCAAGATTATTAATAAAAAGAGATACTCCCATACCAAAATATTTATAAGAATACTTTTTTGTGGTAGCAAAGAACTGTAAAGAAAATACATACCCATTGATTGGGGAATGGCTAAAATTATTGTGATCCATGAATGTAATGGAATATCACTGTGCTGTAAGAAAAGATGAGTATGGTAAGTACAATGAAACATGACTTACATGGATTGATTCAGAGTGAAATGAGCAGAACCAAGAAAACAATATATTCAATGACTACAACAATGTAAATAGAAAGAACAAAAGCCACAAAATAATCAAAAATGAAGGTAGCAAAATTACAAAGAACAAACATGGTACCAAAGAAGAGAGGATTAGACACCTCCAGCCCACTCCTTTGGAGGCAGAATCTCCATGGGTATGGAACATTCCATATATTTTCAGACTTTGGGATTATATTGATTAGTTTTCCTCAATTTTTCTTTTCTTCCTCTTTTTTTTCCTTAAAAACATTCTTTGTTATATGGAATACTCTCTGGGAAGGGGTGGGAGGAGGGATATTGGGGGATATTTTGGTGGTGTAAAAACAAAAGTTATCAAAAACATCTATATGAAATATATCCATATAATTATATTTGTGATTCTAAACCTGAATCAAGATCATCCTTGTCAAAGGTATTAGTAGGGAACTGTTTTACTAACCACAAGCTTTCTATGAAAGTAAAGGTCTGGCTTATGAACATTATCATTTTATTGATGTCGCTACATTGAAGTGTGATGTGGAACCCTACACCCTTTGAAGAATTAAAGATGTAACTCTCGAGGGAAGAAACCCAGACTACAGCCATGTGAGGGAAAAATTCCTCCTCCAAATCACTAATAAGTAAAGAAATTCAAATTAAAGCACTTCTGAGATATCATCTCACACCCATCTGATTGTTAAAGATTTAAAAAGCTGAAAAAAAGGGCACATTGATATACCATCAGTAGATCTATGAATGGGTACAACTACTCTGGAAAGTAACTTGGATACCAAACAGTACATCTCCTTTGACCCAGCTATACTACTCTTAGGCCTATGAACAAAAGAGATCAGAGAAAGAGGAAAAGGTCTTATATGTAGAAAAATATTTGTAACAGTTCTTTTTGTGGTATCATTCAGACTCTACCAGTTCTTTCTCTGGAGGTGGGTAGCATTTTTCATCATAAGTCCTTTAGAATTGTCTGTGATCATTGTTTTGCTGACAATACATGTCATTCATGCTTGATCTTAATATGATATTGCTCAGCTCTGGTCTTTTCATTGAGAATGTTTGGAAGTCTTCTATTTCATTAAAGGTTCATTTTTCCCCCAGTAGAATTATATTTAGAAAATTTAATATAAATAAGTATGGCTTATGTTTGCTAGGTAAGTTACTTTTAGTTATAAGCATATACTATTTACCTCTTGGAATATTGTATATCAAACTCTCCTTTTCATTATGATGGTAGCTCCTAAATTTTGTATGATTTTGACTTTGGTTCCTTAGTACTAGAATTCTTTATTTCTTGCTACTTATAGTATTTCCCCTCCCTTTAACCTGGAGGTTCTAGTTTTTGGCCATTTGGGGAGGAGGAGGTTCTTTCAGCAGGTGATTGGTGGATTCTTTCAATTTTCATTTTGCCTTCTTATTCTCTTATTTCTAGGCAGTTTTCTTTCATGATTTATTTCAATATGATACCTAGGCTCTTTGGTCATGGCTTTCAGATAATTTAATGACTCTTAAATTATCTCTTCTTGATCTGTTTTCCGGGTCAATTTTTAAAAATATATACTATACCTCTAATTTTCTTTTTCCAATTTTTTGACTTTGTTTTAATATTTCTTGTTGTCTCATAGATTCATTAACTTCAGTTTGGTCTAATCTAGTTTTCAAGTAATCTTTTATTTGGATAATATTTTAAACCTCTTTGTGCTGAGCTGTGAGTTGGGACTAGCCATTGTAGTTACAGGCTTGCCCTTGGAGGGGGCTCTAGCAGAAAGTTGCTGACCCCAGTCCTCATCAGCTACCTGGCAGCAGGTTCAGAGTGACCACATTGCATACAAATTCCTGTTATGAGCCTGGAGCTGATTCCAAATTACCACTCTGGAGTCAGAGAAGCAGTTCAGCCAGCCAGTGTTGGCCTAACTCTGTTCTGAACTCTAGGGTTGAGTCCACAATTGTACCCTGGGACCAGAGCAGCCGCTCTGTGACCCTGTTCTAAGTCCAGGTCTGAGTCCAAGATCCTATTTTGGGGTCAGAGTAATAGCACTATGCTAACCTAGCCCTGTTCTGAGCCCAGGTGTTGAGTTGTTAATCCTGATCCTCCCCTATTACACAGTTTCTGCACTTATCACTTACCTGTGAGTTGAGTGTGATCTTGGGTTTGAAAAGATGATCCACTGTAATTTTTCCTTACATTTCCCAGTTACTAATTGGTCTAACAGACTTTTTTGATCTTTGTTAGAGTTAAGTTGTAGGGGGAGTGGGCTGCATTGATAACTGTAAAATTGTTTCTGATGACCATTTCACAGTGTTGGCAAAACCATTTTACTTTAAACCATATAAATATTTGACCTGAATATATTCTTTCAATGACATTGTGTCATACTTGGATTATTGCATTAGCCTCCTAACTGGTATTCCTCCTTCAAATCTTTTACTTCTCCAATCCATATTCCATACAGCTAACAAATTGTTATTGCTAAAACATAGGTTGACCACATCACTCCCAGAATAAGAAGCTTCAGTGATTCCTTATAACCTCTAAGGTAAAATCCAAAATTCTATTTGTTGGTATGCCATTTATATAATTTAACTCCCTTTATGTGATGTTGCTTTGTTGTATCCCTCACTAAGCTTTCTTTAAAGTTATTTTTATCTCCATTGCTTCTCTTTGTTTACTGCTCATGCTCAATTACTTTTGCCACCCTCCTTAATATTTTATAAATGAGTTTGTTTCAAACAAGTACTGTTTCTTTCTGAAACAATGGTCTGATTTTTAAAAATTGATATGTTTCTGGTGACACTATGGCTATGAGGTAATGAATTCCATAATTCTAGATTTGAAATTGCAGTTTACCTGGAAAATAGTCCATAGTGGCATCCACACAAGTTGAGATTTAGAGCAAGGTTCACATTATTCTGGGGGCACTCCAGGAGAAGATATGTGGAATAACATGGATATCCTGTACAGTAGTACAGCATGATTAAGTATAGATAGATTGCAAGGTATACCTTTGTAAGAAGTACCAGAATTGCCTGGCATATAGTGGGTGCTTAATTAATACTCACTCATTAATGGGCTGATAGAATCATAGATCCATAAGTATGTTGAAGTTATATCCCATTATTAGACAGCAAACTCCTTGAGGGCATGGAATATATATGACCTAAAATTGTATCATCTCCAGGACACTGTTTATGAATCTGACCTTTATCTCTGGTTTTTATAAGATTTTAAGAAGCTCAAAGAAAACCTAATAATTTGCCATCAGTTCATGTATCTCCCACTAGGGGGTGGTGTTGAATGTGAAAAGTTCATGATAGATTACTAGAATCCCAGAACTGGAGGGGACATTAAAGAATACCTGGTCTAATCCTTAACTTAACAAGAATTCATTGTGTATTCTATCTCCCAGATGGTCATCCAATCTTCCTTGTTCAACTACTGTAAACTTTTTTTTATATTTATGGAACTGATTTGGTGCAGTCAATTGAACCAAAATTTCTTTAACAGAGATTTCCTCATTGAATTATGAACCAGCTTCACTCAGTGTCCAAATTATTTCCAAGTAAAAATTAAACTCCTCTGTGAGTTGCATTTTTCCATTTGAGCAATGTCATACTCAGAAGTCATCTTTAACATCATCAAAAAACTTTTTTGAAGATGTTGCTATGCTAGACCAGAGGTGTTAAACACACGATCCTTGGGGGATTTTTCAAGGGCAATAGTCACCAGTGCTACTCAAACTAGATTAAAATGTAATTGGGAAATATTTAACAAAATAAGTAAAAATGCAATAGAACTTAGATAATGTTAATATGTGGTTTTCTAAGTGAATATGTGCCTGGCAGTGATGCTTATGTATAGTTTAGTGTCCTCATTTCACCACTGTACTGGACTGCATATACTGTTTCTTCTCTGTAGGGTTTTACATTTTTATTCTTTACTACCATTCCAATGCAAAAATTTAGTTAATTGTATCTTTTTGGTTCAAATACATTATTACAGCTTCCAAGGTGAGGTCCAAGGAAAACAAAAGGCTAATATAACTTTATCAAAAACAGGTCATATCAGGTCAACCTTATTCCATTTTTGGACAGGGTTCGTTATTTTCACATGTCCTGGTAATGGAAGGAACATGAAAGATCATCTAGTCTAATTTTAATAAATGATCTTCTAGTGCCTAGTGCCTGACCCTTGGTGCTTAATAAATACTTCCCGTCTTGATTGATTGGTTGACTGATCCAGCCTCTGTTTGGAGACCTCCAGTGCAGAGCTCACCTCCTCAAAAAGCAGTCCATTTCATTGTTGGGCAGTTATTGTTATGAATTTCTTCTTATTTGTAGGAAATTCTTCCTTATATTAAGCACAAACCTGATTCTGTAAATTTCTCCCTTTTGTAGGCATACTACATAAGTCTGTCATGACAGCTATCATGAACTCGTCATTTCATCTTTTCTATGGTCTATACCTCAGTAGTTCATTAAGTGATTCTCATGCAACACTTTCAAGTTCCCTCACTATTTTTGTCATCCTCCTTCAGACACCCTCCAATTTGTCAATGTCATTCTTAAATATGGTGTCTAGAGCAGAACATAATAGGGTTTTTAATTTAGAGTTGTCATGGTGTCTTCCAATCATCATAATTTTTCACTTTTCAAGTAAAAGTATAAAAGCATGTGAGTAGTGTGAGCTAGATGTATTAGGTGGTAATGAAAAAAGTATGTTAAAGGCACTAATCAAAAGAGGAAATTATGCCCAAATGACACTGAAATGTGTCTCAAAAAACTTCTTGATTGTCTTGTTTCTTCTAAGGGACAAGAAGTTACCGTTCAGAGTTTGTACTTGATTTCAATATTGATAATAACTTAAATACGTGGGTGAAAAATTATGGATGGTGCATTTATGTAATGTAAGGGGTACCAAGTGCAACAATCCCATTCCTGAAGGAGTGCAAGTGTTATCCTCTTCCTTTGTTTTGACAATGGAATTGTGATTTCATCAATATTGAGACCTACTGACAAGGAAACTCCTCCTACCCGTGTTAAGGTTATAGAACCTGCTGTGCAATTCATATAGAGAGTAGCCTGGGGGCACTAAATGGTTAAGTGACTTGTCTAAGGTCACACCACCAAAGGTAGGATTTGAACTCAGGTCTTCTTGACTTTGAGGCTAACTCTTTATCCCTTAAGACACACTGCCCCATCCTCATCTTACAGGTACCAAAAAAAAGAGGTGCACAGAAGGTTAAATGAACTGTCCAAAGTTACACAAATAGTAAGAAGAGTGGGTTTCTGACTCCAAGTCTAGTGTTCTTTTCACTAAACTTCATTGCCTGTCTGCTAAGAGTAACATTCTTGGGACAGAACTGTTCCTTCTGCTCAGTCACTTCAGTTGTGTCTGATTCTTTGTGACCACTTTCGGCATTTTCTTGGCAAAGATACTAGAGTGGTTCGTCATTTCCTTCTCCAACTCATTTTATAGATAAGGAAACTGAGGCAAACAGATTTAAATGACTTGTCCAGGATTGCACAGCTAGTAAGAGTCTGAGGCCAGATTTGAACTCAGGAAGATGAGTCTACCTGACTCTAGGCCAGGTGTTCTATCCACTGTACTAGCTAACTGACCTGAATTATTGCTAAGAAACATGAATATGCCCTTATTTCAGAGTTTCTGTACTCAGTAGTATTACTGAGGTATTTTAACACCTTCATCAGAACATCTGTGTAATGTAGTATACTTGCTTTTAGCTTAGGTATCATCTCTGGCATAAGGCTTTCCCTGATCCTCATCTTTCCCAGTGACCAGAGACTTCCCTTCCAAAGACATTTAATTAATTTTAATACATTCATATATATTAACTTTATACTTATGTCATATATATTTTACATACATATGATGTCTTCTCCACTAGAATGTAAGCTCATTGAGAGGAAGGATTATTTCAGTCTATGTACTTGCATCCCCAGGTTCTGGTCCATAGTAGGCACTTTAATAAATACTTGTTGCTTCTTTGATACATTCTCAGCAGTCTTAAAGGAGAACTGCTTATTGAATAGGTGTGTTTTTGTAGCTGCTGGATGAAACAGGAAATGTGTCTGATTATAGATGGTGCATAAGCTTGGCTCATTCACTTCCCCTCTGATTGGTCACAATTGCATTAACATAAAAAGACTCTCAATAAACTCCATCTACACCAAAAGAACCTCAAATGCATTGAGTTATATCAGTACAATAGTAGGTAGAAGTGACAAACTGGTTGATTGGCAGAGATAGAAAAATTCAAAAGTGGAAAGTAACTGTCTTTATTACTCAGGTTAACTCCCTGCTGTATTTGGAACTAGGGTGTTGTGGCCAAAATTTCCAAGGATGAGTATCGAAGGAACCTTTGGGAAAGTGTTGACTGGGCTTCTCTTGGTCTCTCTTTCGAGAGGTAAGTAACAATAATAACTAACACTTATATAGTGCTTTAAGGTTAGCAAAGTATTTTTACAAATATTATCTTATTTTATCTTCACAAAGCCCTGGGAGGTAGGTGCTATTATTATCCCCATTTTATAGATGAAGAAACTGTGGCACAGAGATGTTAAGTGAACAGGATTATTTAATTAGTAAGTGTTTAAGGTTGAATTTAAACTCAGGACTTCCTAAGTTCAAGTACAACACTGTCCTACCCACTGGTACCTCCTCTCCCCGAAACTCATCCTTGCCCCCTCCAATATGGGCTGCAGCAAGGACTTTGATAAACCAGGGACTATTTTCAAATTTTTCCTTGCTTATACTGTGCTTTAAGGGCTACTATCAAATTAAATTTCAGCGCATTCATGTATAATTCAATATTCAATAAACATCCTTACAATATCTACTACATACAAAATATCCTGCTTGTCTCTGAGGGAATAGAAAGAGGAATAAAACACAATGTCTGTCCCCAAGGGGCTTTCAGTTTAGTGGAAGAGATGTCAGATACCCAATGACAGTGACACAAAAACCATTTTCATGTTGTTTTTCCCCCAGCTGCAGAAAGCAAGAACCAAGTATATCAGCCTCCTATTGTGGTATCCTCTGAAGGAGCTCTGGTGGAAATTCCCTGTAACCACTCTGTGTCCAATGGTTATTACTTCTACTGGTATAAGCACTATCTAGGATCTGCTCTAAGCCTCATCATTTTTGGTTCAAAGGCAACTCAGAAGGAAAGATACAACATGATATACACACGAGTCTCCTCGTCTTTGGTCATTGAGCAGGTGCAGAGGGAAGATGCTGCTGTGTATTATTGTGCTGTGACAGACACAGTGATAGAGACTATAGGGGATGCTGAATCTAAACCTTTGAATTGTAATCAGCCTTTGTAAGCAAAAAAGAGATGCTTTCATGTTGTACTTAACTGTCAACTCTTTAGCTTCAGAAAAGCATTTGATCACGTACAGAATTTTAACACACGATTTCACTTAAGAAGGAAAAAAATCAGAGCAAAAAATAGCATGTTAGAGCTTGGAGGATTATTGGAGATCATCTAGTCCAGTTCTTTCATTTTACAGATGAGGAAATTTAAATAGAGAAAGTTTAGATAACTAACTCCATAGCTGTTCAATGGCAGTCATATACAGATCCATAATAAGTAGGAATGTTCATGTTTGAAGAAAATTAAGGCTTATTTTCCTTTGTATTTCACAGAGGGGGAAAAGGAGAAGGATGGCATTGGAAATGTAGCGGACAATTCAACAATGGGTGAAATTGTGCCGGGAGGACTTGCTCTTTCCCCAGAAACTGTCTTAAATTTCCTTATGAATTGAAGAGGAAGGCAGGCTGGAGGAAAGGTGGAAACCAGGAGAGGAGAATTGTGGTATAAGACCCAGGGGAAGGTGGCACAGGAGGTAATATAGCCGTGTTGTCCAGGTAGTAGAGGAACATAAAATATGGGGATGGTATTCTTTGGACCACTGTGGGAAGGAAATACACATACTTCTCTACCCCACACCTCCAAAAGGAAGCATGTTTCCTGTAGATGTTGGAGCCCTGGAAAAAACACCTTGTTAGTCCACCCTAGTTGTGGCCCTGATTATCTATAATTACTTACAATTTACTTATTAAAAAAAGAAATGGAAATGGCACCAGATTAATGTGTATCCTGGGGAGGTAAATGTGGGAAGTATATGTCAACCATTTGCAAGATTCTGAAATATCAAAAGTGGCTACTATATTATTTAGTGAAAAAAGGAAAAGTGGAAGCTGTAATAATAATAGATTTTTTTTAAATCATGGAAATGCTCTGACTGTTAAGACAATTGTCTGGGAGTATGTGTGCTAAAACTACCAACGATATTAAATATGATAATAATAACTCTTCTTCTCTTTCCTAATTTTCTTCGATCCTTGTTCTCCTGATTTCTCTTTTCCTCCTCATGGCTAACTTGTCTGACTAGAAACATGGCAGTCTAAGAAATTATATGTAATTTTAGAATTTCCCAAATTAATTCATTCTATTTGCAAACATTTCTTTCAATGCAGTAAGGGACGAGGCAGCAAAAGAAAGATAGAATCTATTTTTATGTTCCTTTATTTTTTTAATTAGATTTAATTGGTATAGGGTATTCCTGGTTATGAACTCCATCTACCCATGCAGAATGGCACCTTCTCTATGACTATCAGTTTCAGAATTGAGCGGGGGCACTGAGAAGTCAAATGGCTTCCATAGGATCACACAGTCAACTTTGTCAAGGGTGGGATTTGAACTCAGTCCTTCCTGGTTGAAGCCAGTTCTCTCTCCATTATGTCATTCATGTCATTCTCTCTCTCTCTCTCTCTCTCTCTCTCTGTCACACACACAGACACACACACACACACATGATTATGACTGCTTTCAAATCAGAGCTGGGGTACTCTGTAATACATTCATAATTTGGTGAACAGATGTAATCTACTCACTGAGATGAGTCATAGGGTTCTAGGTTTAGATCTTTAAGGGACCTTAGAGCTCATCTAGGTCCATCTCCTCAGTCTATAGATGAGGAAACCAAAGTCTAGAGAAGTGAGATTTGTTCAATGTCACATAGGTAAGTGACAATCCTGCTACAAAATCATTATATTTATCACCATTCTCCCCAGTCACTCAGACTTGAAATCTTGCAATTACTTTTCTTTTTCCATCTCACTTTCCTCTAGTCCCCATAGTTGAGTAATTGGCAAGTCCTATTGATTCTGACTCCCCCATATCTGACACCTCCATCCTCTCCTCTCCACTCATATAGTTATGGTCATTCATATCATCCTCCCTTCTACCCTGAACCCTTCTAGCCTTGAATAGGGCTTTCCTGTTCTTCTGTATTCCCAGGCCCTTCTTTCCTTAATCCATTCTTTTAAAATATTATTTTAATTGAAATCTTCTATTTTTACATGACACCCCTTTTTGAACGTTCTTTCCCCTTCCTCTCCGTAGCAAGTCATCCTTTGCATCAAAGATTTAAAAAGAATAGTAAGAAAAAAAATGCAGCTCAGCAAAACCAACCAGGACATTATTGATGTCTGACAGCACATGCAGTACTAACAGCTCCAGCACTGCACCCCCTACAAAGAGAATAAGCTACCTTCTTGACTCATTCTTTACCAAACTACTATATGAATTTTCTTAATGTAGAAATTTAATCACATTATTCCCAGCTAAAACAAAACAAAAAGAAATAAATAAAGACTCTTAGTATCTTCCTATTATTTATAGGACAAATGCAAACTTCTTTTCCTGAAATATAAGACCATTGACAATCTGGTTCCAAATTCCCTTACCTCACCCCATTCTCTTTCATTCAGGCAATATTCTAACCAAATTGCACTGATGATGATGATGGTGGTGGTGGTGATAACTAGTATTATATAGCATTTTAGAGTTTGAAAGCACTTTATACATGTTATCTCATATGTGCATCACACCACCCTTTGTTGTAGGTGCTATTATTATTCCAATTTTTACAAATGGCAAAACTGAGGCTGAGAGAGGTAATGACAGTTGCCTAGAGTCATACAGCTAGTAAGTATCTGCGACTGGATCTGAACTTAGGTTTTCCTGATTCCAGGTCCAGGACTCTACCATCCCACCCAAGTGCCTCAGGACCTGCGTCCAAATATTAGTTCTGTCACTTAATACCTGTGTGTAACTTTGGGCAAGTCACTCAGCATCCCTGGGTCTCAGTTCCTCATCTGAAAAATGAGGGAATTGTCTGATATTCTTTTTAAAATTAACAGGCTGTTAAGATGATTAGAACCGAAACTGGGTAAATGGAAAAGGGGTAGGAGAGGCTCAATGAACATTTTACTCTCAGTTCATTTTCTTGCCCACTGGAGGGCACTGGTTCACAGAGTAGGCAGACAATCACAATGGGCAGCAACAATGCTAATTATGCCTCTTTCACTAAACACATTATTTCTCTTCCTTAAGAAGCAGAAAGCAAGGAGATTTACAAATAAAGGTCATCACTATATTGAAGAGCCACCACCACCACCATCACTACCACCACCACCACCACCACCACATTTATATAGAGCTTTAAGGTCTGCAAAATGCTTTACATATGTCATTACAGTTGATCATAGCCAAGGGCAGCTCAGGAGATGGGCAGGTGATAGATATTAGAGTTGAGGCAGCTGTGTAAACTGGGTATTCTAAAGAGAAGACTCTGGATGAGGGGTAAAGGTGGGTAGAGATGCTCATCATTTCTTATGGCACAGTAGTATTCCATCACAATCATATTCCACAACTTGTTCAGCCATTCGCTAATTGATGCACATTTCTGCAATTTCTAGTTCTTTGCCACCACAAAGAGAGCTGCTATAAACATTTTAGAACATACATGTTATTTTCCTTTTCCCCTAATTATCTTTGGAGATAGACCAGTTAGTGATATTTCTGGGTCAAAGGCAGTTTAATAACTCCGAGCATAATTCCAGATTGCTCTGCAAAATGGTTGGGTCACTTCACAATTCCACCAACAATAAATTAGTGGCCTGATTTTTCCACATCCCCTGCCAACATTTGTCACTTTCCCCTTCTATCATTTTAGCCAGGTGTAAAATTGTATTTCAAGGTTGTCTACCATATATATCCTACCCCACTGTGCTACCCCACCACATCTGTGCTAACATTGTTCTGTGTTCTTGTAATGTCTTACACTTTTATACTATATATTTGTTGAAATCCAACCATCTTTTAAGTTTTCTCAAGTATCATTAACTTCCTGCTTCCCTGTTCCTTTTTCCATCCCATTTATTAATACTTCTTCCTTTTCTGGTCCAAGACAGCAGAACATAGACCTTAGACATTTCACTTAGTAGGTATATATTTGGAAAACAGGTCTTGTCTCTGATTGGTTGGTTAGCCAGGCTGAGTCTGTTTTCTGAAGCAGGAAAAGAAACAGGGTAGAGAGGCAGACTCTTTGGTAGCTAAGGATGCCTGCTCAGCATCCCAGACTCTAGAATCGAATTTTTATTGATCCCTTGGAGGAAGACAAATGGAGAAGGTCTGGAGAATCTCATTAATGGTCCTGTGGCTTCAGTTGGTCTGTAAGTTGGTGGGTTTCTAGAAATTGAAAGGAGAAGACCTTGGAAATGTTTTTCATAAATCAAGGAGGGGAAGATGACAGCTAAGATTGACTCCATTGGGGATTTCTGTAGCTATTATAGTAAGAAAATAAGAATTCTAGAGATGTCATCTCTAGATTGTGGTCTGATTACCAGTGTCGTATGTATAAAACTGTCTTCCTGAACAGGGGCAAGATTCCAAAATAAGGTGGAACAGAGTCCCCAGCTACTGAAAGTCAAGGCAGGGGAAGATTCCACTCTCAAGTGCAGTTACAAGGTAATCCCTTTTAACAACATACGGTGGTACAAGCAGTGTCCTGGAAAGGGCCTTGTCTTGTTGATATTAGTACGTTATTCTGACGAAAGAAAATCAAATGGAAGATTCAAAGCCACACTCAACGTCACCGCTGAAGAGAGTTCCCTGCATATTACAAGCTCACAGTCTAAAGACTCGGCCACCTACTTCTGTGTGGCAGGAGCACAATGTTTCTGAGCCACCTGCAGTCTGCACCAAAATTTTCAATCTAGGGCTACAGTACCATTTCCTGCTTTATGTAATAGGAAATAATAGCTAAATAAAGCTAATAATTATAATAAATATAATAATAATTTGTTATAGAACATTAAAGTTATCACAGAAGCAAAGTCCAATTTAATACTATTAAAATAATATGTTCATCTATATAGACTTATCATATACCCATTATGCCATATTGCCTCCCTCTCCCACAACTGTTAATGACTTCAGTTTTTTAGCTATTGCCCATCACACATGGAAGAGAATAGGATGGACACTGAACCCTAGCTTCTGTAAGAGTGGTGGGAAAACTGACAGTGAAGTGGAAGAGATATTGAACTTGATTAAAATCCTGCTAATGCCATTTGCTTCTTGTGTGACCTTAGACAATTAACCTCTTTGCAGATCCATAAGTAGAAATATATTCACTAGAAACACAAGGAGTTGGAAAGAAGGCATGAGGATTAAAGAAAAGAAGTGGGGGATAGTAGCAAGGGGAAGATATGATGATAATAGGGGTAGTACAGGGGACAGTCTTATTGTGGGTAAAGTCTCATTGTGGGCAGGGGAGGTATGGCTGTTTCCCAGAGCAATTAGTGCATCATATGGCTACCTCCATTCTTTTGAAATTAGCTTTATACATCTAGTTCCCATAGACCTTTCCTCCTCCTCCAAGGATCTCTCATGGTATGTCCTTTTTTTTTTGCTGTTTAAATGAGTCTCTGCTCCTAGCTCCATTTTTTATATCAGGTGAGTTAATTACATTTGCTTACTCTTCACCTCAGCACATAGGAGATGTGTCTCTTTGGCTCCCATTGGCTTCTAGGTTTTAGAGAGGCAACCCCCCATTGTCTTGCTTACCTTTCCATCCCCTATATTTCTCTGGGGCAGCTGGTCTGGGTTATTCCAATTACCTAAGGGCTGGTTCCAGAAAGATTTCCAAAAAGGAAGGGGTCAGACAGAGTTCACTGTTGCCATTGAAGGAGCCTTCAGGAAGAGAGAGGAACCTGTACCAAAGGAAAAGGTGAACTTGTAGTCCGTGATAAATTTGAAAGGCATTCATTAAAAAAAAACCAAAACACCTCATTACTAAATCATCAAACAATCAAAAATCAAAGACTGCAGAAAAGGACATCAGCACTGCATCTTGATAAGGAAAAAGAAGATCGTGCTTTTCTGTCATCTTACCCATCTACTCAACTTGAGACGAGGAAGCCATAATAAAAAAGGACTGAAAATGTACTTCAGTCCCAAAACACAAGATCAAAAAAAATCATGCTACAGAAGATAGTGATAAAATATTCAAACAAGACAGGTGGTATAAGGATGGGATAGGGGGGTAGAGTGGTATCTGGGCTCCATAGTGTCAGACTTAATAGGAATATTTATTTGGAATGTTTTATATAAAATGAGTCAGTAATAGATTTATAGGATCTTGGAGTTGGAAAACACATCAGAAATCATCCTATTGGATGCCTACCAAATAAACCTTTCTTACAATATGACCAGGAACTGGTCATCCTTTCCCTGATTAAATACCTCCAGTGAAAAATAATGGATTCCTCCCCTGCCCTCAGGTAACCATTCTCTTCTTGGACACCTCTGGTAGGGAGTTTTTTATTCCCTTGAGTGGAAATATCACTCTCTGCAACTACTTCACACTGTTCTATACCTTCTCTCTGAGGATAAATGGAACAAGTTTAGTCTTTGATCCTATACAAAGCAGTGTAGGATATAACCATCTATTCTTCTCTATTTTGTAATGGTGTGACATTTTAGATTTAGATTTTAAAAATATATTTATAATTTATTGTGACATATAGTATAAGATGCTGGTCTATACTTATTTTCTTTCTAAATGCTTTACAGCTGTCTCAGAAATAAATAATATTTTCCCCAGTTGTTTGTGTTCTTGGGTTTAATGAATCCTGGCATATGTGTATATCTATCTATCCATCCATCCATCCATCCATTCATTCAAACAAACATACATACATACACACATATGTATATATATATATATTGCTTTCCTAGTCTATTCAACTGTTCTACTTTTCAATTTTTTTTTACTAATACCAAACACAAAATAACTGGCAGTAGGCAGAGTGAAAAGCTAGAGCTAAATATTTGTGTCAGTAAATACATAGTGACTGTGTCTTCTTTTCTTTGTGATTATGTCTTAAGGACAGAGTAATAGCTAGGACATAGTGACTGGGGCTTCTTCTTGGTGCACTGAAATTTGGGAGGTGTTGACAAAGGTTGTGCTCCTTCTGGAGAAACAACTAATCTTAGCACCTAGTTAGCAAGAATAATTAATTAGACTAATAAGCTAGTAGGGTCCAATCTTGCTGTATTAGAAAGCAAATGAATAACTATTACATTTTAAATGAGTGACCATTCTGAAGATATATGTGTAATTTAACTTCAAGAACATATTTTCTTATAGGAGATTTCAAGTAAAGTTAGAGATATGTGTTCTAGCATATATATATGTATATACATGTAGAGATATACTATAATAGTTTGATTGCTAAATATTTAATAACATATATAGTATGCATATGGATGGACTAATATAGCAATACATTTTGTATGTTTGCTGCATTCTTGAAGAAAATTTTCAGTATAGACCTCTCAACTTTTAAATTTTATGCACCTATATAAGATAAATAACTGTCTGTAAGGCCATGTAAGTAACAATCCAATACACTGAAAATGTCCCTCTGTCTCACCTTACATGCATACTGCATACTATGTATATCCTTCAAAGCTAATCACAAGCTAGACCAGTCTTATTTTCCATCCCTCTTCTTACCACTCCCCCCAAGTCAATTAAAATGGTCAAAGATGCCAAGGCACAAATTTGCAAGTGTAGGCAAAAGATAGCAACTCATCTCCTTACCAATTAGAATTTTGGAAAACAGAGAAGTTAAGAAGCAAGCTTCCCCACTACCTGTCCTCGCCTCCCAAATATAAAAGCAAAATGTAAGTTTTCTTTTTTCAGGAACTCATGTTTCACACCGGCATGAGACTGCACAGGTCTAGAGTCAATACTCTCACTGGAGGGGATTTGAAATGCACATAATCAGGGGCCAAACACAGCCATATTTTATTTTAATTAAGGGCCAGTTAACTGTTGAATAAGTGATATTTACTGTCTTGCTGAATTAAAGTAAACCAAAAGCACAGAGTGCACACTGTTCATATTGCTTAATATCCATGCTTCCAGGAGCATGGCATGTTGGAACTAGGTACATACTATAGAGGTATTACTTTGGTAAAGTAGAAAGAATGTTAAAAAATGGTAAAGTGGGAAGAATGCTGACTTTGGAGTTAAAGGATCAAGGTTCCAATCCTGCCATTTACTACTTCTGTGATTTTGGGCAAATAATTTAACCTCTTTCGGAGTCAGTTTCCTCAACTTTAAAATAAGAGCACTAGGCTGGCTGGCCTCTAAAGTCTATGATCTGATGAAGGAATGCTCACCCTGCTCACTTTGGGATGGGCTATGCAGAGTGCCTGATTGGCCATTGCCAATCCAATGTACCTACTTTGCCCCCACCTCTCACTGCAGCAACCTCCCCGGTAATGGATGTATAGTGGTGTAGAGTAACACCCTATCTCCCCTACTCCTTGTTTGAATTGACCTGGGTGACAAAGTTGCTAGTTATGGCTTTTTTGGAAGTAGGAGAGAGCAGAATCAATTCATACATAACACCTGCTCCCTAGCTTTTCTTTACCCTTGAAAAAGAACTCTCTCAGAAGAGGCCCTGCATATGGAGTACAAACTCAGTAGGTAACTAAATATAATTAGATAATTTTATTTTGGTTTGTGTAGTGACTTCTGTTTGCCTTAGGGTGAGTCAGCAAGGTGCTAATTCTCAGTTAAAAACTCCTATCTAGGTTATGTTGTCTAATCTCCAGAAAAAGCTGAAGTCAGTCAGTAATAAATTAAGCTTCACTCATGAGCTTCCTCAGCAAATAAACTCACCAGCTCAGCAAACACATTTGGGAAACAGTTTGCCATAGAATTTTGCTAAAACAATTAGTCAAATGGAGTCACCACAGAGAGACAAAAACAGAGACACAGAGATAGAGACAGAGGAGAGGAGAGACAAGGAAAGAAAAAGAGGCAGACAGAGATAAAGAGAAAAGAGAGAAGATCAGAAAAAGAGAGAGGGGAGAGAGAAGTGGGAAGGGGAGCTAGAGGGAGAGGAGAAGATAGGGAGAGGGAGGAAGAGGGGGAGGGAGGAGAAGGAGAAAGGCAGAGAGAGAGAGAGAGGGGGAGAGAGAGAGAGAGAGAGAAAGGGGGGGGGAGAGGATGGGGATCTCATTCCAATCAAGTAAAAAGCAAAAGGGTTTTGCAGTGACTTCCTGAAAGCATCCAATGTTTGTGTTTCTCCCAGGGCTAAGTCAGACTTATGTATGCGTAAAGTACAAATTGATCTCCATTTTGGGGGAAATGATAGGACTGGAGGGATGCAAATCTGTTCCCCAGGGTTTAAAGGAGGATAAAGTTTTCTTTGAAAGAATGCAAATAATGGTTCAAGGAGGAAGTCAAGCAGGAAAAGGATGTGAAGATGCAGAGAGACATCCTTGTCTGGGTTGGGAACATGTGAGGGTGAAGTAAGCATGACACTTGGAAGGAAAGGAAGAAGAGAATCATTTAACATTTGGAGCTGAGTAATAGGTATAATTCTTTTAGAACTGGACTATCTTAGAATCACAAAATTTAAGAAATGGAAAGGGCCTCAGCAGCCATCCAGTCCAACCCATACGTAAGAAAAGTCCCAAATATAACCTAACTTACAAATGACCTAGTTTTTGCCAGAAGTAGGGCAAGACTTCTTCAAGCTGTTCCAAATCGATTTAAGGCTACCCGAAGGAATGGTAAGATGAGTTGATAGACTCCTTAAGGTCCATAGAGCCATAGGATAGAGTTGAAAGGGGCATCAGAGGCCCTCTAGCACAACTATCATGTTTTTAAGATGAAGAAACTGAGAACTACCGAAGTTACATGACTTGCTCAAGGTCACACAGCTAGGAAGTATCAGAAACAAACTTTGAACCCAGGTCTTCCAACTCCAGAATTAGTGTTCTTTCCACTATAATATAATGCTTCTCCCTTAGGGAGAAATCCTAGAATCAGATTGAAAGCTACAAAAGACCTCAAGAGCCTTTTACATGAAAGAAAACTGAGGCACATGGTAGTTAAAGGACTTGCCTATGGTCATACAGGTAGTCGATGATAGAGTTTTGATTTGAACCAAACTCCTTTGACTATAAAGTTAGTGTTCTTTCCGTTGTATCCTGATCTGGCTCTGGTTAAGGACAAAGCAATAGTAAGTCAAGCCTGATAACCATGGTTGAGCTGCTTAGTAATTCAGGCTAGAGGATCTGAAGGTAGGGGGAGAAGGCTTTTGTCTAGGAAACTTGAGATACTCCATGTTTCTGGACTTGGCCTCCAGAGGGCAGTGTTACAGTAATGGCACTTGCCTCTTATAACTGCTCAGCAACATTCAGTAGGAGTTTTTATCTCCCTGTAGCTTCTCTAAAGTGCTCAGACTGAACACTCTTCAGATACCTTGAGGACCAGTGGGGGTCTAAAGCCGGAAAGCAACTTAGATCACAGAGAAAGAGCCTCTGCCAAACCAGGCTCTGAAATGAGGGCAACCAAGGACAGCTACTAGTCCAGAATATTCCTCATCCCAGCCTGTCCCAAATCTCCAACATCCATACAGCCATTCTCTTTTGTGAAGGTGAGACTAGTAGAAGGGACCCCCAACTTCCTCACTGCTCAGCCATGATCAGTGTGTCCATCCCAGCACTTACGATGTTCTTCATCCTGAGTGAGTAGCATTTCCATTTATTTCCATTCTTCTTCTTCTCTCGTTGTAATATGTATAGAAATAGTTTGATTTCATCAGGACAGTCTTGTACCAGTTTCTCTGATGCAGGTTTAATTTTATAGGAGGAACAAGAGCTCAGTCAGTGACTCAGCCTGAAGACCAGGTTACTGTCTCTGAAGGGGATCCACTAAAATTGAAATGCACCTATTCATATGGGGCAACTCCTACTCTCTTCTGGTACATCCAGTATCCTAACCAAGGGCTCCAGCTACTATTGAAATACACATCAGGGAACAACCTGGTTAAAGGTATCAAAGGTTTTGAAGCAGAATTTAACAGGAGCAAAACCTCCTTCCACCTGAAGAAACTCTCAGCCCAAGAGAGTGACTCAGCTAAGTACTTCTGTGCTATGGATGCACAGTGAAGGATCTTCCAGAGGGAGCTGAACACAAACCTCTTGAGATGCTGTGGCTTTCAATGAACTAAATTCATATACTGTCATATCTCATATACAGTCCCTTATTCTGTGCAGATAGCAGTGCAGGGAGGGTGGAGCATTCAGAAGTAATTGAATTTGTATTCATATTCAGAGCTGCTCTGTAGACATAGGTACTCCAAAACAAACCAAAAAAAAAAAAGCCCTCCCATTTCTATTATGACCTATGTCAAGCAACAAACAAACAATCATTTCCCTAAACCCAAAATGTAGACAAAGATTTTCTGGTTATTCCCCTAAAGAATAATACCTTCTACTATCTGAAGGATTCTTATTTCCCAGGGATTTGGTGGATCTAGGAGTGATGGAGAAAATAGAATTAGGAACAAACTGTGTTGTATGGACAAACCCTTGCTGAATGATGGGAGCATGACCTTAAGTGGGACAGTCATAGAAGAAGCTGGTGCCTGGAGGTAGCCATGTAAGTTGTGATGGAGTTGCGATGGGGAGAGGAGAGATAAGCTTTCTTTTCTTTGTTTCTTTTCTTTCTCTAACAATCCAACAAAGACAATATAATAGGCCTCTATTCTTGGGGATCATACCAAGTTAACTATATTCCTGCAATTGTCTTGGGATTTAAGAGTGGCAAGAGACTTCGGTGACCATCTGATCCAACCCCTACATGGAAGGAATTTCCATTACAACATACTTGACAAGTGAGAAGTCTAGTAGTCTTTGCTGGAAGATAATCAATTCTCACCCACTCTAAGATTCCCACATCAACCTAAGGTGTCATCTAGACACATGTCCTGGAAAATATATCCTTCCCCAACTCTTTCTCTCCCCTCTCCCAGTGAGATTCACATATATGTCCAGGACATGAAATCTCAAGCCAAAGTCCTTCCAGGTAAACTGTAGGTATACACACATATATCTACATTCACACATATGTGTATATAGTAGAACTTAGCATATATATGTATATATGTACTTGGCACATAGTAAATGCTTAATAAATGTTTTTTCATTCATTCATATGTAAGTAGATAGGGATAAAGATAAGGATAGAGATCATACCTGTGATTTCATTGCTATTCTGTTGTTGGATCATTTCAGTTATGTCTGACTCTTCATGATCACATTTGGGATTTTCTTGCAAAGATACTGGAGTGGTTTGCCATTTCCTTGTCCAGTTCATTTTTACAGATGAGGAAAGTGAGGCAAACAGGGTTAAGTGACTTGCCCAGGATCACACAGCTAATAAGTGTCTGAGGCTGGATTTGAACTCAAATCTTCCTGACTCCAGGCCTGGCACTCTATCCACTGTACCAGTTAGCTGCCTTTCATTGGTGTAGGTAGGTTCTAGATGAGGAAATTTCCTCTACAATGCAAGTCAACACCTTCTATATAACTTAGAGTCTTAGAGAGTTGCCTAGAGCCCTTAGAGGTTAAGTAACTTGCCCAAAAATAGTATGATCAACCAGTATGATCAGAGGGAGGGCTTGAACCCAGGTCTTTCTAGCTTCAAGATTTGCTATTAATTACTCCATGCTGTCTTTCATGTAAGCAGATATA
>NW_020954672.1:2354143-2578819 GCF_900497805.2 Vombatus ursinus
AATTTAGTCATTAAAAGAACTAATTTGTATTAATCACAACATCATCTAGATATATTTAAAAAATAGTCAAACATTAATTGCCAGTGTGGTGTGGTAGAAAGGGTATTGAACTTTGAATTAGAAGATACCTGGGTTCAAATTCTCCCTGCCAGCAAATACTAGTTTTGTGACCATAGGCTAGTCACATAATGATTGGGATTTCTGTTTCCATATATGTAAAATGGGCATAATAATACCTGTAGTATTTACTTCCTATAGTTGTCATGAGAATCAAATGAGGTGAAGACTGTAAAGTGCTATGCAGACCTTAAAGCTGTATATAGATGTTGGCCACTATGATTTATTCAATCTAGGGAAGTTACGTTTTCTTCTTTATTATACTGGAAATCATTCTGTATTTGAAGTGATTGAAGGGACTAGAAGTGTCTAGCCTAAAGAAAAGAAGACTCAGGGAGGACCTAGCTATCTTCAAATATTTGAATGGCTCTCATTTGAAAGAGAGATTAGATTTATGTTGCTTGGCCCCAAAGGTAGACCTAGGAGCAAGGTTTAGAAGTTGCAAAGAAGCACATTCAAACATTCCTCTCCAGGCTCCATTCTTGACTCTGGAATTTCTCCACTTTACCCTCAAAACCTCTTTAGTCTGAAAATTCCCTCTACCCCTATACTTCTCACCATTCACCCTCTATGGCTACTTTCTCTGATTGTTTG
Organism: Vombatus ursinus; assembly: GCF_900497805.2. NCBI lineage: Eukaryota > Metazoa > Chordata > Mammalia > Diprotodontia > Vombatidae > Vombatus > Vombatus ursinus. The sequence continues at coordinate 2,354,855 of NW_020954672.1, forward strand.
GTTCTTCCCAGAGCCTCCATTTTAAGGAGGATGTCAGACTGGCCATTCTGATCCAGGCTGCACTTTTGACTCTCCAGACTTTCTCTTTCATGCTCTTGTGTATAGTACCTTCATTTCTTCACCTATCAGTATATTGGGGTCACTTTAAGAATACGTTGCAGAAGAGCTGCTAATCTGCATTTCTAGAAGGAATTTTCTCATTCAGAGTTCCCCATATTAATAAAATCACAAGACTGTTGTTGATGATGATGGTGGTGGTGGTGGTGATGACAAAGATGATGAAAATTGACATTCATATGGTACTTTTAGATCTGTGAAATTCTTTACACTCCTTATCTCATTTAATCCTTACAACAACACCATCAAGTCACAACTAAAAAATTACTATTCTCATTCTGCAGGTGAAGAAACAGGTTCAGATAGAGTAAGTGACACACATATGGTCTATTCTAGTTGTCAGGAGGTCCATTTCTTAGGTAAGGTTTAACATTTTCTCTTCCAATCAAGTTATTCTCCATTATTTCTTCTGGAGATTTTCTTCCTTTTTTTAATCTCTTGATTTATTTCTTCTAAGTATTCATGTTTTCCTTGTGAAAAATCCATTTTTTCCTTTGAGTCATTGTTTTCATTTGTTACAGCATTGTTCCTTCCTTTTAGGGGATCTCTGCTGTTGTTCAATTCTTTCAGTTGTGTCAGACTCTCCACGATCCCATTTAAGGTTTTCTTGGCAAAAATACTGGAGGGTTTGCCATTTCCTTCTCTAGCTCATTTTACAAGTGAGGAAACTGAGGAAAATAGGATTAAGTGCCTTGCCCAGGGTCACACATCTAGTAAGTGTCTGAGGCTAGATTTGAACTCAGGTCTTTCTGATTCTAGGCATAGCACTCTATCCACTCTGCCACCTACCTGCCTTTTGAGGGATCTTCAGATATACAATAATTTTTTTTTCAACATTGGGCAATGATTTCTTGGATTTATTCATCCCTCTAGTTTTAGTTCTTGAATTAGGCATTTCTACCAGGGCCAGGTTCCACCACCTACTGCACTTTTGAGTGAAATGGTCAGCCTTTCTTGGTCTTGCCCTGGGTCTCCTGGATTCCTGTGCTGACCTGTACCTTCTGGGATCAAGTTTCCTTGGAGTGCTGAAATTTCAAGACTTTCTTCAGGTTTCAGGACATAGTGTTAAGGACCTCAGACTCCCTGGCCTGGGCAGTCAGGGTCTGAAAGTTGCAGTGATGAAATGGTCCATGCTGAACAGCTCGATGCTGCAGGTGTTCTGAATTTCCCAGGTCTTCCCCGTGGGGCTTTCTGACTATGCTGGAGTGTTCTCAGAGGATTGCTCCATTCTTGCTGCTTCAGAACAAAAGCCATTGCATGCCACATGCATTGTTGGCTGCCCCCAGTTGTCTGAAAGGCTGTACTGTGCCACTACTCAATTTGCTGGCAGTCCCCTTTCCTATCACCCTCAGGCTTCAGTCTGACATCTTGTATGTTTCTATTCTGAAAGAAGAAACTTAATTGTCCTCTCTTATTGGATTGCTTGATTATTATTCTAGGTAGTGCAAACATTGAGTTATTGCTAGAAGTTTTATGGGGTCTAGGTTGTCTGTCTCCTATTCAGGCAGTCATCCTATCTGGAATTTGCTTCTCCTCTTCTTTTTTCTTTTTTTTTTAGGCAATTGGGGTTAAGTGACTTACCCAGGGTCACACAACTAGTGTCGAATGTTTGGTCTGAGGTTGGATTTGAACTCAGATCCTCCTGACTTCAGGGCCGGTGCTCTGTCCACTGCACCACCTAGCTGCCCCCCTCTTAACTCTTAAAACATTTGTTTGGACCACTCATGTGGCACTTACTGTACATTCCCTTTTATTATAGCCAAGTGTCTGTTGCTACTCTGATTGGTGAGGACAATGCTTTACAGCAGACTATACATTTCTTGAGGGCAGGGTTAGTTTTATTTTTGTCTCAGTGTCCCCAATACTTGACACAATGACTTGCATACAGTAGGTACTTATTAAGCTTAATATTTATGGTAGGACTGTCCTATTGTAATTCAGTGAAAATTTCTGTGGGACCAGAAGGGAAAGAAAAGAGAGATAAGATGAAAAAATATGACAAATGCCTTCCCGGGAAAGTGTGTTGTCTAATTTGGGGAAAATATCATTGGGATGTAAAGTCTCTACTGGCATAAGAGTGCTGAAGGGAGAGTATTCTGATAAATCACAGGGTTTTAGAATTGAGAGGGATCTCTATAACCATCTAAGCAATCAGTCACCTATGAGATTCATGATTAGTGGTCATCTGGCCTCTGCTTCAAAATCTCCACTGGAAGGAAGTCGGGAACACACGTATGGATAATTAATTGTTCAGAAGTATTTTCCTAACATCAAAACTAATATGGCTCTTTGAAATTTCATCTCATTGTTCTTGTTTTCCTCATATGGGGCCAAAGAGGTCAAGTCTAATCTTTTCTCTGTATGTTAGCCTTTAAAATTCTAAAGGATGTTTACCATACCCACTCCCATATTTCCTCTTCTCTAAGCTAAATATCCCCAACTCTGTTAACTGATCCTCAGGTGACATGGAGTCAAGGCCCTGCCTTATCCTAATTTCCTTCCTCTGGATGTTTCCCAGTTTATGAATGCCTAAATTTTGGCATCCAGACCTTTACACAATACTGAAAATATGGTTTCAATAGAGAAGAATGTAGGAGCACTATCACCTCCTCATTCCTAGAAACTATTCATCTCAATGCAGTCCATGATCACATTAGCTTTTTTGGCTGCCAAATAAAGCTATTGACTCATACTGAGCTTGTAAGCCATTGAAATCCCAGATAGATAAACATGTGCATATATTATACAGGCAGTACAGGTCTGAGAACAGATGTGTGGTGTGCACCACTGGAGACCTCCTTCCAGGTTGATATCAACCCATTAATGAGTACTCTTTGAACCCAACCATCCAACCAGTTCTGAATTCATCTAAATCTGCTATTATCCAGCCTATATATCTTCATATTTTCTTGTGAGGTGCTTTATCAAATGCTTTGCAATCTAGGTAAATTATTTCCCCCTATCCTGTAATCCATCAGGATAATAAACTTCTCAAAAAAAAGAGAAATGATTATTCTGGCATGACCTATGTTTATGGAACCATGACAAATTTTTTGTAATCCTTGCTTTCTTTTCTAAGTGCTCACTAAAACTCTCTTCAATTGTACATTCCAGAACTTTCCCAGCAATCAAAGCAAGCTCACTGCCATATTGTTTGCAAACTCTTCTTTCCTTATGGGTCCAAAACCCAAGTTCATTGTATTTCTCCCTCAATTCATACCTCATTGAACTTCCATATCTTTGTAGAGAGTACTGCAATTCATCTCATCATTCAGGTTCATTACCTAAGAGTCATACACCCCCATATGATTATATATATATATGATTTAAAAATCACTTTATGAAAATTGTCTAATTTTATGCTCATTATAATACTGAGAGACAGGTGCTATTAATATCCTCATTTTACAGTTGAAGAAACTGAGGCAGATGGAGATTAAGTGATTTTCCCAGGGTCACACAGTCAGTAAATGTCCAAGAACAGATTTGTACTCTGGGTGTTTCTGACTACAGGTCCAGGACTTTACCTACTGGGCCACCTACCTGCCATATCTGGTCATATGTAGAATTTTGTTGATTATGCCTCTTCAACATTTCTTACTCATCTATCTTTTTCTCTCCATTCACACCACAGCCATCTTAGTTTAGGCTTTCATTACCATTGGAAAGAACTCTTGCAATACCCACTTAACTAGTCTCCCCATGACCAGTCTCTTTCCCTCTAAAGTCACAAGGCTGTCACAAAGACTAGGGATATCCAGCTGTGGATTGCCCACTTATGCTCAGGAAAAAGAGATAAAGTAAAATAAAATGACATAAAACCAGAAACTGCTTTAGGCCAGTACATAATGCTCTCTATGCAATGTGTAAGCAGTAGACATTCTTTGAGGGTAGGGAAAGGTGTCTGGGTATGATCTCTGCAGGGGCCCCTCCTCACTGAGGGGATGAGAGAGACAGAGAGAATTACAATTTATAAATCACAGTTTCAGAAAGTGAGAGTGGAAACTTCTAAAACTAACATAGTGTCCCTGCTTGTCCTCAGCTAATTAAATTGTATTTACTTGGCACATTATGTCCACATCCCTAATTCCAGAAATGTCTTTGGACTCCTGCATTTATGCATTGTCTTCTTAAGTGTTTACCCCAATTGGCATGCACAAAAGAGTAACAATAAAGTTTATGTAGCATAATTCCTTTTGGCCTCCCAAATGCTAAATACACACATGTATACATATACATGTAAATGTTGTTATTGTTTGTCCCTCATTCTCAAAGAGGACCATGACATCAGAAAAGTGATATCATGACTTTCAAGTGAATTAGATTTAAGTGAAGCAGGGCTGGGCAAAGTTACCAGTCTCATTTTCTCCTCCAGAGCCATCTGGATCCATTAGCAAAATATAGATCAGGACGACTGTAGATGGATGTTGGTATTTTTAAACTAAGGTCTTTCCCAGGTCTCAGTTTGTCTGAGACAACACCCATTCAGTGATTAAGGCTAGGTAAGAAATGAGGCAAAGAATGGCCTCTTTTACCTAGTCAAAAAAAACCAGTCTGGGAGAGGAAGATTCTCAGGGTTTCTGGCCAAAACAGAAACAATTGCTATTTATACTCACTCTGAGCCATCAGAGCCCAAACAATAACCAAATGAAACTTGATCTAGAAACTATTATTGGCCAATCAATGAGAGCCAGAGCAATTTGAGTTTAAGGCACTGCCCTTAAAAAAGAAATCTAGCCCATAAACCCCAAGATACCTTGTGAGGTTTCAGAAATCAAAATTTATATTCCTTTGGGCAGAGCACCCACAAGTAAGGGTATGATTACCTATGTGGACAGAGAGAGAGAGAGAAGGAAGGAAGGAGGGAGGGAGGAAAGGAAGGAGAGAAGGAAGGAGGGAAGAAAGGAAGGAAGGAGATACATATATGTATATATGTGTGTATGTGTGTATGTGTATATATATATATATATATACACATATATATACATATATGAATGTAACCCACGTCCCAAAGCCCATTAATATGGGTCTCTTTTCTCATTGGTGAAGACCAATACTCTGCACCTGCATGAAGGACAAGGCAGAACTGGTTTGGCTTCTGGTTTCCAGCTTCTAAAGAGAGAATCTGTGTTGACAATCTCTCTTCAGGACACTGAAGGGAGCAAAAGACTCTGAGGAAAAGTCAAGATGAAAGGAGATGATAGTCTCTATTATGTCCCTGTCTCCAGCTTGCTACACTAGAGAGTTTGGGGCATTTCCTTTTGGCTGAAATATGAGACGCTGTTTTGGTAACTGCATTACTTCACTCCCAATGAGAGAGTTTCTTCACTCTGATATATATCCACATATGCATACTTTCTCTGATATCTATTTTGATATCAAATTGAATAAGTGAGCTTTCTTTGGCATTTGTTATGTTCATATGTCATATTCAAAGTAAAACTAGCATTTGGTAGGAAAGGAGTCAAACCTTAAATATAAAGCCTAGAGTTTTCATTTCTCCATTTAAATTAATAATCATTAGTTTAGCCTGAATTGAAAAACTCTATCTCCTAGACTAATAATATTTAAGGAAACAGATATAATTCTAGCCTGGTGTCCCCTCTTTCTGAGGATAGCAGAGTAATAGTTAGCCCTAGGTCCCAACCTCTAGCTTTCCTTCCTGGCAGGAATTAAAGTTTCCCTTGGAGAAAGGTGGGAGGAATTGATGCTAGAGATTTCTATTTTATCTCCCTGAAGGCTACACAAATGAGACACCCTACATTTCACACACACACACACACACACACACAGACACCCCCTCCCATGAACTAGTTTGGCTGTATACAATAAACAAACACATACACATGTATATACATACATAAACAAATATACCAGTATATGTATATGTGTGTATATATACTCCTGTAATATATTATATTACAGAATATATTCTTCTGTAATAAGCTTAATGATCTGTTTTAATCATTTAATTTTTTTCATAATTTGATGTAGGAGGTGAGTGTGTGTGTGTGTGTGTGTGTGCACATAATATTCCCAACAGTTCCTTCAGCACACTTGTTAAACAATTCTAAAATGCCAGGAATATGCCTTGCCTTGAACTTTGTCACCACTGAGGCCCTTTATTCCACCACTGGCTATGTCCACATACCGTTAAAAGACTGTGGATTGCTGGTTCAGCTGCATTGTCATTTAAACCATTGTTTCCTAATTTATAACTCCCTTAAAGTTGGGAGTGAACTTTTCTAAAGTAGGCTTCTTTCAGAAGCAATTAGGTGATGAAAGCCACTACAAATGCAAAAACAAATACAGTCATCTTGTCCCAGCAAGGGAGGGAGAGGTATCTCTCTGCATTGTCAGTTTTAGTGAGAAGAAAGTCACTTTCTTTTCTTTTTTGTTTTTGCACTTAATGGTATTTTATTTTTTCCAATTACCTGTAAAGATAGTTTTCAACATTCACTTTTTGTAAGATTTTGAGTTTCAAATTTTTCTCCCTCCCTTCCTTCCCTCCCCCCATCCAAGACAGGAAGCAATCTGATATAGGTCACACATGTACAATAATATTAAACGTAAGAAAGTCACTTTCAGTCTCCTGAAATTCAGCTCCTTCTGGGTGCTTTGAAGTGAACAGAGTTCAAAGGAAATACCCTAGTAGTACTTGGAGGACATAAATTACAAGGTTGTTAAGGCCCAAGGACATCCTAGCTTATAGACCTAAAATTATTTACTGCAATTTTCTTCAAGCTACAATTCTCAAGAACATAGTTCTTAGGGATTCATTAGTTTTTCTTTCATAAATGGCCACCGACAATTTACTTTTTATTCTTCCAGGAATACCAAGTGTTGTTTGTCCATTTCTGAAGAGGACCAATGAGTGATGTCTTGACTTGTGCATGAATTGGATTTAAGTGAGACAGAGCTGCACAAACTCATCCTTCTCACTCTCTCTTCCAGAATCAAAGAAGTCCGGTGGCAAGACAGAAGTCAAGATGACTGATGATGACCCAGGATGCAGTGGATGACCTTGGTGTCTGTGTCTGACCAGGCTTGAAGTGCTCCACAGTGCTTACTTCAACTGTCTTGTGTCCATTGGTGCAAATTGTTCTTATCTGCCCATTCTTTTGGGGGAGGTCTTCACATGCTTGGAGTAGACACCTTTCTTACTCATAGATAGATTTGAAACCCATCAGCTACCCTCCACCTGCTTTAGCCTATCGACTGAAATGATTTACTGGGGTGTGGCTGCTGCATGTGCTACAGCTTCTTGGAGCCACCAGTGAGCATTGAATGCTAGATAAACACCAAAGGTGGATAAGCAGCCCTGAAAAGGACTCAGCAAGCCCTCAAACCAGAGATGTTAGTCTTCCTTGAACACCCCATAAACTCCAACCAGATGCCTCATACTAAAAGACAATCAACCCAGGGGCAGCTAGATGGTGCAGTGGATAGAGCACTGGCCCTGAAGTCAGGAGGACCTGAGTTCAAATCCAGCCTCAGACCAAACACTTGACACTTACCAGCTGTGTGACCCTGGGCAAGTCACTTAACCCCAACTGCCTTAAAAAAAAAAAGGCAATCATCCCTAAAGGCATTATCAAAAGTACCACCAGAAGCATGAAGGTCAATCTGGGCTCACTGACATCTGTACTTTTCGTTTCCTTCTTCAACAACATCACTCTTTTCCAATTCTGCATGTCTTTACTAACCATGGAGTTTGAGTTCAGGTCTCACCCAGACCGGTCTCCTATCAGTTTATGTTTGATATTGAAATGGAGTGAGACACACATAGAATATTCAATAGTTAACAGAAAAAGATTTACTTAGCCATAGCAGGAAAAGGATATTCAGCAAGCATATGCACTGAGGACATCCCCTGTTGATTCAACTGAGTGATGCTCTCCTGTCTGAGTGAGTGCCCAGTGAGGTCCTCCAGCTAAGCATCAGAGAGTACCTGGAATTCCTCATGACTGTTTTGTATTTAAGCAACCAGAAATTGATGCTAATAACCTAGGTCTCTAGTCTCTTGAGCCAACAAAGTCCTTAGGATGGTTTCAATATCTTTTTAAGAAAAACAAAACAAAAAAACCTATCCTAATTGTATTAGAAAGAGGTTAAGATATTGATACCAAGTCCTCCATCTCTCCAAATTTCCTTTCTCTTTAGAGAGAACTATTTTTCTTTTAATCACCCAAGTGCATTACCTGAGTAACCAGTTGATAATTGGTTATAATAATAATAATGATACATTTTGTATTATTATATTATAATAATCAGTTGATAAGTTTTATTAATTCCAACTCCTTAATATCTCATTTATCTATCTCCTTTTCTCTATTCATGCCACATTCTCCTTAGCTCAGGCCCTCATCACCTCTCATATGAACTATTGCAATAATAATGTAATTGGTCTCCCTGCAACCACCCCCTCTAATCCATCTTCCACACAGCTGCCAAATTGGTATTACTACAGTGAAGCTTCACTGATTCCTCATTGCTTCTATGATAAAATATGAACTCTTCTATTTGGTATTTAAAGCCCTTCACAATTTAGATCCGACCTATCCTTCCAGGTTAATTATACATCCATGCTTCTTAAGTACTCTATCTCTGGCCAAAGTCCTATACTTTCTATTCCCATATGTGACATTTCGTAACGGGGCATTCCTATATTAGTGTCATTGTATTGCCTGCCTTCCATACCTTGAAATGTTCTCCTTCCTCATTTATGAATCTTAGAACCCCTAGTTCTTTCCAAAGGCCAATTCAAATGTTATTCCTAGTGCCCTCTCCTTCAAGAGGCCTTTTCTGATTCCCCTAATTATTAGTGCTTCCTCCCCCAAAATAACTTCCCATTTATTTGTGCATATATGTCTATCTATGTATTTATCTAATATATACCTAAGCCTATATCTATATCTACTTAATTGTGTAGTTGGTATATCCCACCCTCCTCACTTCCTACCCCTAGGAGAATTTTAGCTCTTTGGAAGCAGGGACAATTTTACTTTTATATTTGTATCTCAGGCATCTAGCATAGTGCTTGACAAATCATAAGTACTTAATAAATATTTGTTGATCAGTTTTTACCATAAATAAGGACACCTGACCTTCTTCTATTCCACAATCTGTCAACAGATCAGTGACAGAGGCTCAGCAATCACAACTGTCAATTCTTTCAGCACCTTAGGATATAGTTCACAGAATCATAGAATTATCAGATTTTACAGTTGGAAGGGGTTGGAGTTTAAGCAGCTCCCCACTCCCATTTTAATGATGAGGAAACTAAAGCCCAGGTAAGTTAAATGATCTCTCCAAAGTCACACAGGTAGTCAGAAGCAGAGCAAGGCTTCAAACATAGCACACATCCTTTCAGCTCCAAATCTAGTGCTTTTTCAACTCCACATTGGGGCCAATTAACTTGAAATTTTCAAAAGCTGCTAACTTACTATCTCCTTATTATCTTGAGTGTCAACTCCCTATTGGACGCTTAGGTTTTTCTGGTCAAAAAGCCATATTCCTTGGAAGAGAAAGCAAAAGCACAATGATGGTGGTATAACTCTGCCTTCTTTCTGTTGCCAATCAATTAACTTCTCATCTACCGCTAAGCAATGGTTCTATTCCTTTTTTGATCTTTTTTTTTCTTCCATATAACTAACCCCTCAAAATTCTCTTTTTGTAGTTCTAGCATTTTTTCAATAGCTTCAATTCATTCTGAATTTTATCAAGATAACTCTATGATTCAATGGATAGGGTGCTGGGCCTGGAGTCAGAAAGATCCACATTCATGTCTGGCCTCAGACACTTGCTAGCTGTGTGGCCATGGGCAAGTCATTTAATACTTACTTGACTCAGTTTTCTCATCTGTAAAGTGTATGTACCAATGCCACTTACTTCCCAGTCTTATTATAAGATAAAATGAGATAATATTTGCAAAGCATTATATAAATGGTAGGTATTATCACTCCTGACACTGAAAATTTTCATGCCATGCCTTTATATTCATTGATGCTCACCTTCCATTGCTTTTACCTACTATACACATCTTTATCAAATATAAGTTGGCTGATGAGTTACTTGTCTTATCTTCTTCCTAAAAATGTGCTGAGCTCCCTTAGTTTGGAGAATTTTTAAGGGTAATGATATAAAAGTGATCTAATGATAAAGGAAAGACCAGAACCTGAGAACATACCAAAGGGTAAAATTGTAAAACAAAACCAAAACTCACCACCAACACAAAGATATTAGGCAGGTATACTATTTTAAATGTGTATAAATGGAATGGCTAGAGAACGTGAATCTAGAGTGACTATAGAACATGTAACAGGATCCAGCACAGATGTCTGAATCATGGAGGCTTGTTTACATCCATTGAGAAGGATTCAATTTTTGAGACTCAGGTAGTGACTTAAATTTGGAAATTATAGCCATTCAAATGGAAATGAACTGCTGCTATCACTACTGCCTAATTATGACTTAGAGAATATCAAAGTTGGAATGGATCTCAGAGGTCATCAAGGTCAGTGTGTGCCTAAACAAGAATTCTTTCTATACTATATCTTGACAAATGTTTATTCAGATGCTGAAAGAATCCTTTCAGTGATGAAGAACTCACTATCACTCAAGGTAGCTCATTCTACTTTAGGGCAGAAATAATTGTTAATATTTTGCTCCCTTTACATCAAGTACAAATCTGTCTTTCAGCAACTTCTATACACTGATGCTAGTTTTACTCTTTGGAATTAAGCAAAACAGGTTTAATCCCTGTTTCTTATAAAGGTCTTTAAAATGTTTATAAACAGAGGAGCAGTTAGGTGACACAGTGGATAGAGCACTAGCCCTGGAGTCAGGAGTACCTGACTTCAAATCTGGTCTGAGACCAGACACTTGACACCTACTAGCTGTGTGACCCTGGGCAAGTCATTAACCCCAATTGCCTTGACAAAAAACAAACAAACCAACAACTTTATACACAGTTATGATATTTCCTGGAAGTCATTTCTTCTTCTGTAGGTTAATCACCATTTTATTCAAATAGCTCTCATATATTATTGTTTCAGTTCCTTTAATTGCCCTCATCATGCTCTAGACATGGCTAACTTTGTCAGTGTTATTCCTAAAATGTGCTGCTGAGAAGTCAATCTAGAACCTAGGGATAGGTAGGTGGTTCAGTGGAAAGAATGCTGGGCTTGGAGTCAGGAAGACCTGATTTAAAATCTGACCTCAGACACTTATTATCTAAATGACCCCAGGGAAGTCATTTAACTTCTGTTTGCCTCAGTTTTCTCAACTCTAAAATGGGATAATAATAGCACCTACCTTTCAGAGTTGTTGGGATGATCAATGGAGATATTTATAAAGTACTTAACACAATGGCTGGCACATAGTAGGTGCTTAATAACTGCTTGGTTTATTCCTTCTATAATGGAAAGAACACTGGATTTTGAATTGGAGGACCTGGGTTCAAATTTTAACTCATCTACCCCTTTATTATATTGGTCAAATCATTTAGTCTCTCTGGACTCAGGTATCTCATCTGTCAAAAGAAATGGGTCAGAATTTGGTAGCACAATTTGAAATTATGCTATGAAAGTAACTAAAATGTCAATATCCTTTGACACAAATGCATCATTGCTTGATATATGCTTCAAGGAGATTGAAGATAGAAAGATCCTAAATATAACAAAATGTTCATAACAACACTTTATTTTTGGTAGCAGAGAACTGAAAACAAAGTAGATGATAATTGACAGGGGACTGGATAAACAGATTTTGATACATGAATGTGATTGAATATTATTGTACCATAAGAAGGGATGGACATGAAGGATACAGAGAAGCATGAGAATTCATATAAACTGTTGCAAAGTAAGAAGAACCAGAAAAATAATAAACGCAATGACTTCAATAGTATAAATGGGAACTACCATCACCACCACACACACAAAAAGAAGATACAGTATGCTGTGTGATGATAAAGATTGACCTTTGCCACAAAGAACAAAATGCTCACTCCTCTTTGCAGAGGTGGAGATTATGGTTTTGGGTTGTTGCCTATACTGTCAGATTAAGTTGATGTGTTGGTTCATTTACTCAACCACTTTTTTTTGCCTTTTTATTCATTTTTACAAAAGATATCTCTGAGTATATAACTAAAATTAAAAAAAATAGGTATAAACATTTTTAAGTTAGAAGCATTGGATTAGATAACCTCTGAGGAATCTTTTTCCTCTAAAACCCATGATCCTATGTTCATACCAGGATAGATTATAGTAGTAGCACTGTGATCTGGTGCATTATAGACATGATGCTCCTTTTAGGGCATCCTATGATCATATTAGCTTTTCAGGCTGTCATATTACCCTACTGAATCATATTGAGCTTCTATCCACCAAAGGCTCTAGGTCCTGTTCACATAGACTACTGTCTAGTGGCCATTTCCCCTTTCCTTACCTTTGTATTTACTTTTGCTAAATACCATCTTATAAGATTTGACTAAATATTTCTAATTAGTGAGATATTTATGAATTGTGATTCTTTCATCCAGAATGTTAGTGATCCCTCTCATCTTTCTGTGATTTGCACATGTGATAAGCATGCTATTGCCATGTCTCCATCTCAGGTATCTATAAATATTTTTGAATAAAACGGGACCAGGGACAGATCCATACCTAAGTTGCTGCATTAGAAAACTCCCTCTAGGTTATGCCTGCACAACATATGGCCCACAGGCCACTTTTGGCCCACCAAAAGATTTTGGGTGACCCGTGAAAAATGTAGAGGATGTAAAAGAAAGTAAAGATGTAACAAGTGTTTTGTCTATGCCTCATTTAATCCATCTTCCACTAGTTACTATAGTGCCCATCATGTAACTGGCAGGTGGGTTGCCAATACTCTCTTCTTGTTTGTCACATGACCCGTGGCAACTAACCATTGTCAGTCTGTCTCTAGTCTGAGAGAAGTGAGAGTTGTATCTTTTTGCTGTGTTTTAGGTCATTACTAGCATTGAACAGGGACAAAATGAATGCAGCCATGTGCCAATGCAGCTGACACCAGCAATGCAATGAGTGGCAACAATGTGAGGGCTTCTTCCTTTTCCTCACTGCATGGCTGCCTTCCAAGTTACACGAGTGCCTGGTGCTCTCTCCAAAATCAGATACTCAGTTCAGTATTTCTTTGTATGAGAGAAGTTGCTATGGAGATTTTTTGACTCTAACATTAAAGTTTCTGGGGTGACTTTGTAAAATGGGTGGTAAAAAGAAACAGAAGTTCGAATCAGAACATAGAGTATTTAATCTGGAATGGACAAATAGATACTTGTTTATTTACATGAGAGACAAAATATTGTGCCTTGTTTGCCAAGAAGTGATAGCCCATTCTGAGGTAATATAATCTTCATCACCATTTCAAATCAAAATATTCTGGCTTAAGCAAATTGGACGCCAATGAAAAACAAATTAAAGTGTCCAAACTGTTAAAAAATTTGGAAGGTGGGTTGCCACTGGTAGCAGTGGGGAACAGGGATTTTTCAAGAAAGTAAACTCAGAAAATGAGGCAGCTACTAAGGTTATTTTTCAGATTTCTAAAGAAATTGATTTCAACATAAGGGACTTATTAAAGTTGAACTGTTTACATTCCTACATGGAAAGATGATATTTGTAACTCATGAGAACTTTCTCAGTTTTAGGTAGTTGGAGGGAATATATATATATATATATACATATATATATATATACACATATATATATGTACACATATACAGAGGGCACAGGGTGAGTTGAATATGAAGGGATGATATCTTCTAAAAATAAAATTAAGGGATGAGAGAGGATTGTACTGGGAGAAGGAGAAAGGGAAAGGTAGAATGGGGTAAATTATCTCACAAAAAAGAAGCAAGAAAAAGCTTTTACAATGGAGAGGAAGAGGGCGGAGATGAGAGAGAATGAATGAATCTTACTCTCATTGGATTTGGCTTAAGTAGGGAATAACTTACACAATCAATTGGGTAAGGAAATCTATCTTACCCTACAGGAAAACAGGGGGGAGAAGAATAAGAAGAGGTGGATGATAGAAGGGAGGACAGATTGGGAGCGGGGGTAATCAGACGCAAACACTTTTGAGGAGGGACAGGGTCAAAGGAGAGAATAGAATAAATGGGGAACAGGATAGGATGAAGGGAAATATAGTTACTTTTTCACAACATGACTATTATGAAAGTGTTTTGCTTGACTATACATGTATAACCTATATTGAATTGCTTGCTTTCTCAGGGAGAGTGGGTAAGGAGGGAGGAAGGGAGAGAATTTGGAACTCAAAGTTTTAAAAACAAATTTTAAGAATTGTTTTTACATGCAACTGGGAAATAAGATATGCAGGCAATGGAGTATAGAAATCTGTCCTGCCCTATAGGAAAATAGAAGGGGAAAGGGGAAAAAAGAAAAGGGTGTTGATAGAAGGGAGGGCAGATTGGGGGAAGGAGTATTCAGAATGCATGCCATCTTGAGGTGGGGGGAGGGGAAAGATGGAGAGAAAAATTGGAAATCAAAATCTTGTGGAAGTGAATGTTGAAAGCTAAAAATTAATTAATTAATTAATAAAATTATAATAACAAAAATTAATTTCAAACATGATTTCAGAGCACAATAAACTGATTGCTGACAAGAAGTGTAATATGTCCCATTAACTAATTGTAATGAGTAAGAGAACCTGAAAAATGTATTAAAATTTTCACCACTTACAAAGTAATTTTTTAACATTAATGTTATTTTATTATAAATAAAAATCTTAAGTAGGAAGTGTAATAAATTGATATTAATTGAAAGTTCCCCTTTTTAAATATGGTTTATTTGCAAAATAGTTTAATCATTAATTATACCTTTACTTAGAAAGCAAGCCACTAAAAACCTATCTGCAACAGAAGAAATTTAGCCTGTTTTAATTTTGGCCCTACCTACTGCCAAGTTGTGCAGATCTGCTCTAGGTTAACTCAAATTCAGTAATGATTTTTTCAGGGGGGAGAAAGGGGAAGTCTAGTCGTATAAACAATTATTAACCAAACTAACTACATTATTATCTATTCTATACCCCTCCACATTGTCCATAAAGGTATCATAAATATTTTATCATGAGTTATTTTTTCATAAACTTTATTAAAATCTAGGTATACTATGATTGGGCATCTAGGTGGCACAGTGAATAGAGTGCCAGGTCTAGAATCAAGAAGACTCATCTTTGTGGGTTCAAATCTGGCCTCAGACACTTACTAGCTATGTGACCCTGGGCAAGTCACTTAACCCTCTTTGCCTCAGGTTCCTCATTTGTAAAAATGAGTTGGAGAAGGAAATGGCAAACCACTCCAGTATCTTTGCTAAGAAAACCCCAAATGGTGTCACAAAGAGTCAGACATGACTGAAACAACTGAACAACAACTTAGTATGGTTATGACATGCTTCTGATTTGTCAGTCTAATAATGCTGTTACAAAGGATTTGAATTTGTTTTGGAATGACTTGGTTTTAATGAATCCATTCTGGTTCTTGGTGATCATTACTTTCCTTTCCCATTTCCATACAGAGACACTTACACTTTAACCCAAGTTCTAGGCAAGTGCTCTAAGGGGACAGGGTGGTGGTGAACAGGAGGAGTACATGGTATAGAAGGCTAAGGCCCAATCATAGAGATTGATTTAGAAGGAGGTTTGGCAGATCCTACCAATGATCATTTCAGATGATCAGTGCCAGCCACAGGACAAGTTAAGCAGCTATAATGAAAAGTTCTAGGGGACTTGGGCTGACAATGGTTAATGCCTCTGAACAGGTTGCATTTGGGTTTTCTGATAGCCTGTATTTTAAGACTCCAAATGCCTGCTCTGACACGTAGAAATTTCTGTTTCAGTTGCATCAGCCTCTTGGTTTTTGGTTCTCTATGGAAGCTTGAAAACTAACCCAATCTAGTTTTTTGGATTGTTGCTCTTTCTTCAAATCAGACTTTAATTGCTGAAAAGGATTGACTCCTCAGGTGGTCACTGCCTCAGATAGAAACAAGACAAGAAGGAGTAAGGACTCTAATTGCATTATAAACACAGGCAGTAAGACATAGAATGGTCTTGTGATTTTTCTCATGTGAGTGACCTTTGCTTAGGGATAGGAATACGGACTACCTGTTGTTTAATTAGTATAGGTAACTTCCAGATGAGGATAATCCCTCCACTAATTTAGGTTAGTGCCCTCTTTGAACCTTATAATCTTAGTTGCCTAGGGCAGTAGTGACAAACTCAAATAGAGTTTGCCACTAATCCGTATAAAAGTATCCCTGTAGGCCACATATAGATTTAGTTTTAAAATATAATATTATCTATGTTTTATTGAGTTGTTATTAATTTTGTTAGAGATTGCCCAATTACATTTTAAGTTGGTTCTGGGCTTCCCTGGGGAGTGTTGTGGGGCACGTGTTTGACATGGTCCGGAACTCTGAGAAGTTAGAGACTTGCTTAAGGTCACAGCCAGTATGTTAGGGATGGTCCCTGATCTCAGGTTTTTCTAATTTTGAGACAAACTCTGTATCCACTATGTCATACTACCTTTCTGGTGCTATGTTTCCATAAAATAGCCTATTCTTCATTTCTGTAACACCAGTCATTTAACATATAGGTATAGACTCATTAGTTGTCTATAACCAGGGCCTCAAATTCTCTACAATTCACTCTCTCCACACACTGCACCCTGGCTTCTTCCATTCCTAAATTTGTACTGAAGCTGTTCATTCAAATGTTGTCAAAGTCCTCCCAATCATTATATCCAAAGGATGGCCTTCATTCAGGTGTCATCATCCATCTTCCTGCACTGTTTGATGTTACTAACTACCCCCTTTCTAGTGAATATTATCTACTTCCCTAACATCAGAAATATCACATACTTCTCCTACCACGACCTCTCTAACCACATTTTATCTGTCTTTTTTTATTGCCTAATTTGCGTTTTGAACTTTGTGTCTCCTAAGGATCTGTTCTTAGCCTTCTTTTAATTTTGGTTTATGCTCACCCCTTCATCATTTTTATTCATTCTCATCACTTCAACTAAGAGCTTTGTTTTATTGTTGCTTTAACCCCTATGCTACTTTATTGTGGGTTAATAAATCATGTATATTGACAGTGAATTGTCAAATCTTATGAGATGGGGGAGTATCTGAATAACTATCAATTTTATATCTGTATCACTGACCTCTTCTGAACTCTAGACCCAGAAACTTACAAAATTATTCTAATTTATTGTCCTTCTAATACCTCTGACTTAAGATGTCAAAAACTCTGTTTATTATATTTCTTTATAAACTTGCTTCCTCTGAATTCTCTATTTTTGTCAATGACAGCATCATTCCACCAATCTTGCATTGTGAAACCTTGATGCTAATTTTGACTCTTCTCTATTTCTCTTCTCATAGATAGTTGATATCCTATCCATTCATGCTTTCATACCCTTCTCTTCACTATAAATGTTGTACATTTGTTTGTTTTCCCCTTTGTAGAATATGTCTTTTGATGTAAAAGACTGTTTCATTTTTGTCTTTGTATCCCTAGAACCTAGAACAGTGCCTGGCATATAGTAGGTGCTCAATAAATATTTGTTATTAATTCCCATCACCATCCTTGTAGAGGTATGAATTATCACCTGCTTGGCCTCTTGTACAATAGTCTTCTCAAAGGTGTGACAGAGATACTGATGGTCAATACTAAATGCTAATGTAGTGAATACTAAAAAGGGCACATGGTAATAAATGCAGTCAACTATTTCTGGCTCATTTCCCTACTTGTTCAAAGAGTAGTAGAATATCATGTAGAATGACAATATCTAACCATCTATGGTGATTGAGGGTAGGGGTGGTGTAGTATCATTGCTTGGCCATGAGATGGCAATCCGGTCACCTGAGTCACCTAGTTCCTCTACTCCTCACTACTTTTGGTTTCTCTGGTTTCTCTGCTGGACAGTGACTAAATTGGTCCCAGGTTCAATGTAAGTCTAGTAGCAAGATCTGGAACACACCACAAATGACAAAAAATGCAAAATATCTCTTTGAGTCATAAAGTCTCCATCCCATGGATTGATTTTACCTCTTCAATCATACTTCCCTTCCACATCATAAGATTTGACGATTTACTATTAATAGATGTGATTTATTAATCAATAATCAAGTACCATGGGAATTTAAAGCAATAATTAAATGAAGTTTTGAATATCAGACTGCAATGTAGTTGTAGTTGTATTTATGGTTAATTTTCCATCCTCCTTTCACCTACCTCCTAGCCAATCTGAGGGGAGCAAGAAGAAAGTAATTGAGTCAGCTAAAAAAAAAAAGAAATACTGATTGAAATAAAATAAGGGCCCAATAAAATAGGGGTTCAATTAATCATCTATCACATCTCAGTCACTGGGACAGAGGATCCCTCTCTCACTTCCTGCCATACAACAGGAAAAACGTGGAGTCCTGGGGTCTCTGAGTCTTCTAAATCTTTAGGTAGAATTTTTTCCAAGGGCAAAAGAAATGTGCGTACACACATCTAGCTTACTCAAGTTTCTATGATCCTTTTGCCCTAACTTTCCCAATAGGATTACATAATTCTTATCATAACCATATTCTCCCTTTTCCAATAAATGGTGCTAACAAGCTAATCTTCCTTATCCACAAACTGGTTATGTTACTTCTTGACTCAAAAGATTTCAGTGGCTTCATGTGGCCTATGGAATAAAGTCAAAATTCCTTTTGACTGGCACTTAAGGTCAAATCATGCCTTTCCAACCTTGTCTCATTCTGCTCCGTATTCTTCTTTATGTACTCCAAACTCCAGCTAAATTGGACTCCTTTTTTTATCTTGATTTGCTCTCTGTGGTTTCTCATCTCTGTTCATTTTCTCATGCTATTCTTGGAGTCTGCATGGTCCACCTTTTCTTACTATTGAATTCATACTCATCATTAAAAACACAACTTCAACACCACTACATTAACATTTATTGGTCTCCTCTGTCAGTAACGACATTCAGCCTTGGACCACATATAGCATTCTATTTCTTGCATTGTTCAAATTAATTTACAGTGTGTTATTGTGTGTTAAAGTTTTTTGTGCATGTGTCTTGGCTCCTTTCTCAAATTTAAGCTCCATGAAATAGATCTGAGATCTCTTATCTGAACTTTGTAACTTCCCTGGCCTAGAACAGTGGTTTGTACAACAGATGCTTAATAAATATTTATTAAATTCAATTGAATTTTGGAGTCATATTAAAAATATCATGAAGAGACCTAATTAGTCAGGAAGACACCAATATTAACCATTTGTCCCTAGAAGGTACCAAGAGAAAAAGACCTGAATATAGTTATATATGATAGTGCCTTTAAAATTGTGCTAAGGTTTAGGCTGACCTTTAGGTAGCAGTATTCCCAAATCTCAAACAGAGATTTTCTAGATTTTTCATTCTTATACTAGTCATCAAGAACAGGTGGTAGTCTTCAGGTTTGAGAAGTTTGGTGATCCTCTGTCATATCTCAGATACAAGCTATAGGGAAGACAGCTTGTATTTTAACCTTCCTTTTTGTTCACATCAAGTCAACAAGTAGCAGTCTTAATAAGTATTTGTTGATTGATCAATTTAATGATCAACCATAATTGTTTGTTCTGATTCTATGAGCAAAATTGTTTGACCTCTGTTGGAGGCATCTGTGGATCCACATAATTATTTCTTGGGGCATAAAAACAAACAGTGAAACAAAAATCTTGCTTCCTCTTCAGAAGGTCTGACTGTAGTTTCTATAGGAACTCATACCTATTATATACAAGGGTGTACTGGAGTTAGTTCTAACTGGCCTTTGAGAGTTGCTTGTTAAATTATCGGTATGAGCACTTTCACCTCAGAAATCACTACAAATCAGGGCTTAATTTATTGTTTGGGTGACTGTCTAGACTTATGAAAGTTTTAATATTGCTGATTAAACTTAAAAGTGTGTATACATGCATTTTTCCCCCAGGAGAGCCTAGTCATTAAGCGTTTACCAGCACACTCTTGCATTGTTCTATAGATGTTGAGCTCATCAAGAATGCAATAGAAGGCTCAGTGAATGAATTCATCCCCAGGCCAGGAGCCTGGTTGTTATAGTCTAACAACAACAACAACAACAAGTACTTTAAAGTTTGCAAAGTGCTTTACAATTATTATCTCATTTGACCCTTAAACACTCCTCCTTATATAGAACTATACGCTCAGTTTCCTTTCCTCTCCTTCCTTTTCTATAACATCCTTTCACCCTCCCAACCTCTAGGCAGGCGTTAGGATTCCCCTATAGCACTTCAAATTACTTTTCTTCTTTCTTTTTTTTCAATTTGAGATACATCTCTCATTATTCTTTCCAGGAACTTTTCATTCTCTCTGGTAACATGGTGAACAGAGAATTGGTTCTTCAGCTGTTTTTCCTTTCTCTTCTAGGACAGTGACCAGTTTGTATTTTGTATGTATAATACCTATTATTTGTGCCTGACTGAAGCAGAAATGTGGCACTCTTCCCAGAGCTCATTAAAAATGTTTATTTGTCCTCCATACTTGATGGAATTGAGGTACTCAAACCTGAATCATCCTTGTTAGTAGCTCTCTTGGATAATTCTTGTGGTGAATTGCCAAGGAAGTTTATTCATTTTCAATACCTGTTTGTTGCACTAAAAAGTTTACTTATTTAGAGCAATGTTCCTACCTTTGGTGGGGAGGAATGGTGATGGTGTTGTTATTGTGAAGTTTGCTCAGCTGCCTTTCCTGGAAAATTAATTTATTTCTGTCAGTTCACAATGAAAATAAAGTTCCCCTCAGCTGTTGTCTGAAAGAAGGTGATATAAGAAGTACAATTACTATTCTTTTCCCATCTTTTCTGCTTTTTCTCTCCTTTTCTCACTGAACAGGCACTTCCTCCCATTTTGCTACTTATTTGCTGCAAAATCTTGTGGCAACCTATTCACTGTCCAAATTCTTTACAGATGAGAAAACTGTAGCCAAGAGAAAAACAATGATTTGTCTAAATAGGTAGGTAGTAAGTAGTCAAGCCAGTATTTGATTCCGGATCCTCTGACTTCAAAAGCTCTTTTTTTTTCCCAGTATAACACACTAAAGACTCTAAGAGAGCATGATCTCAGGTTGTTTAGCTTCCGTAAGCCTCAGTTACATAAAATATTCAAAAAGGACAGTGTTCAGGGTGATTTCTAAAGTCTCTAACATTCTGTGGTCCTATAATTGAAGGGTAGGAATAGTATTCTAGATAGACCCTCATGGAACAAGTCTTCTGCAATTCTGTGGTTCATTTAAGAGGGGTGGGGCTTCCATTTTCAAAAATATCTATAGCTGACAACACTTGTGAAAGGAAAGGCTTGAGAAGGTAAGGAGTGCTGGGTTGCAAACATGATTCTGATTGGCTGGACAGAATCATGAAGGAGGCTCTTTGTTTCCTGGAACAGAAGAAAGAGACAGGAGATAGTTGCTCTGGGTGAAGAATCCAGTTGTCATCCCAAGTCCCAAAGCAAAGTTCTCATTGAACCTTGGTGGAAAAAAAATGGTGAAGTCCCTGGGAGTCTCATTAGTGGTGCTGTACTTCCAACTAGGCTGTAAGTTGGGGACTGGAGATGGGATTAGGGAGCTGCAAGACTGAAAGGGAAAGCCGGGGGCTCAGTCAGTCTTCTCTGGGTGTTCCTGGATTGGTTCTACAAAGCAAATATAAATACTGAAGAGTGATAACTTGTCATTTTCTTTCTGCACAGGGGTTACCAGCCAAACTAAAGTAAAGCAGAGTCCACAATTCTTGCGAGTCCAGGAGGGAGACACAGCCATCATCAACTGCAGTTACACGGACAGTAATTTTGACTACTTCCCCTGGTACTGGCAAGCTCCTGGAAAAGGCCCCACGTTCTTGGTAGCAATTCGTGTGAGCAAGAATATACAGGAGGAGGGAAGACTCACAGTCCAACTGAATAAAGATGCCAAATACTTCTTTCTGCACATCAAAGAGTCTCAGCCCGAAGACTCAGGCACCTACTTCTGTGCAGCAAGTACACAGTGGTCCCCAGGCACCTGCAGCCTGTGCACAAACCCTACAGCTGGGCTCCAGATCTGGGGTTTTTTAGTATATTCTCTTATTTGCCAATGGAAACATACTTCTAATGTAACATAAACTGGGCTTTATGGTTGTTCCTGAAGTAGATACATTAAAGCAGTGTTCTTCAAATTTTTTTGTTGCATATATTTTTTGTGTGTTTACCACAGAGGTTTGCTGGTAAATGTCTGATAGTGATATGACTTTAAAAATACACGTGTGGGCCACCATCTGCACTCTGTATTCCTGTAGTGGTTTCCACATGCAGGGCAGTGTGCTAGGCTTGGGAAGGCAACCATATTGCTATGTTGAGCTCCTGTTATGTGCCAGGCATTGTAAAAACTTTACACATGATATCCCATTTTATGTGCACAACAGCCCTGAGAAGTTAGGTGCTAACAGAGAGGTTAAGTGACTTCCCCAGAGTCCCACAGTTAGGAAGTGGCTGAGATCAAATTTGAAATCAGATCTTCTGGACTCCATGCATAAAGAATAGAACAATGCTTACTCAAAAGGAGTTTACATTCTAATGGGAAAGACCCCACACACATAAATATATCTATAAAAATGTATGTATAAAAATACATAGCATAAGTATAAAAATGAATAAAAACAAAGATTTGAAAGGGCACTGGCATTTAGGGAGGATCAGGAAATGTTTCATGCAGAAGTTGATGCCTGGAGTACATCTTAAAGAAAGAGAGAGATATAAGTAAAGAAATAAGCAAATAGCAAACAACCAAGCCAATGAGGGAAGAGGTTGGGAGGGATGGGGGGCAAAGCAAGCAGGAAGAGGGCCAACTTTGGACAGTTGTCTACCCATGTCTAAGGCAGGGGAGTTAAATTTTTGTTATGGGTCTCTCTTAATCTGGTGGAGCCTATGGACCTCTTCTCAGAATAACGTTTTTAAAATAACTGAAGCAAATGACAAATTTCAGTTAGAAGTTAATGAAAATAAAGTTATATATTTTTTTTATTTTTTTGCCATCCAAGTTCATGAATCCTCTGAAATCTAGGCATCAGCTTTGGGTCCCGAACCCCAGGTTAAGATTCTCTACCTATGGAATGAAAGGGAGAAATGGGTAGGAGAGAAAGCTCCTGGTTTTCAACTCAAGAGTCCCATCTGAGCTATTGGAAAATTCTGTATATCATATTAGAGTTCCTCATGAGACAGCTTGCGTCCATTTCACTTCTGGAAACCAAACCCCTTACAAAATCCCTCTTCTTATGCAAGATGACTCCCTATGGAAGTTATTCATCTGTCTTAGCTGTCTGTACATGACCTCACAAATCTTTATGTTCTGGGTTCAGATCTCTGATTTCTGGAAGTCAGAGCTCAGTGCTTAAGGCAATCTGAGGAGGATGACTTAGCAGTCCTCCCTAATACAGGTATATAGGTATCCCTAACAAGACAACCACCCACTCTCCTGTGAGGAATTATTTCTCTCATATTTAATAACTATTTATTGAATCAGGACCAAGGTTTTTCCCCTTTTCTACTTCCTCATCCAAAAATCAACTAGTGTGGGAAATCTCTTAAAGATTTGCCCAGGCCAAGATCCACATAGACAGTAAAATAAATTCTAATTTTAGGGTAATGGGTGCATTCCTGCTTATTGTATTTGCTCAGACAGGTCTGGGAAGTGTTGATTCTCCCTTTTGTCAGACAGGTGATATGGAAATTGATGTCTCCTTAAGTCAAGATGTGGGTGATCCAAGACCTTCATTTTAATATATAGCCCAAGTCCCATTATAATATGTGTTCTCTTGTTGACCAGAGTTGATTTTCACCCTCAGGTGCACCCCTTTTTCAAAATACTTTGTAAATGTCAAAGGTTCAAGTGGTTTGCTCTCTTTGGCTACCAAGGGGACAATGAACCTGTTTTTGTTGACTGCTTTCTAGATATATAGTCAATAAAACTGATTTTAATTTACCCAGAAACTCAGTCTTTCAGAATTTTTTAATTGTCATACTCCCATCCTCCTACATTGTATATCACCTACTTTCAAAAAGAATTGCTGATTGTGGTCTTGAGGTCTCTTCTGGGCTGTGGTTCAGGGGAAAGTTTATCCAATAAAGTACATTTTAAAAAATACACATATGAATTAATACACACTTTTAAGATTAATCTGAATTATTAACATTTTTACCATCATTAAGTCTAGACAATCAACAAAAAATAAATCAAACTCTTATTCGTAGAGTTTGCTGATTCCAAGGTATAAATGATCACACTGAAAATTCAATAGTCAGCTCTTAAGAGTATGAATTGGCTCTGGCACTCCCTTCAAGTACAACAATATCTGAATATTCACTTATTTATAAAGTATATACATATTAGACTATACTAATAATTATGTACATCAGAGGTGTTAAACTCCCAGCCTTCTCAGCTTGCCACATGTGGCCCACAACACTCCTAAATGCAGCCTGACCCAGATTAAATTGTAATTGGTAAGTGTTTAGTAAAATAAAGAAAAAGAGAATAAGAGATAGATAATTCTAATTTATAGTTTTCTAGTCAATATGTGGCCCATAGAGATCCATTTCTATTTGAGTTTGATACCACTGATATACATCATAAAACTGGCACAAAAATTTAAAAATCCCTTTGACTGAAGGATCTCAGAGATAACTCCTGGCTTTGAACTTGGCTTAATGCTTCATTCTCTAGTTTCTGCTTCTGTTTCTGTTCTATTTCTCATATTTTGGACAGTCATCCTTGAACATAGATTTAGGCCTTACTTCTGTACCGTCCTGGTCTCCTTGCTATCACTACCATTGATTTTTGATGATTTCATCATCAACACAAAGTGTCAGATTGTGAAGCTTCCTCAAAGGCTCTAATGCCTATAGCACTTGTTGAACAAGAAGGCAGACTGTTAGAAATCAGGTTCCCATCCTACCCTGGCCATTCCCCAAATACTCCTGCTCTATTCCATCCACTTCATGGATCTCCTGTCCATTCCTAATGTTACTTCTTCATATGAAGATGAGTACATTTTCCCCTACTCACTGTGGTAGTGGTAACGGAATCCTCATCTGTACATTGGAGAGACACTGGGACTCAATTCTCTTAAATCTTTAAAATTCTTGGGTTCTGTTCTGAGAAATGTGACCTGATCATGATCTTTTTATCATTTTTTTAAAATTTTACTTTATTTATTTATTTTTAGGTTTCAACATTCATTTTCATAAGCTTTTGAGTTTTCAATTTTCTCTCCATCTCTCCTCTTCTCCCTTCCTGAGATGGCATACAATCTGCTATAGGCTCTACATATACATTCATATTAAACATAATTTCCCATTAGTAATGTTGTAAAGAAGTATTAGAGCCAATGGGAGGAAATACGAGAAAGAAGAAACAGAACAAAAGGAAAAAAAGAGAAAACAGAGATCAAATAGTATACTTTGATGTGCATTCAGACGCCATAGTTCTTTCTCTGGAGGTGGACAGCATTTTCCATCCTGAGTCTTTTGGAGTTGTTTTAGATCCTTTCATTGCTGAGAAGAGCTGCATCTATGAAAGTTAGTCATCACATAATGATGTTGTTACTATGTACAATGTTCTCCTGGTTTTGCTCACTTCACTTAGCATCAGTTCATATAAGTCTTTCCAGGTTTTTCGGAAGTCTTCTTGCTCATCATTTCTTACAGCACAGTAGTATTCCATTATATTCATATGCCACAACCTGTTCAGCCATTCCCCAATTGATGGGCATCCCCTCAATTTTCACTTCTTGGCTACCACAAAAAGAACTGCTATAAATATTTTTGTACATGTGGGTCCTTTTCCCATTTTTATGGTCTCTTTGGGATACAGGCCTAGAAGTGGTATTGCTGGGTCAAAAGGGTATGCACAGTTGTATGGCTCTTCTGGCATAGTTCTAAACTGCTCTCCAGAATGGTTGGATCAGTTCACAACTCCACCAACAATGCATTAGTGTTCCAATTTTCTCACAAATTCTCCAACATTTATCATTTTCCTGTTTTGTCATGTTAGCTAATCTGATAGGTGTGATGTGGTACCTCAGGGTTGTTGTGATTTGCATTTCTCTAATCAATAGTGATTTAGAGCATTTTTTCATATGACTCTAGGTAGCCTTACTTTCTTCATCTGAAAACTGTCTATTCATATCCTTCGACCATTTATCAATTGGGGAATGACTTGCATTCTTATAAATTTGACTCAGTTCTCTATATATTTTAGAAATGAAATCTTTATCAGAGACACCGGCTGTAAAAATTGTTTCCCAGCTTTCTGCTTCCCTTCTAATCTTGGTTGCATTGCCTTTGTGCAAAAACTTTTCAATTTAACGTAATAAAAATCATCCATTTTGCTTTTCATAATATTCTCTCTCTCTTGTTTGGACACAAATTCTCCCCTTCTACATAGAACTGACAGGTAAACTATTCCTTGCTCTCCTAGTTTGCTTATAGTATCAACCTTTATATCTAAATCATGTACCCATTTTGATTTTATCTTGGTAGAGGGTGTAAGATGTTGGTCTATGCCTAGTTTCTGCCATACTATTTTTCAGTTTTCCCAGCAGTTTTTGTTAAATAGTGAGTTCTTATCCCAGAAGCTGGAGTCTTTGGATTCAGTACAATACTATAGTCATTGACTATTGTGTCTTGCGTACCTAGCCTATTCCATTGATCCACCACTCTTTCTTAGCCAGTACCAAGTAGCTTTGATGATTGCTTCTTTATAATACAATTTAAGATTTGGTATGGCTAGACCAACTTTCCTTGCATTTCTTTCCATTAATTCCCTTGATATTCTGGACCTTTTGTTTTTCCAGATGAATTTTGTAGTTATTTTTTCTAGCTCTATAGAATAATTTTTGGTAGCTTGGTATGACACTGAATAGATAAATTAATTTAGGTAGAATTGTCATTTTTATTATATTAGCTTGGCCTACCCATGAGCAAGTGATGTTTTTCTAATTATTTAGATCTAACTTTATTTGTGTGAAAAGTGTTTTGTAGCTGTGTTCATATAATTCCTGGGTTTGTTTTGGCAATCTTCTTATCATCTTGTAAATCAGGTAGGCTAAGACTGGCTATCTGAGTTTATTTTTTCCTTGAAATGGCTGAGTTACTAAGCTAGCTCTATAAATAATTCCACATCCTAATGCAGATTTACAATGATAAATTATAATTATAAATAATTCCACATCCTAATATATTTGTAATTTAAACAAATATCCTAACATATTTACAATTTATTTCAAAACCATTAAACAAGGCTCAATCTAGTCTGCGATATTATTTGAAATAAATGCAGTTTGTTTATGTTATCTTCAGCAACAGGATGGATTGGAAGAGAACCTTAGGCTTTACTTGTCTTCTTAACTGTATGTCCATGAAGCTGTTGACAAAAGTTTTTTTTTTTTTAAGATTTCTGATCATATATTGATTCCTTTAGACTGTGCTTATAATTTCAGAGTACACATGGAAATACAGACAGCGAGTTGAGCTAGAAGAGAAGTGAATATGACTGGGGTCACTCAGGAATAGTAGCAGGCAAGGGACTTATTTATAGATAATATTTACGGTATATGAGATATTATATATCTTATCTCTCTCCAATCAAGAGAGAAAGCCTCAGAGTGGAGATGTCTCCATAACATTTTACATATCATCTATAAATAATGCTATATATTATATAAATCTTATATAATGTATATTACATATATAACTGTATGTATGTGTATATATAATTTATTTTACTGTATATGGGTTTCCCACACTAATGTTACAGTGACAGTATATCAAAGGTGAAACTTAAACCTAGGTCTGTCAGGCTGTGAGATCAATTCTCTATTTACCATGCCATGCTGCCTTCTCTGCACTTCCTCATAAATACATTAATAGAAAGATATGAGGAGTTAGTGTATAATTGCATATGCAGGAAATTCTGGCTATATAGATGAGTTGGGGCTCACATAGCTGATAAGGGGTCCATGACTAGGCCGAACATCACAACCTCCATCCTTGTTACTTGTTACCTGCCACAGCTCCACTGATATTCTCTGGGTCTTCTCAATGCCACCACTACCAGCTGGGTCTTGGAAACACAGAGATCACTGTGTTTACCCTAACTAAACTAGGAAGAAATTCCTTTACTTCTTGATTCTGCAATTTAGATTCTATATAAATGTTACTTTTAAAAATCACCCATATGTTTTCTAAGTTCAAAGGAAAACACAGAACAAAACCACAAAACAGAAGTTTACAATGTAAATTTCCAATCCAAACTTTACTCAATAATAACCACTGGTTAGTTCTCCAGTTTGACCTATGAGTCATCCCAATCTTCGTTTTCTTTTCCTTAGGCTAGCCTTGTCCAAGTGTTAAGTAAAGATGCTCTAGATTCCTGTCTGAAGTGACTTTGTTTTAGCACTTCTTCTAGGATTGTGGGATCTTCTATCTAATCTCAGTCAATTTGATTCAATCCAATACAACAAGCATTTGTTAAGCACCTACTATGTGCAACGCACTAGGGATACAAGTATAAAACAAACATTCCTGCATTTAAGTAGCTTACATTATTTTAGGTGAGTAATATAGAAATATGTACATATAATATATAAAAATATATATGAATATTTGAGTAGGATGAGAGTACTAACAAGAAAGCCTTCTTGTAAAAGGTGTCACACTGGAACAGCCTTGAAAGAAGATAGGGATTTTATAAAGTGGAGGTGAAAAGGGAGTATATTCCAGGCATGGGAAATAGCCTATATAAAAATATAGAGATAGGAGATGGAATGCAGTTTTAGGAATAAGAAATAGCCAATGTTGGCTGAACTAAGAGTGTAAGTGGGAAGAGATTGTGAAATAATCAGAAAGAAAGGTTGGAGCCAGATTTTGATTTTAAATGCCATCCTGAGGACTGCGCATTTTATTCAAGAAATGATATGGAAACATTAAAAACTCTTGGTCAGGGAAAGGAAATGGTCAGATTTGTACTTAAGGAAGATTATTTTGACAACTATGAAGAACATTAATGGAAGATTAAGATTGGAGTTTGGAGTACAATTAAGCTGTAGTAATAGGCAAGGTGAGAAGTGATGAGGCCTTGAATGATAGTGGCTACTGTATGAGTGGAGAGAAGGGACTAAATGCAAGTGTTGTTTGTAAGACTTGGAAACTGACTGGAAGGGGAGCAGTGAGGGAGTGTAAAAAATCTGGGGTGATGCTAGGATGCAAAGCTCTATGTCTGGTGGGATTGTGGCATCCTCCATAGAAGTAGGAAAATTTGGAGGATATATGGATTTCAGAGGAAGATAATAAGATACATTTTGGATATGGTGAGTTTGAAATGCCTATAGTACTTCCATTTGTAGTATCCAACAAATCTCTCAGAAGAGATATTAAGGCTGCATTGATAGATATGGGAGTCATATCCAGAGAAATGATCATTGAACTCATGGGAATTAATTATATCATCACAAGAGGTGTTGAAAGACAAAAGGGCCTAGAAAAAGAGCCTTAGGGGTCACTCATGGTGGGTTCAAGGATCTAGATGATGATCTCACAAAGGAGACTGAGCAATAATCACACAGGTAAGAAGAGAACCAAGAGGAAACAGTGGCATGAAAACCCAGTGAGGAGAGAGTATCTAAGGTGGACATGGGTAAAAAATGTCAGATACTGAAAAGATGTCAAGAAGGAAGAAAACAGAACAGTTTATCAGCTTTATCAATAAATTGGAAACTTTGAAGGGATAAGCTTTAAAATAAAGTAGTGGTATTGGAAACCTGATAACTATGGATTGAGAACTGAGTGGGATGTGAGGCAGTGGGGTCAAAGAGTGTAAATGGCTGTTTTTCCACATTAGAGTTTGATTATGAAGGGTAGGAAAGGTAATAGGAAAATAACTTGAAGGGATGTCAGGATCAAGTGAAATGAGTAGCAAGCATATATGGGTAGCAAGGAGAAAGCCAATAGAAAAGGGAAAGACAAAAGAATAGGGAGTGAGAAGGCGATGGAGGAGATAGAAGGAGATGTAATAAAGGACACAAGATGAAAGTTTGATCTTAACAAGCAGAAGGGCAGCCTTTTCACCTGAGAGTACATCAAAAGAGTAGAGAAAGTTCAATAATGCCAAGGGGTTTTGAGACATGAGATAGGGATCCTTAAGACAAATGTCCTTTTTTCCTCTGAAAATTAGATGAAAAGGGAGCCATTTCCAGTCATCCTGATCTATATCTATATCTAGCCACTGGACCCAGATGACTTTGGAGGAGAAAGTGAGGCTGGTGACTTTGCACAGCCCTCCCTAACTTAAATCCAATTCACTTGCAAGTCATGGCATCATCTTCCTGATGCCATAGTCCTCTTCGAGAACGAAGGACAAATCACAACACAAAACCACAGGTGACAATAATGCCATCTGCTGAGAGGAAGGGAATGGGGACATAGAGAAGGCATGAAGAGAGAAGAGAAAGTTTGCAACAAATGAAATGGGAAGTGTAATAAAAAGTCAATTATGGACTTTTAACAGGGGATTGGCCAAGTTCAGCCCTTATGGGTATGCACAGCATGACCTGTGAGTGAGTGACAGGCCTGGAAATAGAAACCTAACCCTAACTGAGGACTAGTCTTCATATCATATTGCCTCCCTACTTTCCAGAAAAATTAAGGCTATAGTCAAGGAAAAGTGTTCTTAACTACATTATGTTTTAAATATAGGACAACACTGTGAACACATAAATCCATCTGAGAGTAAGAGGAAAGTCATTCAGTCACCATAGTACAGAAAAAGAATCCCTGGATTTAGTTCCAGAACATATGGGTTTGGATTCTGGATATACTCTTATTTATCATATGACCTTCTCCCTAGTGATATCTAAGGTTCTTTCGAGTTCTATTTTGGTATAATCCTACTATGGTTCCCAACTGTGCACGTCACATGGATCACATAATCTAAAAGGTATAGACGCTGGCAATAATTCATCACAATTGTGAATGTGGCCTCGAGGGGGCAATGTTTCTATTCTTATGGAGTATGAATGGCTTACTAGGCAGGGGAGATGGTTATATTTGAGTGGAGAAGGGCTTGCCTCTGATTGGCAGCTAAACTAAAAGATTCTCAGTCTTCTTGCATTAGAAAAATTAAGAAGGAGAAGCAGCTCACTATTCTTGTGCATCCTTAGATAGAATACTACAACCAATCCTCAGAATCCTCAGAATGGAGAAGGCCCTGGGAGCCTTATCAGTGGTTTTCTGTCTTCACCTGGACTGTGAGTTGAGAATGGGTGTTGGGAGGGTCATTAAATGAAGTAGATAGCAAAATCCTTAGGGACATGCCCCAGAAGGCAAATAAGAAGAAATGAGTGTAGCCTGGCTTGTCTTGGTTTTACTTGGGGAGGTTTAGATGAAAGAAAGTATGGAAATGCAGAACAAATGCTAATTTACTGTATTTAATACTGTGTTTCTAAACAGGGGTGAGCAGTCAAGACAAAATAGAGCAGAGTCCTCCATCTCTGAGTGTCCAGATGGGAGAGAACATCACTATGACCTGTAGTTACACAGTAAGCAATTTTAAAAATTTACAGTGGTACAGACAGTATCCTGGGAAAGGCCCCAGGATTCTCCTGACCGTGTATTCAAAAGCAAAATGGGAAGGAAGATTTAGAGCCATCTTAGAGAAGGAGCATAGTGACTTGTACATCCTAACTTCTCAACCTGGAGACTCAGGCACCTACCTCTGTGCTGTTGGGCCACAGCGTTCACCCAACACCTGCAGTCTATGCACAAACCTAGCAGGAGGGGCTCAGGCCTAAAGGTAGAGGCATGCTCAACTTGTGATTCTCAAAAGTGACATTTACCAGGACTAGGAATCATGTTCTTTGGGCTTGCTACAAAGAAAGGAGATAGAAATGTAAATCACTATTGAGTCTCATTATTTAGTCCCTTGGCTTCTAAATCAAGTTGTTTGGCAACAAATCCTGGTGGACTCTCACCAGATCAATGCTTCTCTTTTCTCTAGCATCTGCCTTCACTGATACTTTGTACTCTTGAGATGTGAGAGCAGAAAGAGACCTCAAGGATCCAACTCCATCATGTTAGACAAGGAAACTGAAGTTCATATTGGCCAAGTGATTTGCCCAAGTGAAAATCATGGTGGAGGCAGGACTAGAATATACATCTCCTGACTCTCATTTAAATACCTTTTCCTCCACATAATATTTACTAATATGTAAATGGGGTATGAACAAGTAAAATTATGATTCTACATAGTGTGTATATATATACACACCTCTATCTATGTATGTATATATTTACACATATGTACAAAGATACAGATATGTCTATACACACAGATATTCATACACATATGTATATATACTCAGATATAGGTACATGTGCATATATGTATAATTTTACACATATTTTAGTCATGCAATACATATTTATTCCAAGAACTTGTGATTTCCTTAGTGTATTAACTCTGGATGTGACACAAAGTGTCTTATCTCCTAGGAATATCAATTTATCCATCAATTATTAAGTATTTATCAAGTGTCTATTGTGTGCTAGGCATTGTGCTCAGTTCAGTAGATGTAAAGGAAGAAGAAGAAGAAGTGGAAGGAGGAGGAGGAGGAGAAGAAGAAGATGAAGAAGAAGTAGCAAGAAAGAAAGAAAGAAAGAAAGAAAGAAAGAAAGAAAGAAAGAAAGAAAGAAAGAAAGAGAGAAAGAAAGAAAAGGAGGAGATAAGAAGAAATCTTTATCTTCAAAAAAGCTGGCATTCTATGGATCAAGACAACATGTATGTATGAATATAAAGATTAAGTATATACCAGATATATATCAAATAAATAGAAGGTAGTTGGGGAGAGAGGGTGCTATTAGTTGAGGGGATCAGGAAGTGATTTGTTTAGACCAGGGGTTCTTGCCCTGCAAGTCCTTCCCCTGGTCAATAAACTCCTATGGCTTCCTATTATCTTTTGGATCAAACACAAATTCCTATGTTTGACATTTAAATTCCTGAACTATCCTAATAGTGGAACTATGAAAATATCCCTGGATTTGGTTGATATGATGGTTAGTTTTAATAAACCACTTTTTAAAATTCTCTTTTGAAATTATTTTTGTAAAATGCTACTCTTCAAGTTTCTGTGATGGTGGGGGGAGGTAGGATGGGATGGGAAATCAAGGCAATGTAAAAAAAATACATATATCATCTTTCATAAAGGCAGTGAGTTTGAATGCTGGAAAACAGTTTGAAATTGTTGAAAGCACTGCTCAGTTTCCCAAATGCAATACATCCTATTCTTTTCCTCTAATTCAGTTCTGGCCCCAACTCATCATCCGCCTGTCATGCCTCTCCCAGACATTTGCACTGATATATTAACTCAATTGACTAGCCATCAAACTGTAAGTTCTGGCATGAGGGAGAGACATTTTCACCCATTGTTTATTTGTTTGTTTTTTCCCCTGTATAGCTTATTAGGCCAATCTCTTCTGCATGCTCATGAATCCAATATTTTCCCCCAAATCTAAAATTATGGAAAAATAATACTTTAAAGAAAGTTTACTCCCTTGGGAAGGGAAGGAATTTTTCTATTTTAAAATGAGGTGTGAGACCACAGGGAGGAATGAAAATTGAAAGGCTGTCGTAGGCTCATACCCAGACTATATTGCATGCCGGAGGATCCCTGTAGCTGGAGTCAATGCTCTGAGACATACAGACATGGTTCAAGGTGAAGTTGCTTTAATAGGAATTTTATTTTCTGTTTGAAAAGGAATAAATATAAACCAAAAGAAGTAACATTAGAGATTGAAAGGAATACTGGACCTGGGGGTTAGAGATTGAACTTTAGCACTTACTAGCTATGTGACTGTGGGCAAATTATTTAACCCCTCTACACCTCAGTTTCCTCTTCTATAAAAAGAGGGTAATAATACTTGCTTTAACTACTCCATAGTTAATGCCAAATGAAAAACATGCTAGAAATGCGAACTTCTATTATTCTCAAATTTTACTAGCTTTTTGCAGCTCTCACTTGAACTTTTCAGGTATTAATAATAATAACAACTAACATTTACATGGACCTTTGTGTTTTGCCAAGCACTTCACATACATGATTTCTTTTAATCCTCAAAATAATCCTATGAGCCAGGTGCTATTATTATCCCCATTTTACAGATATGGAAACTGGGAGGCTAGGAGAAGTGATATAACTTACTCTGAGTAACATAATTATTAAGTATGTGAGGCAGGATTTGAACCCAAGCCTTTCTGACACCAAGGCCAGCACTGTATCCACTGAGCTATCTCACTGCCTCTAATCAATTTCTTTATATGTACTATCCCATTAAGAGACTGGAAGAATCACAAGAGAAGTAATTCTATCTCATCTAAATTTTGTATCTTACTCAGAGCCTATCAATGCTCTGGATGTATTCTGCTCAGTTGTTTCAGTTGTCTTTGACTCTTTGTGACCCCATTTTGGAGTTTTCTTGGCAAAGATACTGTAATGGTTTGCCATTTCCTTCTCCAGCTCATTTTAGAGGAAACTGAGGTAAACTGGGTTAAGTGACTTGCCCGGGGTCACATAGCTAGTTAAGTGTCTGAGGCCAGATTTGAACCTGGGTCTTCCTGATTTCAGGCCCAGTGCTCTATCCACTGCATTAAGTACTTAATGTATGCTTGTCAAAGTTATTGAATTCAACAAATTCTTTGCTTTTCTATAGGCCTTTAGAGGTTACAAAGCACTTTCCTGAAGAAAACTCTGTGAAGCGGGTAAGTAAAAGAATTAACATTATTTTACAGATGAAAAAACAAAGGCTCAGAAAATGTCAGTCAGTATTTTTTTAAATCATTACTATGTGCCAGGTACTATGCTAAGCACTGGGAGATATGGAGAAAAGGGGAAAGAAAAGTCCCTGCTCTCAAAGAATTTACATTTAAAAGGTGGAGACAATAGGTAAATAACCTGGAACAGATAAGATAGTGTTGTTGCTGTTGAGTCATTTCTGTTGTGTTCAACTCTCTGTGATCCCATTTGGGATTTTCTTGACAGAGATACTGGAGTGGCCTGCCATTGTCTTCTCTAGCTCATTTTACAGATGAGGAAACTGAGGCAGAGTTAAGAGACTTGTCCAGGGTCACACAGCTAGTAAATATCTGAGGCTGGACTTGAACTCAGGTCCTCCTAACTCCAGGGGTGGCACTCTATACACTGTGCCACCTAGCTGCCCACAAGATAGTGTAAATGTAAGATTACCTCAAGGAGAGATTGCAGAGGGAGGGCTCTAGCAAGGCTGGGAGGTGGTGAGGAAGGAATAGTTTCCTGAAAAAGATGAGATTTGAGTTGAGACCAGAAGGAAGCCAGAGAAACTAAGAGGTGGAGGTTCAGGGGCAGAGCACTCCTGGCATGGGCAGAAACAGTGTAGTGGTACAGACATGGGAGATGGAGTGCCATGTTTGAGGAACTGCAAGAAAGTCAGAGTAACTGGATCAGAGAGTGGGTAGAGAGGAGTCAGGTGTTTAAAAAAAAAAACCAAAAAGGTTGGAAGAGGCCAGGTTGTGAAATTTAAAATTTTAAATGCCAAATAGAGGACTTTATACTGGATCCTGGACATAACAGGCAATGACTGGAGTTCATTGGGTATGTTTGTGTACAGGCAATGGAGGGGTGAGAGGTCAGGGTGTTGAACATGTTCAATTGCACACCATAGAAAAATCATGTTGGCACTGTGATTCTATAATTGTGTGTGTGACTGAATGGATGGATGAATGAAAGAGGAATATGTATTAAGTATCTGTATGACACATTACAATACAGTCCTGGATATATTTGGGGGGATTTCTCACGTGCCTAGCAAATTGCCACCAATAAAAAACAAACCAAAAAAAAAAAAAAGAAAACAACAAAACTGGGGAACTTCAGTGTATAACACCCACCATATAATGTATTATCTCCAATTTCCCTTACAAGCATACAGTTGCCAAAGAAAGATGCTAATGTATATTGCAAAGAACAAAAATGGCACTTTTATGACAGATCATGGAAAATATTGACATGTATCAGTTAACTACCCTTTTCCTGAGATCTGTATAGCTTCATTCACTTATAATACACTAATTAGGACATACAGTAAGTTTTGCCTCTTGGGGTTCTTTGATGTGGAGCATCTGCTACAGATTTCCACAGTTTTCATGAGTTACGGCTTGTCTTCTGTCCTACAGTTCTTCACAGGTCCCAGCAGATTGTGACCATAACTCTTGAAGAGCCAAGTTAAGTGATAGCTTCCACAATCTCCTCCATTAGCTTGTGAGTTCCTTGAGGGCAGTGATTGTCTTTTATCTCTTTTTGTATCCCTAGCACTTAGCACAGTGTCTGGCACATAGTGGGATTATTTAATAAATGTTTATTGACAGGCTGACAAATCTAATGAAGTGAATGCAGTGTCTGTAGCTCCATCAGGTGGGGTTGCTAGCCCTTTTTTCCAGAGGAAACTATTCCAATGTGAACTCATCGCAGAATACCAGAAAGAAGTATTTCAAAGCTCCCTGTCTTGGCGCAACTGTTATGATGGATAAAACTAAGTTGTGTCTATTCTGAAGGCTTTCTCTTGTACGATAGGTTTGTTGTTGTTGAGTTTTAAGAGAAAACCAGCACCCCATCCCTGTAAAATGGTACTGGTCTTAGCCTTCAGATTACAGTGCACATGACCATGAGAAACATATTGACTGATAACCATAGAACTCTGGCCTCTATTCTTCTTATGTTCAAATGAGTTCCTTTCATTGACACTGGTGAGTCACAGTGATTTCACTCTAATATCTTCTTTCCCCCAGCTCCCTGGCAACATATTTCCTGCCTGCATCAGTTTTTCCCACTTTTTGTGGTTCGATGACTTTCTTTTGGGAAAAAAATAAAAAGAAAGAACTTTCCACCTCTGATTTAGCAGCAGGACAAATCTTCCCACCCCACACCATCTTCTATGGAAACCACAGAAGTATTATAAAAGTGAAGGTTGAGGCAGTATTGGAACTCATGATTCATCAGTATTTGAAAACTAAAAAAAAAAAAAAAAAAGATTTTTCTTTTGACTTATCCTAGGACCTCAGCAGGGTAAGAAGCAAATTAAACTGACAATGGAACAAAATTTGCCTAGATATGCTTTTAGAATGTGGCTTTAATTGCTGTATTTGCATATTCTGATTAAATAATCCAAACTGTGAATTAAATGTAATATGGCCCAAAATGTCTTCTCTCTCACCCCAAATCTAGGTCCCATTGTTTGCCTGAAATAGTGATGCTAATAGAATCAAATGTGCGTGTATAGAAATTATTTTGTAAATCTTAAATAAAGTTCTGCAAAAATGTCTATTTTTGTTATCATTTATTGTTAAATCAGAATAGGGATTGGACCTGTGATTTCACTCCTTAAAGAATTTCCCAGGTGAGGAAGTTTCCTCCACTAATACAGGTTAGCATCTTTTATGAAATTTAGTCTTAAAGAGTTGCCTGGTTAAGTGGTCTGAACAGATCATACAAAGAGTATGTGTCAGAGATGAATCTTGAACCCAGGTCTTCCTGCTTGGCAGAGTGGTTCTTTGATTTATCGTGGAGGGGATTCCTGTTTGAGAATGGATTAGATTAAATAGACTTGGAGACTCTATATGTTCTAACTTCAATGGTCTGTGATTCTGTGATTTGCTAAGACATATACACATATAGACGTATGCAGGGACTATATGTACATATGTATCTTTTTTCTTCCTTGTGAATGGCAATTTCAGTATATGCTTTGTTTTTCCTCACCAACCATTCTGGATGTCACAGGAAGCAAGGAACCCAAGTAATAACTGAAGGGATTTTTCTAAGCTTCTAACAATAATGGAAAGGCAGTGTTGAATAGTATCTAGAGAGCTATGACCACAAAAATTCAAACAACCTTAATTCTCTGGCTGGTTTGGAAATATAACCACTTCCTTGATCCTCTATTCTCTGTTATGTTTCACAGAGACATGAGGTACCATAGGTGACACATAACCATGTGATTTCTAACTGCTTAAGTCTTAAACATCTAACCTTGTGTTCAATAAACACTAAAACATAAATTAATAAGGAAAGAATTCATATCTGATATGAGTTTCTGGGAAAACTGAAAATCAGCCTGGTAGAAATTAGTCTCAGATTGACATTTACACCATGTTATAAAATAAATTCAAAATGGATAGATGACCTGAATATTAAAGATTGTATCATTTTAAAAAATTATAAGAGAAGCAGATCATATACCTTTCACAGTTATGGGTAGGACATGTATTTTTAGCCAAAGGATAGAAGTAATTATAAAATATAAAATAAGTAATTTTGAATTTGAATAAAACTGAAAAGATTTAACACAAACAAAATTAATGTATATAGAATAAGAAGAAAAGTAGTTGACTAGGAGCAAATCTTTATATCTGATTTTTCAGATAAGGGCTTGATATCCAAGATATGGAGATGGCTAAGAGAAATAATTAAGACCCAATAGAAAAGTAGTAAAAGGATGTGAGCAAGCAGTTCTTAAAGAATCTCATACTAACAACTATATGAAAAGATACTCTGAAACACTAATAATAAAAGAAGCAATAATCAACAATCCTGAGGTTTTCCCCAGGCTTATGAGATTTCATTTTAGAGGAATTGTGGAACAAACACAGTAACATATTTTTGATGTAAATATTCACTAATATAACTATTCTGGAAAGCAATTGAGAATTATGCAAATAAAGTGGCTAAAAGTTGTTAGGCTGGTACTCCAAGAGGGTAAATTGAGGGGGGGGGGGAACCATATTTATAGCAGCACTGTTTGTGTTAGTAAAGAACCAGAAATAAAGTATATTCCCATTGATTAGGGATTGAATAAATAAACTGTGGCATATGAATGTAAGTGAAAATTCTGGTGTTACAAGAAATGACAATATAATGAATGCAGAGAAACATGGAAAAACTCACGTGAATTAGTACAAAGTGAAGTAAGCAGAGTCAAGAAAACAAAATACACAATTACTACAAAAATGTAAGTGGAAAGAATGACTGCAAAACAATAAAAAAGGATGTTGTAAAACTACAAATAAAAAGCTTGGTACTAAAGAAATATAAGAAACTTCTTCCCACTCTTTTGTATAGATGGTCCATGAGTATTGGACATTGAATATATCATCAGATTTTTTTCAATGTGTACTGGTTTTGCTGATTTTTTTCCTTTTCTTTAAAAAAATTCTTATATGAGATCACTTTCTAGACAGGGAGCTAGAGAAAAATGGGGGGACTTAGGTGACATAAGTATCACTAACATTTATTTTAAAAACTTTTTAAACTTCAAGCATTCATGTTCATTGTTTTATCTGAGCCCAACTTTGAGAACAAGTCTGAGAAATCTACCCATTCATCCCACCCACCTCACATCAGTCATGATATTTCCTGTGGCAGTAAGTCCCATGACCTGATGAACAAGGTCATGGGTCTTTCACAGGAAGAGTGAGTAAAGGAGTTGTTGGAGTCCTAATTTATTTGCAGTTAAGCTCAATTTTTGGAGAACTTGAGGATACTGGCATGAACATATTTGCACAGCTATACAGAAAGATCAGTACCTTGGGAGCAATTCTCCTTTCTACCTTGCCAAAATTGGGATATTTAGAAAGAATTTTTTTTGTTTGCTTGTTCAGTACTGCTCAAAAAAGAATAATTCTCTGGGTCAAAGCATGGGTTCTAATTCCAGCTCTACAATCAACTAGCTGTGTTACTTTGGGGAAAGCATTTAAGTACTTTCTGTCTGTTCTTCTTCCCAAGGTTCTTGTTAGGATCAAATGGGATAAAGTATGTATGAACAAATATGGTGTGTCCCAAAATTCTTGGTGTAGTTTTAAGTGTTAGTAGCTTAAAACTGAACTAAGACTTTTAAGACACCCCCTACAAGTCATTATTGAAATTCGAAGTATTGTTATTTTATTTTATTACGGTTGCATTATTTTTTAAAATAATAATGAAAATTAGCATAAGGTCTGTCTTTTTTTATAAATGCCTATGAATGACTCTTAGGAGAAATAATTTATTCCAAGAAGAAAAAGAAATCTGAATTCTCTTATTTGATCCAATACAAATTCTGTCTTTACTTTCTTGCCATACCTCTTGCCCTGGGTAAGTCACTTAACCTCTATTTGCTTCAGTTTCCTCATCTCTAAAATGAGGATAATAATAGAACCTACCTTCCAGGATTGTTTTGAAGATCAAATGAAATAGTATTTGTAAAGTGCTTTGCAAACTTCAAAGCACTATGTAAATGATGATTACTGTTATTATTATTTTTGAAATGATACACTTAATGATATGTTTAAAACTTTGTTCTTATATTAGACACCTCTCTCATTGGTCTTACTAATTATACCATGAAATTTCTTCTACATTTATACCTTTCTATCCATTCACACTGCTATTAATCAAGTCATTTCCTCATTATTTTTTTGCCTAGCTCACTAACAATGAGGGGTTTTGAGGAAGAAGAAGAAGCAGTTAAAGAGGCCATGAAGTAGCCAGAGAAATAGGAGAGAACCAGGAGAACCAAATGTAAAGCAATTAACTGAAGGGTATTCAAAAAAAGGTACAAATGTAGGGGATACTCTTGGAAAAGGGAAAGGGCACATTTTATCCTGAGTGTAGGCAAAAAGGAGGAGATAAAATTATTATCATTATTATCTGTTTTACTGCCTTAGGCATCTCTGCCTCTCATCCATCCTGCACACCTCTGCCAGGATAATTTTTCTAAAATGAAGCTGCTTTGGTCATATAACCCCATTGGAGGAAAAATATTCAATGTTTCCTTATTATTTTTGTAATGATATCCAAACTCTTTAATATCTGATATTCTCCATAATTTTGCCCCACTGTGACTTTTCTTATTTCCCTAGGCTCTATTTCCTGAACTCTATACTCAGTAATATTGGACTACCTGGTATACCTTGAAAAAATGAAGGCTCATGTTCTCTGAATTCTTATTGTTTTTCTAAATGTTTTAATTCTAAAATTATGTTTTAATAATTTTAATTTTTAATTATTTAATTTATTATTTAATTTATTAAATTATTTAATAAATGAATATTTTTATTATTTAATTTAATTTAATTTTAATAATTTTAATAATAAAATGTTTTAATTCTAAACATTTAATTCTAAAATGTTTACAGTAGCTCTCTTTGTGGTGCCGAAGAACTGGAAATTGCAGGGATGCTCATTGATTGGGGAATGGCTAAACAAGTTGTGATATGTGATTGTGATACAACACTACTGTGCTATAAGAAATGGTGATCTTGGGGGCAGCTAGGTGGCACAGTGGATAGAGCTCTGGCCATGGAGTCAGAAGGACCTGAGTTCAAATCCAGTCTCAGACACATGACACTTACTAACTGTGTAACCCTGGGCAAGTCGCTTAACCCTGATTGCCTCACCAAAAAAACAAAACAAAACAAAAAACCCAACATTAAAAAAAAAAAGAAATGGTGATGTTGGGGGCAGCTAGGTGGCACAGTGGATAGAGCTTTGGCCTTGGAGTCAGGAGGACCTGAGCTCAAATCCAGCCTCAGACACTTGACATTTACTAGCTGTGTGACCCTGGGCAAGTCACTTAACCCCAATTGCCTCAGCAAAAAAGCAAAAAAAAAAATGGTAATCTCAATGATCTTAGAAAACACAGAAAGACTCACACGAAACAGTGAAGAGTAAAATGAGAAGAACCAAGAGAACATTGTATAAAGTAACAGCAATATTATTTTAAGAACAGCTTAGAGCAACTAAGTCATTTTGACTATTATAAATACCCAAATTAACTATACAGGACCTATGAAGAAAGTTGCTATCTATACCCAAAGAAAGAACCAAAGAAGTATGAATAGAATAATTTTACATATATATTTGTATATATAACATATATATATATATGTATATACATGTACACCTATTTGTGTCTAATGGTAGCCATCTCTAGGATGGGGGGAGAGAGGGAAGGGAAGGAAAAAAAGGGAAAAAGTCTACATGATAACTTTATTATATATTTAAAAGGAATAGCAAGTTGTACATAATAGATTTGAAGCTTCATGTGCAATTATCTTTCTTATTATACTATGTTATGGAAATGCTTTTTCTATTCCATAAATTACAATTCAGTTAATTAATTAAGAAAATTAGTTCCATGCCTTTGCATAGCCTTTTCCTTCCACATAAAATGTTCTCCCTTCTCCAATTCCTCCCCAACCA
This sequence comes from Vombatus ursinus, assembly GCF_900497805.2. Taxonomy (NCBI): domain Eukaryota; kingdom Metazoa; phylum Chordata; class Mammalia; order Diprotodontia; family Vombatidae; genus Vombatus; species Vombatus ursinus. Next base: position 2,397,352 of record NW_020954672.1, read on the forward strand.
TGGTTCTGCCAGTGTAATTCCCATCTATCCTTCAAGGTCCAGATTAAATGCCAGCTTGTTCAGGAAACCATTGTCTTTAAACAATGTTATCACATGCACCTGATCATTTGGTTTCACCTCTCTTATTTCAATTACACATTCTAATAAACATTCTAGTTAGTGATTATACAGCTTGTCTACCTTTTTAGGCTGTAAGCTGGGTGAGAACAGGTACTGCATCTATTCATCTTTTCATTCTCTGCAGAACAATAGCAGAATGACTTAAACACAAATCTCAATAAATGAATCCTGAATTTAAATTGAATTGAACTGGTTGCCCATCTTTGAGTAAACACAATTTTTCACATAATGGGATGAAACCATATTGGTATAATCCAAGATGCAGAAATGAGGCATGAAGGAATTTCAAGGGGAAGATCAGAAGATCAAGCAGTGAACTTCTGAATCATGTTTCTATGAACATTTAAAGAAAAAGTAAGCACAGAAAGTCAACCTTTGAAGACCCTGGCACAGAGACAAAAAGGGAAGCTCTGTGGAGATAAATTGAAGGGCATAAGAGGAAGTATAAAAAAGAAGATGAAGAGAACTGGCTGATAAGTCCTCCTATCCATTCCTTGACCCTGAAGAAGAGACCATCCTCCAAATTTTCTGGGTCACATGGGAGTTTAAGCTCCTCCCATTTCTTCTCTGGGTTTCACTGATGAGTCCTCCCAGTGATATTGTCTTACACTCCCAAGTTCCAGGAAGGTCTCATGGTCGGAGAGATTTTTATTTCCCAACTTTTGATGCAAACCTTCAATTCTGCATCGGTCAGATATTTGGAACTATGATGGATACCAGATTGGCTGTTTTGATCCTGATCCTCAAGGTAACTTACTAGATACTTGGTTGTTGTGGTCCCAGAACATCTGTGCTAACATAGTGTAAGCAGCTCTAGGACTGATATGTGTTTACTCTTCTAGGGACTGTGCAGGGGAACTGGATTCAACCTAAACAATCATATAAGTCTTCGGTGGAAGGGAAGAATGCAATTCTGAATTGTCCTTACAATTCAACTAGCCAACAAGTTATTTTCCACTGGTATCGCCAGTATGTAGGCCATACTCTAGAATTTATTCTGCTGAGAGGAGCATTGTCATCAAATTACTTAAGGCATAATGCAGATATTGCAAAGAAGAGATTTTCCTCAAAGGCTACATCAAGTTCCACATTTTTGTACATCTCACACTTGAGTTTCAGGGATTCAGCAATCTATTACTGCGCTCTGCAACCTGACACAGTGAAAGAACCCCATAGATGCACAATACAAAAACCTCCCTATGCGTAAGTGGGAGAAATTATCAAAGAAAGACACCTTCTTCATGGGTATATAGCAGATCACTTGACGGAATTTGATTTTACAAGGTGCATGTGATAATAAATTCTACAGAATTCCCTAGAACTGAGCAAGTGTGTTCTGTTGCTCAAAATCTTACTCAATGCTTCTGTGAAGGATAAGGTAAGCTATTTCTAAGAACTCTTCTGTCCCACATAGAAAGCCTACAAACATAGAATAAGAATCAGAATGTACAAGCCCTCCATGAAAACTCTGTCCATGCCTGATCATCACATATTCCAAAGGCCTGACAGGGTACTCATCTCAGGGTGCAACATGACATATCTTTAAGAATATATAAACCCTATTGGCAATGGCTAAGCACCAACGTGGCTCTTCTGAGATACTCATCTTCTCTATTAGCCATCATCTATGGGTCTTTAGCACATTTTTGCACTACTTTCACAAGATGTTTGTGTTCTTGCTTTGACTATCTTTCATTCCCAAAAGAAGTGGCCTCAATATGCTACATCATTGTCAGAGATTGGGGCTGGTTTCTCCTGAGGAGGGCAGGAGTAGAATTGTGCAATTGAACTGAAAAATAAATTCTTGGTTATTCAGATGAAGGTACATTGTGACCTTCTCTATGCTGATTCAAGGCTGTGCAGATCCATAGATTCAAGGAGAACATAGGCCTAAAAGGTACAAGAGAAGGGGAGAGATGGCAGGGGAGCCCATCTTCCTGAGGATTTTGCCACAGCTCTTTTCCAAAAGGGGAAAGAGGTAGCTTTATGTGTTCTACCACATAGTTTATTTCATTCTCTGGTAATAACCAGGCTACTAGATATCTTAGAGTAAGCTATTCTGAACCACAGAAAATATGGAAGGACTATATCAGAAAGGGTAATGGGATATAGAAATAGGGTAGTAGGCCCCTCTATCCTTCTTCTCCAGGAGAACACTAGTTACTGATACAAAGAAAAAACTCAAATACCCTCTGAATACAAAGGGGGCATTGAGGATGAGGGGGAGAGAGTAACTAACAGGGTATTTAAGCTCCCTAAATGTCAAATTTCTCAAACTTTAATCTCTCATGGCTACTTTAAGTTCCATAAACAATGTGTTATATATATATATAATATATATATACACACACACATATACACATATATGTATACATACATACATACATGTATATACATACATACATGTACATACATACATACATACATATATATATAAGTTCTTTTCTCCTATAATTAACAAGATGCTATGATAGATATTAGATTTTTTTTAAAAGTTCTGGCCATTGAGCTTACATTCTATTTAGGGATATACTATGTATGGATAAAAGTATATACTAAGCATATATCAAATGCAGATAGGTAGGTAGATAGGTAGAGACAGGTAGAAAGGAAGGTGGAAGGAAGGAAGGAAGAGTTAAAAGAAAAAGAAAATTATTTGTTCTAGCTTTCACTCTGATTAACAAAGCAAAACTCAGGACAAAGAGAATTAAAAGGAGTTTAATAAAAGTATGTCAAGGTACAAAATGTTGATGGGCTAATCGTTAGAGATCAGTAAGGGATGGATTCAAGATGGAGCCAGCTTTTACTGATAACTTTCATCAAGAGGATTGGTACAGGTCTGCAAAAGGGGATTGATAGACCATTGCATCTCAGCACTTCCCCAGTTGCCAGTATGTGAGGGCTATGTGATGTTTAACAGGTACAAACAGGTAGGGGGTGACTTGGTATGTGATAAATAGCAGGTAATACAAAGTTACAGACTGGGTGATGCCTCCCCCAACACTGATTGACAAGCAGGGTTAAGAACAATGGGTAACTGAGTCAGCATAACTTTCAGTAGAAGGAAGGAAGAAAGGAAAATATAGCAATATGAAACTCATAGAAGGTAACTTTGCAAGGGAAAGGGAGCTGGAAAAACTTCATGGAGAAAGTAATCTTTAAGCTGAGTCTTAAAGGAAATTGAGAATTCCAAAAGATCAAGGTAAGGAGGGACAAATATCTTAGTCATGGAAGATAGCCTGGAGACGAGATGGAAGGTGTTTGTGTGAGGAATAGCAATTAGATTGATATGATTGAACCACAGCATGCATGGAAGGGGGTAATTGTAGTAAGGCTGGAAAGGTGGGATGGGGCCAGGTTGTGGAAAGCTTTAAATGTCAGACCGAGGAATTTATATTTGATCCTCTTAGAGGGGATATGGGGCCACTAAAGTTTGATTAGAGGAGTGACATGGTCACACCTGTACTTTAGGAGAATAGCAGCCATATGGAGGATGGTTTTCAATGTGGAGAAACTTGATGCAAGGAAAATAATTAAATACACTAATAATTTTATTCAGCAATACACAATTCAAAGGTGAGAGCAGCATCAACCTACCAGTAGATGACTTCTGTGGGCTTGCACAAGGAAGGAAAATTCATAACTGATGATGTAACAATGAAGAGTCATTTTTGCCAGTATTACTCTAAAGAATGTGTCATTGAGCCTTCTTGAATAAAAATTGGAAAATGTACCTTAATCTATGGTTTATGTTTGAATCTCACTAAAATTCTGTAAACTTTAGTTTCTTCTTCTAGATAGAAGAAGGTGATAATGACTTGTCCTAACATGTCTAATCCACAGAGTTGTTATGAAGCTCAAATGTCTTTGTGTGAAAGCATTTTGGAAAGTATGAAGTATTATGCCAAGAATAAAATGGTAATGTTCCATTCTATTAAGAATGTTGCTTGTCTAAATACTAACATGACAATTTTTTCATTATTTCATAAAACTTTAAAGAAATTAATAATTTATGCTAGATCCAGTTGCTGACTCTTAGTAATTCTTCACATTAGACTTCTAAGTATTACATAGTTATTTCTATTATTGTGATGTATATAATGTGATCATTATGAGTAATATGATAATCATTGTGATTAATGACAATATAATTGTTAATTATAAATACTACTAATGCAATTATCATAAATTTGTGGACTTAGATAAAAAGCTAGTTCTACATGTGAGATGTATTAATCATTCATTCATTCATTCATATTAAGTGAAAACTATGTATGATGCATCTTTTTGACACTATCTTAAAAACCACCAACAACAAATGTTAGCTATATTATTAACTTACCAAAGAAAACAAAGCTATAGTTGAAAGAGAACGATGCATCAAAGTCATGAGACTTAGTTATTGAACTTGTTTCTGATTTCTGATCTTTAATACCTTTAACCTCCATCATGTCACTTAGCCTCTCCATTTCCTTACCTCTAAAATGAAATAGCTCAATGGTTCTTAAATTGAGGTTCTTGACCTTGTTTTGTTAAATTGATAATTGTACTACATTACTTTGATTTCCTCTGTAATCCTACATATTTTATTTTATGCATTTAAGAACATTCTGAGCAGGGATCAGATAATAGATTTCACTAGATTGCCAAAAGTATCCATCACTCACACACACACACACACACACACACACACACACGGTTAAAAACTTTTGGATTGAGCTAATCTTTAGTGTTCTTTTCCATTCTCAATCATATTATCCTACGAGCCTATAGCACAATCCCTAGAAGCATTTGGGAGATGATAATATCATTTCCTGAGTCTCAGCATAAGTAAGGGTGAGAGTCTGGAACTGAAAGTAGGAACAACATCTAGGAAATGAACTAAGTCTTCAACACCCTGGGCAATGATGTAGATGTTAACTAAGCAAGTTTGTGAAGTAGGGTATTTCTAATGACACCTCTTCTGCAGTGAGAATCAGTGCAGGTTATTGGACGGACCACTGAACTTAGTCATAAGACCCATGTTAAAGAACTAGTGCCACCATTTCCCAGCTATATGATGATGGGTCAATAACAACTTCTCTGAACCTTAGTTTCTTAATTTCTTCAGGTGGGGATAATAATACTCCTACTACCTGCCATAGAGGGTTGTTACATTGTTCTACTACTCTGGTTCTCTTTCTCCCTCCTTCATCCTCCTCTCAAAACTCTTCAGGATAGAATCCAGTAAAGCTCCTTCACCCTAAGTTGTAGATAACCAATAAGATTAAATGTATAATTTCCCTTGGAACTATTTATAATTTAAAGAGAGATGGGAATAATTTTTAAAAATTTGTATTAAAATATTTTAGAGATGGACAACCAAAGGCATAAAGCTTTACTGATAGCATTGTAGGCATTATGGAGGTGAGATTGGAGAGGGGAAAATGACTATCATTTTGATGTTTCTGAAATTCAACTAGCTACCTCCTAAGCAACCAACTATCTGAAACCAGGTCCAGGAAAATTTTTGTCCAATATGGATAAAAATCATGGGTGTACATTTGAATGTTTTCTGAAGATATTTGGTGTAACTAAGAGCTGTTGTTTTCATAGATTAAATAATGTAGTGAGGTAGAAAGAGAGAAGTCTTAATAGGTATCCCTCTCTCCTCTAACATTTTTGCCCCCAACTGAAGAACTCTTTGGTATCATTCTCAGTCCTCAGCTCATCTCTTCACTCTATCCCTCCAGTGATTCTATCATTTTCACTCCAGAATACCCAGGCACATCACAGCTCCTGTAACTCTGTTTTTTTTTTCTTTCTCTGAAGTCCAAATGAATTTCACATTGGTCCCTATATACCAAGAACCACTATCAATAACTACAATTAACTTCATCTTTTTCTACAGGGTCTAACAGAAAAAAAAGTAAAGCTAGAGGTTTAGTGGGAGGGGAATAAAATAGAGGGCCTTTTTTACTCCCTGACTGTTTCCTCTATGTTACTGACAGTTACAAATCCTTAGAAAAACCTCAAAAATCTGGGTACTTGCTTCAAGGGCAGAGAAGCTAAGATACATCTGCATCCTCTTCCGTAGTGAGTCAATAAAGGAAGGGAAACAAGTCTCCTGGGATTGAAGGCCCTAATTTTGAACCAATTAACCTGTTAAATATGAGTAAATATATAGAACAGTTTTTTTCTTCAGCAGATATCCAGTTACTAAATATATAGGACTAAAATATATAGGACTCAGTTCCAAAGCAGGATTTAGACTGAAGCTTTTTGACTAAAATCCAGTACATTTTGTACTATGGTATGCTGCTCTAAATTTCCTTGTCCTTAGTCCATCCTTAGTTATTTAAAAATGCTAGCATTGATGTCCAGCTATCTTCCTAATATTGGACAGGGAGTGGTGGTATTGACATGTTTCTTTTCAGGTAGTAGTACAGGACACAAGGATTCCATCCATCCTGTCTTTTGCTCTCCTTACCCCCTACCCCAGTTTATCTATTGGCAAGTCTCTTAACCTCTCTGGACTTCACTTTCCAAGTCTATTAAGTGAGGGAGTTGGGCCACATAACTGTGGTCCCTTCAAGCTCGAAATCTATCAGATTACGAGCTTCTTCCTGTTCTGATGAATAGCTAAGTCTCCAATAATCTCAATACGTCAGAAGAAGACTTCATAAATGTATGACCTGAAGACATTCTCAGTCTTCTGAAGTCCCTACTCTGAGTGAAATATCTCCTTTAGGTAGGCAACAAGTTTAGTTCATAAAAGACCTTGATCTCAAATTCAGATCTCAAATCATGATCAAAAAAAGTTCTCAAGATCGCTTGGTGTGTCCACCTAGACTCAGGACAACATAATAACTATAACAACAATCCCTCTGCACTTATCTTTTCTTTTTTTGATTACCTTTTTTTTTTTGTCTAGGAAAAATGGAAAAATGACCTAGGGCTTGCATGAAAGACCAACCCTTCACAAAGATATATGGCCTACCATGAAGTTCATGGCAAATGGATTGCACTCTCTTTTTTTTCTAACCTACCCTAGAGAATGATCTATAAAGAGGTTTCCAGTTCATAGATATGCAGCTCCAACTTACACTTTCAACTCCCAAACTGGGATGAACTTATACCATATATTTTACATTATATGTCTCCTTCACATTCTCTAGATAGAGCAATTTACCATTGAATTCACATAAATCCCTTATGCCTCCTTAAAGTTTACATCTAAGATCACAATTTCTTCTTATCATTCATTATAAAATTTACCTGGTCCATCTCACATGACCATCTAATATGCATTAAGTAAATGTTGGTTAAATTGGTTTCATAGGATAGTAGAAAAAGCATTGATTGCCTGGGTTTGGATCCCAGCTCTTTTTCTAACTCTCCTGTAATCTTAGGCAAGTCATCCCTCTGGGTCTCACTTTCTTCATCTGCAGAATAAGGGGATTGAAATAGTGACCTCTCTGTCCCTTCCAACTCTATTGCTTATGAATTACTGTTCTCATTATACTCTTTCCAAAGTCACATTTAATTAGGTCCCATATGTAGGAATTATTTCATTTTATCAGTATTGGGAGACCCTAGGGAGGATTTTCCTCTACCAATTGTTCAGGGCATCCTCTCTGCAACTTGTAATCATGGAAAGTCACCTGGAGCATTGATATATAAGTGTCTTACCCAGAGACACACAGTTAGTATTTGAATCCCTATTTTCCTGACTCTGAGACCAAGTCTCTCTATTCCCTGCACCACAGGCCTCTCACAGGTTCTGGCCAAAGAAAAATGTCTGGCAAAACCACAGGTCTGTTACAAAAAGAAGTCGGAATTATGACTCCTTACATTATTTCTTTCATGAACTTCAGATGTTGTCAGAATAAAGTAAAAAGCAACTTGAAACAAGGGAGTGTGTAAGATTCAAATTAATTTACAAGGTCATAGATTTAGAGCTGAAAGGGGCTCTGAAGGTCATCAAGTTCACCTCCTCCCTCACTTTACAGATGAAAAAGGCTCAGAAAGATTAAATGACTTGCCCAGGACCACATGGATAATAAATAGGAGAGGTGGCGTTCATCACTGACCTTCCCTACGCCATGCTTCAGCCACTACACGAGGCTGCCGTTTAGCCAAGCAGCGTTTGTCTCCTGCCTCTTGCGTGCATAGCACTACCTGAGAGTGCTGCACCAAGACAGCAAAAGACAGAAACAAAAAGGAAGTCATTCCAGATCTTCAAGAATTCATAATCAAGCAGGAGAGAGAAGATAAACATGTGTAAACTGATCATCGGTAAGGTAGGTATCAAAATTATTAAAGCAAATAAAAAGTGTTACAAGAGTACAAAGAAATGGGAAAATCAGCATGGACTGATTAGTCAGGGAAATCCTCATGAATGCCTAAACTGCCTTATGTTAGCACTGCTATCATCATATACTCTACTGGGGAGGGGGGAGAACCTGGGGCCTCAAGGCCACATGAAGCCCCCTAGGTCCTCAAGTGTGGCCCTTTGACTGAATCCAAACTTCACAAAACAAATCCCTTTAATAAAAGGATTCGTTCTGTTAAACTTGGACTCAGTCAAAAGGCCGCACCTGAGGACTCAGAAGGACACATGTGGCCTCATGGCCGCACGTTCCCCACCCCTGATTATACTCTAATAAAGTTGGCCTCCTTGACATCCTGGGTTTTCCCATTGCTAAGCATCTCTTCACAAAGTTGCATATCCTTGAATACCTCTCCGCACCCATCTCATCATCACCATATTCATCCTCATCATCCTCATCATAGTAATTTCAGATTGGTTTAAGGTTTGCAAAGCATTTTAATATGGTATTTCAGTTGATCCTCACAACCCTGGATGTAGTTGCTATTATTATCTCCATTTTACAGTTAAGAAAATTGAGGCTGAGAGGTTAAGTAACTTGACCAAGGTCACAGAGCTAGTAAATGTTTGAGTCAGAATTTGAACTCAGGTCTTCTTGACTCCAATTCTAGCACTCCATCCATTCTGCCACCTAGATGTTCTCATCTCCACCTCTTGAAATCATCCCAACTTTCAAGTACTCTCCTCTAAAGCCAATAGCTTTAGACACTTTGGCCCTACTTCTATTGTTGTTCAGTGGTGTCTGACCTTTCATGACCTCATTTGGGGTTTTCTTGGCAGAGACACTGGTGTGGTTTGCCATTTTCTTCTCCAGCTCATTTTACAGAGGAAGAAACTGAGGCAAACATAGTTAAGTGACTTGCCTAAGGTCACACAGCTAGTAAGTTTCTGAGGCTGGGTTTGAACTCAGGAAAATGAGTCTTCCTGACTCCAGGCCTAGTGCTCTATCTACTGCACCACCTAGCTGCCCCTGCTACTCTGTCTTTAAAAAGGATAAAAGTAGGATAAAGTAAAGGAGATCAGTGTGGTTTAAGAGTAAGTGTGCTGACTTGGAAGTTAAAAGTCCTAGGTTCAAATCCAATTTCTAGTGCTTACTACTTTTGCAGCCTTAGGCAAGTCACTTAGCTATTTGGGTCCTCAGTTTTCTTATCTGTACAATTGGATTGAACCAGATCATGGCTGATGTCCCTTCTACTTCTATGACTGACCAACTCATGGCTTCACTATGAAGGTTTGAATATTAGTCAGAAAAAAATGCACGTTTCTTCCCTTTGAATGAAAAACAAACAAACATATACATTGGTTAAGTATTTATTCTGTGTTGAGCTCTGCAGATACCAATGGGAAAGCAGGAGACAGTCCCTGCTCTCATTGAGCTCATGTTCTAATGAGGAGACAATACCTGAAAGAGGGCTCTGTTGCAAATCAGATAGCAAGGTCCCATGGTCCTTAGGATAAAACAGCAAAGCAGAATTCTTTATGTCATTTCCACTGCCAAAATCACATCTGTTTCTGATGCTGAACCATTTGATTTTGCCAAGGACCATGGTGGTGAGAATTTTTTTTTTCTGTGTCTTTAGTAGCTGTGGTTGTTGAGGTGGCTTCAGCACCTGCAGAAACCATTGCCAGGCTACATCTCCACAGGTCTTACTTTCCAGGATGATGGCTAGGGGAGCAAGGCTAGACAGGACAAGTGGTCTGTGGGGCCCTTTCCCAGGCCTCTTGGGCCTATCTGCCCGTTGGTAGCAGATGCTCAGTGGCTGGTATTATTGGTGGTTATGATGTTGGATCCTTTCTTTGCAGTGATTGCTCATCTCAATGATGACTGCAGAGATTGAGCTGGAAGTAGGCGCAAGGCACTGTACTCGATATTGGGAATATAAAGACAAAAACATAACCAATCTCTCCTCAAGGAGCATATATTTTACTGAAGATAGATTGGGGCAGGGTGGGAGTGGGGCAAAGAGTATATATCTAGATAAGTAAATACAAAGTACATGCAAAACAATAAAAAGGTAATTCTGGGAGGAAAGGGGATTAAGAACTGGGATGATCAAAAAAAAAGCTTCAGGTAAGAGATGTCACCTAAGCTAGGACTTGAAGGAAGATAGGCATTTCAAGATGCAAGGGTGGGGAAGAAATGCATTTCACACATTGAGTACCACTTGGGCAAAGACATGAGGTTTACAGATGGAATGTAGTGTATGAGGAATAGTTGACAGGACAGTTTGATAGGAACAGGAAGCACATGGAAGGAAATCACATAAAAGAAGACCAGAAAAGTGAGTAGCAACTATTTTGTGGAGGGTTTCAACTGCCAGGCTAAGAGTTTGTATTTCTTTCCTAGAGGGAGCAGGGAGCTACTGGAGGTTTTTAAGCAAGGACTAACATGGTTATATCTGTGATTCAGGAATATCAGTTTGACAGCTCTGTGGAAAGTGGGTTGGAAAGAGAGAGAGACTAGGTAGGGGGGACTAGTTAAGGAGCTCTTTCAATGCAAACACATTGACCTTCGGATAGACACAAAGGAAACAGGTTATTGTGTCATGACTTTCATAGTCAGGATAGACTTGTGTGCCAATTGAATAGAGAGGCACATGGAGAACATTTCATGCCTGACCATGTCAGTAAATTTTTGAGGATGAAAATGACGAGCAATACTGAATATGGTCACAAGACGGCAGTCATGTCATTGCCGCTCATAGACTTTAGGCCACGCCTCACTCCGGGAGTGGTGAGAAGAGTTACCCTCTGATTGGCTGGACAGTTACTTTAAGCCCTTTGCTATTTGTGGGAGTGGGAGACCTAGAAAACAGAAGCAGTTCATTTGACTGAACTAACTTGACCACACTTCAGGTGCTAAATTTGACTCTTCACTGAGCCTGGGCAGAAGGAATAATGGGACCTCTGGTATCTTCATTACTGATCTCGTGGCTTCAGTTGGGCTGTGAGTTTGGAATTCCTTGGCATGGGAATAGGGGGATCCAAGGAATATTCACCAAGATACTTTTAGAGAAAAATTAGGCTTCACTGGAAGATTGAGGAGGAAAATTGGGGTGGAGATTGGGGAAATCAAGAAAGGGAATGGGGTAAGCATTTAGTAAGCACCTACAATGTACCAGGCATGGTGTTGAATGCTTCACAAATATAATTTTGTTTGATCATTGATTGTAGAAAGAAAATGTGAATTACTGAGAGTGATAATCTGTTGCCCATTATTCTATATTTTATGCTGTTTTTCTGAACAGGGGTGAGTGGCCAACTGGTAGAACAGAGTCCTGCAACCCTGAGCCTCAAGGAGGGAGAAAGCACCACTTTGAACTGCACTTACACGAAATCTATAAATAACCTACAGTGGTACAGACACAATCCTGGGACAGGTCCCACAGTCCTGTTTATAATGTTTTTAGATGGGGATGGGAAACAGGAAGGAAGATTAAAAGCCACACTCAATACTATGGGACGTTACGGTTCCCTGAGCATCTCAGCTGCCCAGACCAGAGACTCAGACACCTACTTCTGTGCTGTGGAGGCACAGTGATCCCCAGGCACCTGCAGCCTGTGCTAAATCCTAACATCAAGGCAGGTACATTTGCTATTTTATCTTGAAAGTGTATTCACTGGGGCAGCTAGATGGCCCAGCAGATAGAGCACTGGTCTTGAAGTCAGGAAGACTGAGTTCAAATCTGGTCTCAGACCAAACACTTGACACTTATTAGCTGTGTGACCCTCAACAAGTCAATTAACCCTAATTGCCTAAAAAAAAAAAAAGAGTATATTTACTTCACTAGTGCCAACCCCTGCTAGTTCTTTCCCACTGAGATTACTTTCCAGCTACTCTGCATGTACCTTAAATATATGGAATTGTACAACTTTTGAGTCATCATTCTCTCCACCAATGAGGAGAGCCTTATGCAAATGATCTAGGTTTGAAACCCAAGTTACATTTATTTGCATATTGTCTACCTCATTAGAATATGAGCTCCTTGAGAATAGGGACTGTGTATTTGCCTGGTTGTACTCCCAGCATTTAACATAGTGCCAAGTACATAATAAATACATAATAAAAGTTTATTGATTTGACAAAGAAGCACATTTGAATGGGCAGCCATAGCAGTTCAAAGTCTTTGGCAAGTTCTGGAAGAAAGGGCCATAGAGACACACATTACTAATGATCCACTCCTACCCTTGTACCATAAACCAAAAGCCCTCTGAGTCAAGGCTCTGGCTCTGTCCACTTATCTCCACTTTTCTTCATCACATAGTTTGATTAGGGAGTCATTAAACTTCTGGGAACTACATTTTAAGAGGGACATTGAGAAACTGAAGTATAGAGACCCTGATAGTGAGGGGACTTGAACCGTTGTCATAGAAAGAGCAGTTAAAGGAGTTAGGGATATTATTCCCGGAAGAGAAAATAAAAGGTTGTTGTGTTGTCAAATATTTGAAGCCCTGTCTCATGGGAGAGACTATTGAAGGTAGAACTACATATGTGTAAACATGGATTTCTCTGGCCTCACTCTCTGAGGCCAGATGTGTTAAATTCCCCCTCCCGCAGGTTCTCCCATACTCCTAGGGAATTGGAGGAGGCCTCTCTTCTCTCTCACTCACTCAAGCCCTCACTGATTGTGTTCCTTTTTAGGAGCACTCAAAAGTCTAACCCTCCTCCATCGGATAGGCTTTCAGATACTTGACAACAATGCTTGTGCACCCCCGAAGTCTTTCTTTTTTTCCAGAAACAATACTCCTAGTTCTTTTAACCATTCTTTCTATGACATTATTTCAAGTATCTTTGTTATCATGGTTTCCATCCTCCATTTAACATCCTCTCAGTTTTTAAAAAGGAATATTGACTTCAAAGGAGTGACAAGAATAAACATAAATACAACTTGGGGCATGATCTCCCTATACCATTTTGGTCTCTGAGGAGGGAAGGTGGATTAGGCTCACAGCTAAACTCAGTTCCTACATAATATTAGTCCCTCCAAGCTTAAGTCTGAAACCTCAATTGAACAGTATCTAGGACTGTTGCTCCTAAAAGCTTTTCTGCTGGGATGGCAGCTACACCTACCCAAGATGCCCATGACTCAAGTTCCTGGATTGGGGACTTTACTCTTTGCAGCTAGAACTGAAAATGAAATAGATCAAAATTGCAAACCTGTGTCTCAGGACCTCTTAAACCAATGGGGGAGAAGAAGGAGGTGGCCCTTAGATATTTGCCTTTTTACTGCATGGTATCCCCTGACATAAGTGAATGAGTCCTTCACTCCTACATGCTAATGCAAGAAAAGAGAAAAGCTTTCTTTGGTCAGGTAAGATTTTTTTTTAATTTATGGAATAAAACAAGCATTTTCATAACATAGTACAATGAAAAAGATGATTGCACATGAAACTGCAAATCTACTGTGCATAACTTGCTATTCCTTTCAGATATACAATAAAATTATCATGTAAATTTCTTTTTTTCTTCCCTTTCCCCTACCCCCCACCCTAGAGATGGCCACCACCAGACACAAAGAGGCATGTGAGTGTGTGTGTGTATGTAGGCAGCCATCGGGAAGAAGCTGTTTCCAACTGTCACATGAGAATATTCACTTGTGTTCCAGTTCTCCTACATCTCAGAAGCGGGTCTACAGTGTGTCCCACATGGATGGCTCCATCTTAGGTGATCAGGGCATGACCCAAACCTCCTTTATACTCTTCCCTCCTCCCATTTGAAAATTTTACAATGTCCAGCAAATAGATAAGGTTGCATTTTTAACTCACTGTCCATGTTCCCAATTGAAAACAGTTCTCTGAGATTTCTGAGGAGGTATAAGCATTGTCGTTTTGCTCACTTCCTCAACTCCATATAGGAAAGAGTCTCCAAATAGTTAATGTTACATGATATTATACAGTTCCACATGAGCAGACAAAAATCACAATTATCTCTAAATTCACAATTTTGCAGATTTCATAAGGAGTATGTCACAATATTTATCAAGGATTTCTGCTTACTCAGTATTCAACACATAACTTTCTTGGTATCCAACTGGCCTTTCAAAATCCCCAAGCAAAAAAACAAAACAAAACAAAACAAAGCAAACAAACAAACAAAAAAAACAACCAAAAATAAAATGAAGGCAAAGAAAACTGAACTCCTGTCTCAGATAGAAGTCTGGTCCACACTGAGCTTTCAAAACCATATGGAGCTCTCCCTCACAAGGATTTAGGTCCTGAGCTTAACTGGGTGTCACCCAGTGCTTAGCACAATTCCTGACACACAGTAGGTACTTAAATGCTCATTGACTAACTAATCCACATGTCTTAAATTAGAAAACTATCCTGGGTAGAAAACCTTCTTCAATTCTCTCATTGCCTTAAGCCATCCAGTTGGTATCTGGGCAATATTTTTAAATGTCCCTGTCTACATAGGGCACACCAAAATTTTCTAGAGGTCCTTGTGCCAAAGGTGATCCCATTAGAGGTCCAGACAAATTTTTTCTGGGTCTTTATTCCAAGAAGTTCCCCTAATGAATGTCTGCCTCTACAAGAGTAATCCAAATAGAATTACAAACTCACCAGATGGAACAAATGGAGATATAAGTTCAGTTAGAGTAGTAGTAAAGAAAGTTAACTACTTGTGGATTCTAGGCACAAGCAAAACTTACCCCAAGATGCTGTAGGGTATATTACTCTCACAAAAGGTAAGCAGTTTATGTCTGCTAAATGCAAGGGCAGTGAACATTTCTACTAAGCAGTAGCATCTAGGGAGGTAAATCTTGTACTTCTCATGTTATATGCCATATCAAAACTCATACAGGATTTAACAAATACAGCAAGTGTCAGTATTGAAACCAAGGAATCAACAAATGCAAAATTTACAAAATGACATCATGGGAACTGGTTTGTGGGAAAACATACACCAGAAAAAAGTTCATCTGCAAAATTATGTCCTAATAAATTTTCTTTTGACAATTTCTCTAGATCTTGCAAACTAGGGGTTTCTAAAACAGAGAATTTCTCCAAATGTCCCTGAAAACATGAAGGACTCAATTTTATCCCAGGTGAGCCTCCACATAAAATATAAGTATACTCTGGCCCATTCTCTAAGGGCCAGGTATGTTAGATTTCATACATACACACACACACACACACACACACACACACACATTCTCCTATACTTTGAGGGCTTTATGGAATTCTCCACTCTCCTATTATTGGTGTAAGCCCCCACTGAATATGTCCCTTCTTTTTCAGTGGCCCACTGACTTGTACTTTCATTCCATTAAACAACTTGACAAAAGATTAGCTTTTACAAAGAAATATTTACTTCTAAGACCCAGCAAGAACAAACTAAACCAACATTTTTCCCAATTCTTTAGGGTCATAGTTCTACCTTCTACATAATTCTCTGGGGAGGGGAGAGGAATTAGAATCACAGTTTAACTCAGTTCTTAAATAGCATTACAAGTTTGAGTACAAAACCCCACCTTGGCTAGTATCCTGAACCATATTCCTTAAAGCTTCTTTGTTGGTCTAGAAGGCAACATTTACACAGGAGGGGCAGCTAGGTGGTGCAGGAGATAAAGCACTAGCCCTGGAGTCAGAAGGACCTGAGTTCAAATGTGACCTCAGACACATAATACTTACTAACTGTGTGACTCTGGGCAAGTCATTTAATCCCAGTTGCCTCACAAAAAACAAAGAAACAAACAAAAACATTTACACAGGAAAAGAAAACTAGAATTTTTGACTAAACATATGATCCCCTACAAATAGTCTTCCAGTGGACATTATTTAACCTTCATTGTGGCTCCCACCAGAGTCCAAACCAATGCTAGACATCACTTTAGGCCTCTGATTTAATGATCTCAACCTCTCACATAAGCTAAACACAATAGATTCCTGGTGAAATGAAACATGGTTTCTCAATTAGTTTTTCTTACTTGTGTATTATATGATGAAGTGGAGATCAAGGAAGTCCACAAATAAAAAATGCCTAATAGTTTCTGTCATTATCTAGGTATCTCCCCACTACCAGCAAACCTGAGAATCAAGACTTTTCCTTCAAAAACAATGTCTCCATTCCTATGAGCCATCTTTTTCATCTTGTCATAGAATCAACAAAAGTGAGTTTTTACTGTGTTTTTCTTTAGTCCAATATCACAACATTTAGAATTACTTAAATTTACAACATCTCACACTAGCTTGTACCAACAAGCATAAAGAAGTGCTAAACTTGGAGTGAGAATACTTGGTTCTAAATCCCTATTCAGATATTTATTGGTTCTGTAATCACAAATGAGTGACTTAGCTGTTCACTTTCTTTTTTAGTAAAATGAGGATACTTTGCTGTGAAGACAGTGTCTTGCAAACCTAAGATGCTATAAAATGTAAGTTATTATTATTCTCTTGCATGAAGAATTCAAATATAGAGAATATTGATCATATTTTAGAATAATAACTCAATTGATTATACTTATTTCCCTTGGAACAATGCATGTGTACATTATTGTGATGGGCAAAGGTGGAAGGAATGGACTATATTGATCATTTGAATATATTTCTTGTGATATTCATTGGAATATCCAATACTCACCCATAGTAAACTATCATTTCCTAAGTAGAAGTAATTTTATATGACTTTTTGTTCAAAAATCAGTATTTTTTGTTCATACTAAATATATGGTTTTATTGTCCTTTATTAGAGTATACAAATCAACATAATAAGGAAGCTGCATGTACACAGAAAACTAACTCTTTTATAGTTCATTCTCATTACTTTCAATGATAATTCTCATTCTATTTTACAGATGAAGACTCTGAGTCTAAGAAAGGTTAAGTAACTGGTTTAAGGTAATATATCTAATAAGTACAGAAGAAAGTATTAAAATCCAACTCTTTCTTTTTAATTTTTTTCATTTTTTCAAATGAATAAACCAAGCACCTCCTCTGACATAAAAAATCTAGTTCCTTTCCGCCATACCATGTAGTGTTCACCCAATATATCTGCTCCAAGAGAGAGAAGATGAGAGTGGAACAGAGTGGAGATGGGCATTTAAAATGATAGCTCTGTCCTTCCTTCATTTTCATGATTTCCAGTTGAATTTATTTGAGCTTCCAACGATGTCTGCTTTACATCAATTTGTGTGCAGAGGCCGTGGCAACACAGACAGACCACTGTGACTATTTAAATTGATTATCTCAATTATGAATCAATGAAAATTTCAAGCTCATTATTTGACATACCTTAAGAAAAGGAAGTGGTCATTACATTGACTTTCCTCCCGTTTTTAAAATAGGTTCAGACAACTCTCTAGTCTGATTGTATGGGGGAAAAAAAGGATTTGTGAGAGAGGGTTTCAGAGCTCAACCAGAGGAATAAAGAAAAATGAATCCATCTTCCCAAATGTTTTCAGGTCCAGACTTTAGGGACCGCCACAATAGCACCAAGAAATATTCATTGACACCTGCAGGCTTGGCTTTTATTCTTCCTGCTTAGCCCCTAAAAGCGGTGGGAAGGAAAAATGGAATGGACTGCAATTCAAATCCAGCAGTTTAACTCAATGTCACTAATTTTCCAGAATGATAGGAAAGAATAAATAGTTGGGGAAAAGATGGATTCCAGGGCATCATCTATGAATTTTGATTACCTATGTTGTTTTTATTTCCACTTTTCTTCTTAATGAAGGGAGGTTCAGAAGTTGTTTCTATGGCATAAAAGTTTGGAAGCACATGTAAATAAAAGCCAGCATGAGGTTTGAAGATTGTCAAGTTCCTAGATATTGCAGAATCACAGAACCCGAGAATCTGAACAGGACTCAGAAGAATCTAATCTAACAAAGAATCCCTTTTACAACATCAGAAATAGATTGTCATTTAGTCTCTACTTGAAGACCTCTAGTGAGGATTAATGCACTGCATTGTGAGGCTGCCCATTACATTCCTGGATAGTTCTAATCATTAGGGAAATTTTCCTTACATCAAAGCTAAATCTACCTTTCTGCATTCTTTATCCATTGCTTTTAGCTCCTCCCTTGGGAGTCAAGCAGAATGAGTCTCCATATTGTCTGCATATTGTCTCCATATCTTCTCTTCTCCATGTTAAGCATGCCAGTTTTATCTACTGATTTTAAAAAATGGACTTTTAAAAACATTTAACATTAGGATGTCCATCCTAATGTAGCATTGCTTTATGTTTCATTTAGGTTCAACATGTTCTTTTGGTGTGGTAACTATTTAGAGGCTTAGCTTGAGCCCCTACCCAGTGTGTCACTCCATTCTGTCAAAGAGAATGACCACTATACTAGAAATGATGCAGCAAGACATCTAAGTATGAGACACCTAGGTTACTCAGTGGATAGAGTTCATGGCTTGGAGTCTGAAAGATCTGAGTTCAAATCTATCCTTAGACACTTCCTAGCAATGTGACCCTGGGTAAGTCACTTAACCTCTGCTTCAGTTTCCTCAACTATAAAATGAGGATAATAATAACAATTATTTCTCAGGGTGTTTGTGAAGATCAAATGAGGTTGTATTTGCAGAGTATTTTACATAGTGCCTAGAGCATAAATGATGATATAAGTGATCATTCTGTCCCCCTTCTCCCAACAACAGTAGCTAACAGGGAGTTGGTGCTCAAAAATGAATTAAAAGTTAAAATAAACAAGCCCCAAGTGGCCTTTGATGAATTCAAGTAACTTGGCTCTAAGTCCAATCTCAAGTACTGAAACAATTAGCACATGTTATTACTAAAACACTGACAGATAAAGCCCTATCCAAAGGGCAACATACCTATCCTTAGACAAGACCATTAAGCTCCAATTTCCCCTCTGCTTCTTTTGTCTCTGGTACCTGGCACAGAGCCTCATGCAGAGAATGTGTTTAATAAACGCTTGTTGAAGAGACTCACAAGCAGGTGGACTTCAGGAAAATCTGGAAAGACTTGTATGGTCTGATGCTGAGTGAAGGGAGCAGAACCAGAAGAACGTTGTGCACACTAACAGCCACATTTTGTGATAAATTTAATAGACTTAGCCCTTCTCAGCAATGCAAGGATCTAAGTCATCTCCAAGGGACTCATGGTGGAAAGTGCTATCCATATCCACAGAGGGAACTGTGGAGTCTGGTTGCAGGTCAAAGCATACTATTTGCTCTTTTTTTCTGTTTTGTTTTATTTTTTCTTTCTTGTGGCTCCTCCTATTGGTTCTAATTCTTTAATTTTGGTATGACTAATGTGAAGATATGTTTAGTAGGAATGCATATGTAGAGCCTACATCAGAATGTACATTGTCTTGGGGAGGAGGGAAGGAGAGGAAAGGGGAGAAAATTATGGAGAGAAATATGGAGAGAAAAAGCTTATGGAAGTGAATGTTGAAAACTAAAAATAAATAAATAATAAATAATAAAAATAAATTTTAAAAAGTTAATTAATTAAATATAAATTTTTAAAAAATAACTTAAAAAAATAAATAAATCTTTTTTGTTTGATTCTTGACCTTTAAATAATACATGTATCTGGGTGGAAGATTGGAGCTAAGGAAAAGCAAAAAGGATGATGTGAACATTTCTACATCTGAACACTAGGGTGCAGTGTTCATAACAAAATGCTTTTCATGTTTACCACAACTTTCACATACTTGGGGAAAACAGATCTGGTTTTTGATTGGCCTAGGACCCAGTCCATTCTAACAGAGACAGTAGCAACAGGTGACACACTTTAGTGGGAGAAGCCTGTAGAAGACCTGTCAGTTTCAGCTATCATTGATAGAAGGACAACCAATGAAGATGCTACTGGGAACCTTATTAGTCATTCTATGGCTACAGCTGGCCTGTGAGTTTGCTTAGATATCCTGATTCAGTCACAGGGTGTGATCTAATGGAAAGGATTGAGATTCTATTTCAATCATTCTATGGGTACAGCTGTTCTCTGAGTTTGGGTGGATATCCTGATTCAATCACAGGATGTGATTTAAAGGAAAAGATTGAGATTCCTGGCTCCATCACCAATGTACTCTTCAACCTTAGACAAGTCATTTAATATCTCGATGCCTTGGTTTTCCACATCTGTAAAATGGGGGTTATAATGCATAGGGAAATTGTGAGGCTCAAATTAAAGTGGTTTAAGAAAATAATGGTTCTAACGGCAGGTGAAGTATTTGAAGTATTATAGTTATCTGAAGTTGTGGTCTATAAACATTGTTTGTTATGTTAGTCACCCAGGAATCTACAGGAGCTTGGAAAACATTGGACAATATTGATGTTGATGGGGGAGTGCCAGAGAAAGATAGAATTAGTCACCATTGTGAAAATACCAATCTGTTAAGAATCTCTTGTATTTCCATTATTTTTTTCTTAACAGGGGTGAGTACTCAACAGCTGAATCAGAGTCCTCAGTCCATAAGCATTCAGGAAGGAGAAGACTTTATCATGAACTGCAGTTCCTCGACCAATGTGCCCGCTCTACACTGGTATAGACAGGATCCTGGGAAAGGTCTTACCTTCTTGATGGCATTGATTAAGGGGAAAGAACTGAAGCGTCAGGGGAAAATAACTGCTCAGCTTGATGAAAAAAAGCAGCACAGCTTCCTGCTCATCACAGGAACTCAGCTCAGAGACTCAGCCAGATACTTTTGTGCTTATGACACAGTGTCTCCTAAACACCTGATGCCTATACATAAACCATTCAAGTGGGACTCTAGCTGCACGATGTGCCAGGGATGCTCCTGCGATAAAAGTAGAATATTTCTCAAAAGGATATGCTTTGTAGGAAAGAAATATAGGGAGCTGAATACAAGAATATGACTTGAATACAAGAAATATATGTTACAATAGTAGCATGGAATAGTGGAAATAGTGGATTTGGAATCTGAGGCCATGGCTTCAGGCTTCAAGCTGTGCTTGCTGCATGTGACTTCAGGCAAGTCATTTACACCTTTCTTGTCTTAAGTTTCTTCATATGCAAAAATGAGAGAAATAGACAGATGTTTCTCTATTAGATATCTTCATGCTACAGGACTTTAACATGAACACTAATGTTTCCTCAGACAGCCTATACAACTTAGTTTCATGATTCCTCAATTTATTCATTTCCTATGACCTACTTTTCTACACCCTTCCATCTCAGCTGCACACAGAGATGATCATACTCTTTTCTTCTGACCATCTATAAGCATTCCATTTCCATGTTCGTGAACTTAGAAGATCTTTCATTTGATCATAATCTTTTAATTATCTATATTTCCTTCTGCTTTTTGAAACTTAACTCTTGATTCTCATCATCAGTACCAATCCCTCTATCTTCTGCACTGGCTACACTTTCTTCCCTTCGATATCTTGATCACTTGGTGAACCAGTATAACTCCATCATCCTCTACCCTTGAGTTCCTTGCCTCTCTCTATCCTGTCTTCAATCATGCCTTGCCAAACTTCAACTTTAGATTACCACTAGCATCTGCTGACTTTACTTTTGTTCATGTACTACTGAATAGAGCTGTAGAAAAATCACAAAACCAGACTATATCCCAAATTTATGTTCCATAATCTCAGTTGATTACTCAATGCAGCAAAGCAGTTCTTTTACACCTCCCTAATCTATTCACTATCTTATTTATTACAGTAGCTTTTCATCATTCATAATTACTACAGTAGCTTCCTATCTGAAGACCTTTTTTCATACTTCAATGAAAAAATTGAGACCATTTACCAAGAACTTCCTCTTAACTCCTCCACCTTATGACTCAGATAAATTCTTTGCTATCTCCTCACTCAACCATATTTCACTTGAAAAATTGACCCTTCTCCTTGCCAAGGCAAACCCTTCTATACACACAAATGATTCCATTTATTCCATCTTTTCCAGCAGATTGCTCTCTCTCCCATCCTTACTCTCTCTAATCTTCAATTTCTCCCCTCCCCTCCTCTCCTCTCCTCTCCCCTTACCTGAGGGTGTTCTACCCAAAGGAAGGTAAATGGCTGAAACCTACTTATTTAACTTGGGGTTTACTGGCTAGATTTCTTTCTCAAAGACCAAACCTTAAACCCAATTCACTCTGGATCTCATGGATTGGACAACAATAGGTCCCTGCCTAAGCACCACTTAATGGTTATTTTTTGGGTCCTCCTGACTCAGAGTGAATGTAAATAGTAACTGTTTCTCTTTTGGCCAGCAACCCTGAAGGACTTCTTCCCCCAATTTGATCTTTTTTTATTAAATGGACCATCCCTTGATTTGCTTCTTAATGAGGCCTATTCACTGAATGGGTGTTGCCTCACTCAAAGTGGGAACCTGAAAATACCTTAGCTTAAAAAGGCCAAAGTCTCCCACTGCATCCTGGGCCATCTTCAGTCATCTTGATAGATATCTGGCCCCTAGACCCAGATGGCTGTGGAGGAGAAAATGAGGCTGGCGACTTTGCACAGCCCTCCCTCACTCAAATCAAAGTCAATTGCAAGTCACGTCATCATCTCCCTGATGTCATGGCCTTCTTAGAGAATGAAGGACAAACCACAACAACTACACACAAGTCCTCCAAATGTACTGGCTTTTTCCTTGTTGCCTATAAACACATTTATGTCTCCCCCTTCTTTAAAAATCTCCCAGTTGATCTAATCATTGCTACTATCTATTTATCTATTTATCTTTCCTTCTGTCTTTTTTTTTACACTATCATCTATCCATTCTTTTGTGGTTTAACTTCTTGAGAAAGTCATATGCAATCAATTCATCCACTTCCTCTCCTCTCACTCTTTTTTAACCCTTCTGTAGACTGGCTTCAGATCTTGTCATTTAATGGAAACTTTCTCCAAAGTTGCTTAAAATATTTAATTGCCAAATTTAATGAACTCTTCTTGATCTTCAAGCTTCTTGACCTCTCTGCAATCTTTGACACTGTCAATCACCCACTTTTCCTCAATACCAGGTTGTCATGACACTTTTCTCTCTTGGTTCTTCTCCTACTGGTATGACCACTCCTTCTCAGACTCCTTTACTGAATGTTCATCCAGGCCATATTGACTAACCACAGTCATCCTTCTCTAGGCTCTGTCCTAGGCCCTCTTCTCTTATTCCTTTATACTGCATCAACTGACAATCTCATCAACTCTCATGGATTCAATTGTCATCACTATGGAGATAATTCTTTACTCTATCTGGCCTTAATGTCTCTCTTGACCTCCTGTCTTACATCATCAGCTACCTGTTGAACTTTGAACTGGATTTTCCATACATATATCAAACTCAACATTTCTAAGACAGAACTCATCTTGTCCTCCACACTATGCTATTTCAAACTTTCCTCTTAGTGCCAAGGGTATCACTATCCTTTCAGTCACTCAGGCTCATAACTTTAGTGTTATCTTTAGCTCCTCACTTGCATTCACTTTACACACTTAATCCTTTTCCAAGTCTTGTCATTTCTACCTTTACATCTTTCATAGCTGTGCCCTTCTCTTCACTCACACAGCCACCACCCTCATGCCTAGACTCTCATAACTTTATGCCTAGATTATTGCAATAGGCTCCTGATTGGTCTCCCTGCCTCTGAGTCTCTTCCCACTCTAGTCTACCCTCTACTCAGATATCAGAGTAATCTTAATCTACCTAAAGCATAGATCTAAACTCCAGTGGCTTCCTGTTATCTCCAGGATCAAATATAAAGTCCTCCATTTAGTTTTTAAAAAGCATAACCTAGCCTTTTCCTACATTCCCATTCTTATTATGCTTTACTATCTTCCATACACTCTATTATTCAGCAATCTTGGCTTTGTTGCTGTTCCTTAACGACACCACTCCATCTCCTCCCTCTGTGCATTTTCATTGACTGTCCCCCATGCCTGGAATTCTCTGCCTCCTGGCTTCCCTGACTTCCTTCAAGACTAAGTTCATATTTTGTCATCTGCGGGAGGTTTTTCCTGGTTTCCCCTCCATTCACCCTTCCACCCACTGTTAGTGTTTTTTCTCTTAGATTATCTCATGTTTACTATATGTGTATTTATAAATATATATGACTATTGACATATATATACATGTAAACATAATATATGTGTATATTATGTATGCATATATCTTGTGTATATGTACTATATTAATATGTTAATATATTATATATCCATTATATCTTACTTGTACATAGTTTTTTGTATTCCATTTCTCCCATTAGATTGTGAGCTCCTTGAGGACAAGTACTATATTTTTGTCTTTCTTTGTATCCCCAGTGCTTAGTATGGTGCCTGGAACATAGAAGGTGCTTAATAAATGCTTGCTGTTATTGCTACTATTGATGATGATGATGATGATGATGATCGTCTAAGGTCTTTTCCAGTTCTCAGAACTACATGTTAGCATTTGAGAAGGCTGACCAAGGGGAATGGGGTGTGTTTCTGAGGTTTTAGGGGTACATATCTGCTCACAGCTGTTTATAGACATTTGTGATTTATGGTGGATAGAGTATTGGACTTGGAGTCAAGATGACCTGTGTTCAAATCCTGTCTTAGATAATTACTATGTGACCATGGGCAAATCACTTACAATTTGTGTACCTCAGTTTCCTAATCTGTAAAATGAGGGGGTTGGACTCAGCCTCTAATGTCTCTTCTAGCTGTAAAGGTATTATCTTGTGAACCTATATTTATGTCACAGGCCTAGTTAAAGCTGAGAGACAGTCTTTTTCCCTTTCTGTTTTCTATTTTTTTTACATTTAATTTTTATTTTTTTCCTCAATTACTTTTGAACAAAAAATTTTAATATTCATTTTTTAAAGTTGTGAGTTCCAAATTCTCTCCTTCCCTCCCCCCTCCTTGAGAGGGCAAGCACTTTAATATAGATAATCCATTATACACTTTGATATGCATCATACATGGTCATGCAAAACATTTGTATATTAACCATGTTGCAAAAGAAAATACAGACCAAAAACAATCCAAAAATAATAAAATAAAAAAGTATGCTTCAATCTGCGCTCAGACTCCATCACTTCTTTCTCTGTGAGTTAAGATCAGGTTCTATATATGCAATGGGTATATATGGAAACACCTTTAAAGTATACGTAATGTGGGATTATTATGTGTTCTGGGTCCAAGGGTCACCCACTCCATTTTCTTTATACAGTGATATCTATACTTTGATGAGAAGCCCAGTTAGTTTTTGTTTTTCAAAATATATCTGAATTCCAACTTTGTCAGTTCCCCTGTAGTCTCTAAATGAGAAAAAAATGAATAAGCATATTGAGAATTAGAAACTAGGACAGCAGAGATATAGAACTGAACATCAATGGCTCTCTAATCTAAGTCCCTAACATCATGATCTTTTAATCTTATAGAATGAGAGGTCCAGATAAAAGATGGCCACTTGTACTTATGAGAATTTATTCTATATTCAGCTTGTAATGGCTTTAGGGGGCAAACCACATGGCTGGGGCTGAGGAGATCTGAATTCTATTCCAAGTTCCCCTAATGTCTTATTATTCAATTTAGAGGAAGTTTCAGTACTGCCCTACATTAGAGTTCCTTCTGTGTTGAACTATAAGTTCAGCTATCTGTGAAACAAGGATACTAATATGGATTTCTCTCCCTCATTACACAAGGTAATCCGTCTTAGATCCGCCAAGCTTCCTTATTCAGAGCTTGTGCCCAATTCAAACAGTTCTTGTTATCTTGGATGAAGAGCTACCAGCACTAGGTAGGTAGTCCACCAGTGGATGGCTGGATATAGGGTAAAGGGAAGGCTTTCCACTCACCAAAATGGCAGGAAACAAAAGTCAGAAAAGGTAAATGTGACTACTGTTCATTGAAATCAGCAAATAGATTAACTCAATGGTAATCATCACAAAGAATCACAGAATGTCAGAGTTTGAAGGAAACTCAGAGTTCATCTAGACCAGGGGATCTTAACCTTTCTTGGTTATGGTCATGGAACCGTTTGGCAGCCTAGTGAAGACTATGGACTTCTCAGAATAATGTTTGTTGCTTTTCACAATTGAAACCTCAGTTAGTGAAGGTAAAAATGGACTTTTTCTCCATCTGAGTACTTGGACACACCAAAGTTTTTCTATGGACACCTTGCAGACCTGTGGACCTCAGATTAAGAAACCTTGGTCTAGATCAGAAGTGAAGAACTTGTGGCCTCAAGGCCACATGTGGCCCTCTAGTCCTCAAGTGTGGCCCTTTGACTGAATCCAAACTTCACAGAACAAATCCTCTTAATAAAAGGATTTATTCTGTAAAACTTGGACTCAGTCAAAAGGTCGCACCCGAGGACCTAGAAGGCAACATGTGGCCTCGAGGCTGCAGGTTCCCCACTCCTGTTCTAGACAGACAAACACCTAAATAGGTATTCCCATCTACAACATGCCTGAAAAACTAACACAAACTTCCATTGAGAGGGAAACATGCTACCACCTCTGTAACTCCTAATACTTTTGGAATGCTCTTATTGTTAGGATGTTTTTTCTTCCATCAATCCTTTTCTTAAATTAAAGTTTTATCTTTTTTTAACAGAAATATATTTTCTCTTCTTCCTCTTCCTCACTCCATTGAGGAAAAAAAAACCAAATTCCTTATAACAAATATGCATAGTCAAACAAACCAAATTTCCTCCTTGACTGTGTTCAAAACATGTCTCATTCTACATCCTGAATCCATCACCTGTCTGTCAGGAGGGGATAGCATGTTTATCACTGGTCCTCTGAAATGGATGGTAATTGTCTTGATCTTTGTTCTTACAGCTTTCAAACTTGTTTGTCTTTACACTGTTATTGTTAGTGTATAAATTATTCTGGTTCTGCTGTTTTCATTCTTCATCAGATTATAAAAGTATTCAAAATTATTTTATTCTTATACTCTGCTCATTATTGAGTACAAAATCAAAGACTTGAAACTGGACTCTTAATGTATAGTGATTATTTTCCTGAAACCTTTCAAATATATTTAAAATGTAACCACCATTTGTTAGTTACATTTGTTTTCCTATACCTTTGTGTAATATTAACAAATGAAACAAGGCAGAGGTAGAATATTTGATGTACTAATAATTTACATGAGTGTAGGAAAAACTCTGGTCCTTAAAATATCTCATGTGAATGTGTGAAAAATTTCTGAAAAATTAGAATAAGATTCTTGGAAAGGGATCTTTATTGCTGTTTTCTGTCTTTCCAGAGGTACCTGCCCAGGAATTTGCAACCTTCACTTCATTCTGCAATACTCTACACATGTCTAGATGTTCTCTCTTATGTCCTCGCTCTGCTCCATTCCATTGTGTATTTAATATAGTGTGAGTTATTGTTACAAACTATTAAAATAATTTCCTCATGCAAAATAGTTTATCTGATTAAATATATTCTCATTTTAACAAATAATTTTTGCATGCTTATCTTCCAGCTAAAATTTCTCCAAAATAATCAGTCTATATTTTCATTTTATACACTCAATGAATTTCCACTCCGATTTTTAGAGAAGGCACTTTGAGAGTGTGAATTGTTGTGTATAATTTACTGAGATGAAACATTGATGAAGTTAAAAGATCTTGAGTTTACAAGACTCATAACACACACAAGAAATATATAATCATAAGAGGTCTACTTTGGTAGATTTTAGAAGGAAATATAAAGAATAGTCTTCCTGACAGTCCTACCACAGCATTCTATTTTTCTCTCCAAAGAACCTCTTCTAATTATGTTTCCCTCCTCCAGTTCACGGACTTATTTCCATGAGTATATGTTGTTAATAAACAATGCTACTCTAGTATTTTCAGACATTATCTGCTCTTTTGGAATAAGGAATATTGTGATATAGCTCTGTTCATTTCTGAATATGTCCCTCCATCCTCCATGACAGAGCAAACCATCCCTTGCACAAAAGAATAAAAAAGAAAGGGGAAAAAAGCAGTTGTACAAAACTAACCATCACACTAGCCAAGCCTGATGGCATATGTAGTACTCAAAACTCGTAATCCCCTACCTCTGCAAAGAAGGGAGGAAAGTCTCCTTTCTCATCTCTC
The DNA here is from genome assembly GCF_900497805.2 of Vombatus ursinus. NCBI lineage: Eukaryota > Metazoa > Chordata > Mammalia > Diprotodontia > Vombatidae > Vombatus > Vombatus ursinus. The sequence goes on from NW_020954672.1 coordinate 2,425,818, forward strand.
CTTTGGGACCAAACTTGGTCATTAAAATTACAGTGTTCAATGTTACTGTTGTTGTTGTTGTCTCCATTTACATTATCATAGCCATTGTGTGCAATGTTTCCTTGGTTCTGCCTACTTTACTCTGCATCAGTTCATGTAAATCTTTCTTTGCTACTCGGTATTCATCATTTAATATGATGTAGTAATATTCCATTACCTTCATGTGCCACATTTCGTGTAGCCATTTTCTAATTGCTGGGCATCAACTTTGTTTCTGGTTCTTTATGAGAATTTGATCTATAAAGGATTTTCTGTTCCTGACCTCTTTGAGGAATATGCATAACACTGGAATCTATGGGTCAAAGTATAAAGAATTTTTATTCATGTTTTTAGCATAATTCCAAATGGCTTTCCAAAATGGTTGTACCAAATCATAGCTCCACTAAAAGCATTCTAGTTACAGCCACTAACTTTCATATAATCATAGCAGTTCTAAGTTTCAAGATATTCTCTCACTTTTTCTCTCCCTGAGTCAGACTTCTTGAATAATTACTAGAATAGATCTCTCCCTTAATACATCAACTTCGCATACCCAGGGGCAATTTCTATTTCCATGTCTTCTAACACCAGTGCCAAGGTTACATCCTAAATAGCAAAGTGATAACTAACAGGTATTAGCAGCTGTGTCCCCCTGTAGTGCACAGTTGTTTTCCCATGGGCATCCCCAAAGCCTAAAAGCATGCTTATCAAATTTACTGATGATATAAGAACCTAAGAAGGATAACTAGCAGGTTGTATAATAGACTCAGGATTCAAAAATATCTCAACATGCTGGAAATAGATGAAGTATAATCTGAATAAATATGAAGTAAAATACTTGGTTTTTTAAAATCAAGTTGTAGGGAACATGAGATGAAAAGACATATTTTATGAGGAAGATTTGAGATTTTAGACTACTTTAAGCTCAATGAGTCAACAATGCAATATGGAGTAGCTAATGAGAATTTAAGCTATCTCAGGAGAGGGACAGGTCCAGAACGAACCTTTTGATCATTTCATTGCAGTTTTCCCTGGGCATACCATTCCTGGACTGCTGTGTTGAGTTCTGGGCACCATATTTTAAGAAAGGTATTGATAAATTAGAGTGTGCCCAGAGACATGTGACCAGGGCACAGAGGACCATGCCATATAAAGATCAGTTGAGTGAGCTCTGGTTCTTTAACTAGGAGAAGACTTCTGGAGGAATATGACAGTTTCATTCAAGTACTGGAAGGACTTTCATGTGTAAAAGGAATATACTTGTTCTGCTTAGCTTGACCCCAGAAGGGAGAACTAGGAATAATGTGGTAGAAGCTGAAGAAAGGCAGACTTATATTTTCAATGCAAAGAAACACATTCTAACAAGAGGAGTCCAAAAGTAGAATGTCTCATAAGTTGCACTTTTTGCTATTCATTCATTTTACTTGTGTACAACTCTTCGTGACCCCATTTGGGGTTTTCTTGGCAAAGATATTGGAGTGGTTTGCTTTTCCTTCTCCAGCTCATTTTACAGATGAGGAAACTGAGACAAACAGGGTTAAGTGACTTGCCTGGTGTCACACAGCTAGTAAGTGTCTGAGGTCAGATCTGATCTCACAAATGAGTCTTCCTGACTCCAGGCCTGGAACTTTATCCACTGTACCACCTAACTGCCCCAAAGATGGTCAAGTAGATGTCTACTCATAGCATCAAAATTTAGTGGTTAACAGTGAAGTAAATGTGCCTACATCTTCTTGAACCTTTCTTGTATGAGCAAGTATGTCCACACAGTTCATATGTTATTTAATAAAAAAAATGTAGTAATATCCCCTTAATGTGAAACTTTAAACGTGTTTCTTGAAATCTTTGACCAGTCTACCAGTTAGGCTCTTGTTATCTCTTGCTTGAGCTATAATAACCTCGTAACTGGTCTCCATATCTCCAGTCTTCTATTCTCAAATCTAACTTTCACATAATTGCTAGAATAACTTTCCTAACTCACAATTCTTTTTATACACTTCCTTCCTTCAGAAACCTTTAGTGACCCCTCCCCACCCCATACATCTTGTTGGATAAAATATAAACTTCTGATAATGACACTCAAGACTCTCTGAAATCTAGTTCCAACTTACCTTCTTTCTCCTTCCCCTTTACATTCTAGCCAAACCACATAATTTATTATCCTTCAAATCTTGTCTTTTTGTCCCTCCATATATTTATGTTCATCACACCTCCACATCACCTGTTGAAATACTTCTCTTTCTTCAAGGCCCAGCTGAGGTACTAACACCACCATAATGTCTTCCTTGTTTCCTCTGCTCTTTCCAGTGACCTCTCTCTTCTCTAATTTCTTATATGACTCTTTTTTGGTCCTTTCTTAGGCATTTCAATTGTAATTTGTATGACAGTTATATGTCATATGCCTGCCCCTCCCCCACTAGATTGTAAGTACCTTGAGGGCAGGAGTTGTGCTTCCTTTTGTTTTAGTTACCCAGAACCTCAATACATTGCAGATACAGGTGCTGAGTAAATGCTTGTTCTGTGTAAATGTTTGCTAAATAAGATGATATCTAAGGTACTTCCCAGCTCTGAAGTTCTGATATTCTAAGCCACATAGTGGCCAACACTTTCAGCAGAAGAGGGACTTGAAAATATGTATATTTATAACACCAGCATGGGCCAGGCCCTGTGAAGGAAAAACCATCAATATCTCAAATATGCCCTGCTCTCTCATGACCACTCTTGTTTGCTCCAGTGAACCCTAGCACCCTACTCACCTATGACATCAACAGGTTTCTTGCTGCTCTCACTCTCTGAATTTACTTAAGTTTTACTGTGAGAGAAAGCTCTAGCTTCCTTCCTTTGCCCTCTCAGTCTCTGAAAGAGGTACAAGCCCCTTTTAGGTGTTTTAATAAAGATCAGAGCAAATTCCACCTTCTACAGGAGGCCTTTTCTGCTTCCCCTACTTGATAGTGCCATTCCCTCAGAAATACCCTTCAATCTACTCTGTATGTAACCTGAATTTACTTAATTATTTATATATTTAAATATATTAAGTTAATTAAATGTATATTAATTATACATTAAATTAAATATAAATATATTACATAAATTAAAACATGAGCTCCTTCAGTGTGTGGATTGATTTTTATTTTATTTTTTTTTGTTTTCCCAGGGCTTAGCATAGTCCAGACACTGTGCTAATTATTGGGAATATAATGTAAGGTAAAAGACAGTCCCTACTCTTGAGATGCTCACAGTCTAATGGAGAAGATAACATGCAAACAACTGTGTACAATCAAGCTACAAACAGGACAAATTTGAATCAACAGAGAGAAGGAACTAAAAGTAAGGGAAAATTGAGAAAGACTTCCTGTAGAAGACGGAGTTTTAGCTGGGACTGGAAGGAAATCAGGAGAGCCTGGAAGCTCAGATGAGGAGGGAGAGCATTCTACACATGGGAGACGGTGAATGAAGATGTGCAGTATCAGGAGAAAGTCTTGTTCGGGAAGCAGAGAGGAGGCTGGTGTTGCTGGATCACAGCGTAAGGGAGTGGGGAGGTGCTTAATAGATGTTATTTATTATTATGAAGTATCATAGGGGGCCAGAATAATAGTACATAGAATGGTATAAAATTCACCAGTTACAGAGGCTCTTATGCAGCATTCTTGAACCTGTGTATGAAGTACAGGGATCCAGGCCTATTCTTTTTTTGTTTCCTCTTGCTTTCTGATGGGAACTCCTTCTGTCAGTTCTTGACTTTGACATTAGCTCAGTTCTAATTTCATAGATAGTGGATGCAAATGGCAATCCTATGTGATGTCTCAAGCTTACAGTATCTTTTCCCATCCTTCAACTCATGTGGAAAAGTAGGTCCTGGGGCAACTGGTTGACTCCTATCCTTACATAAGTTTTGTCCATCTCATGGGATTCCTATCTCCACACTTGGTGGCCATGGACCTTAAAAAGTCCCCATTCCTTGTGCCCCACCCTATGACAAAAATGCTTATAGTCTAAGCTGTTTCTCTTAAGACTTGAGGATTTCTGCCTTCCCTACACACCTATGGAGGGAAATTCGTTTCTCTGGCACATTGAAATTTTCTCCTCGGTTCTACCTGTCCTTTCTATTAGCAGTTGATTTGCCTGAAACATGTCTTTTTAGCCCAATTTCTGCACATGACTACACTTGATGGTGAAAGGTCCCCTTTTTGCTTTATTTTCACACCTAATCCTGGAAATATTTGTAAATGTAATTGTAAATGTGATAGTAATTGCAACCATTTGCCAGATTTCCTCTTATTTTTGCATAATTACTATGAAGCTTAAAATGATTAAGCATATCATTATCTAAACAATTGAACACTTAAATTCAAGAAACACTAATTAAATATCTACTATGTATAAGGCCCAAGAAGCAGTGCAACATCATGAATATAATGCTGGCATTGGAGTCAGGAAGATATGGGTTCAAAAAATGCCCCTGGTGCTTTCTAGCTTTGTTACCCCAGAAAAATCACTTAATCTCCATGTATCTCAGACAACTAACTCCCTAGGACTTATTAATTCATTCAGACATGAATTTCAAATGTACTGGTAAAGGAAGACCTTACTTTTGAAGGTTTTATGCTGAAGAAATAATAAATTCTTCACATGTGCACAAATCACCATGCTTGGCACTGAGACTTTGGAAATGAAACCAAAAATAGTCCCTGTATTTCGTGAATAAAAGGAAAAATTGGCATCTCTACGGCTCTTTATGGCAGCTAGACACAATGGATATGCTATGGCACAATGGATATGCTATGGCACAATGGATAGAGCAACAGGTCTGGAGTGAGGAGGACCTGAGTTCAAATCAGATACTTACTAGCTGTATAACCCAGAGCAAGTCACTTAATCTAGTTTGCTTCAGTTTCCTTATTTGTAAAAATGAGCTGGAGAAGGAAGTGGCACTCCAGTATCTTTGCCAAGAAAATCCTAAATGGGGCCATGAAGAGTTCAACATGATTGAACAACAACAACAAAAATATCTCTTTAAGCTTTCCAAAGTGTTTATTTGCATTATTTCTTTTGGACCTCACAACAACCCTGTGAATCTATAATGTTTATTATCCTCATTTTAAAGATAAGAAAACTAAGCCTGAGAGAGGTTAAATGACTCATCTATGGTTGAACAGCTAATAATTGTCAGAAGCTGAATTTGAACATGTATATTATAATAACTTTACATTCAGTACTTAAATTATGGTTCTGCATGCAGGTCCCATATGCTATTACTCACTGTTTGCTTACGTATTTAAAAACCAACAAATAATGAAATATAGGGGGGAAGTTTACTTTGAAGTAGCCAAGTTGTTGCAATGCAGATGTAATTTTTTCAGTCTGTCTTGCCGGAAGGGGGCAATGTTTCCTTTTTCACAATCCTCTTTTCTGAAAATAAAGGCTTTGAATCAGTGAATGAGGAGAGGAATGGAGATTTGCTATTTATGCAGTGATAATGACTGGCTGTGAACCTGACTGAGAAATTTCTCTGTATAGTGGAGCAGAAGAGAGAGAAACATCCAGAGAGCACATTTTCCTGTCACTGAGGAGCCCTGGTTTTGTCTGCACCTGGAGATCTGTACTCAGTGAGCCCAGGAAAGAGAAAAAGTGGAAAAAGTCCTAGGATTCTCATTAGTAACCTTATAGTAGCAGCTTGGCTTTGAGTGTGGTATTCCTATAGATAGGAAAAGGGAATTCCAGGGGACATTCTCCCAAAAGACTAAGGCAGAGAGAGGGGTACTGTCTTTGGGTTCCTTTGGGTATACTTGGAAAGGAAAATGTTTTTTCACTGATCTAAACTATTGCATTTGTCACTGTTTTTCTGAACAAGGATGAGCAGCCAAGTGCAGGTGAAATGGGGTCCTTGGTTCACGAACATCCAAGAGGGAAAGAATGTGACCCTCTCCTGCAATAATTCCAGCAGAGTTTCCATTTACATTCTTTGGGAGAAGCAGGATTGGGGCAAAAGCCTGGAGTCTGCATTGCTGTCAGATGGGGTTATGAAGATAGAAGGAAAATTTATAGCAACACTTAATACTCAAGCACATCACAGCACCCTCCACGTCAGAGCCATCCAGACTCAAGACTCAGCCATGCATTTCTTTGTAGCTAGTATACAGTGATCCTCAGGCATCTGCTGCTTGTGCATACTCTACAGTTGGGACTCTGGCCACCATGTCTGCCAAAGAGGCTTCTGTAAGGGGATCAAGTACTTGCTTAAGAGGCTTAGCCCAGTAGGAAAAGAAATTGGAGAAGCTCCCAGTGAAATGCCCAGGAAGGTCCTTTTGTCCCTGAAACCTTTACTTCAGCTTCAGCATGGAATACTATTGCGGGGTTTATCAGAACATAGGAGGATCTATTCCAAGCTCCCAAAGATCACCCTATTACTTTGAGCCAGTAGCACTACACCCAGTTTTCTGATCTCACACCTCTGTTATATGTCCAGATTTTTCCTTTGCGCTACTCCTTAGCTCGAAACTTCTCAATGGCTTCCTATTGCCCACCTACTTCTGATATTTTTCAGTCTCATTTTAAGGCCCTTTTGAGGTCTGAGAGAGAACATGACATATTGGAGAGTGAACCAGACTCATAGTCAAGATAGATTTGGGTTCAAGTCCTGCCTCTGACTCTGTAATCCTGGATAAGTCACTTAAATGCTTAATGCCACTGCAATTCTCTATTATCCTATATCGTAAAAAAGGTGACAACCTGCAACCTGCAGAAGCAGTATCCTCTTCCAAGAATCCCACATATCAATGAAATTATAGGTCTAATTCCTGTATTTTAACTCCTAAAAGGTTAACTATACTCAACAAAAAATTACATTATTATAAAAAATTTATAACAACAAAAAATCCCCTCCTTTCTGTTTTTGAGATGAAAGTGGAGTGTTCCTCTGGGATCATTATTCCTCTTCCTGCTCCACCCTCTTTGCCATTCTCTCTTTTCCTCCTATTTTTTATCTATGATATCCCAAATCAGTTTATACCTCTACTATCTCTTCCTTCATTTTATTCCCTCCAACCTATTCATATTGTTATGTTGTTTATTAAATATATATATATATATAAAGAATAGCCTCTTAAGATCTGAGAAGCTTGTCTAAAAGAGACTGAAAATTTACATAAAGAAAAAAATCAACTTGTGAAAGATATAAGGCATTGTGTCTTTTGTAGGTGGTCAGATGATTGAAAGGGAAAGGAAAAGAAATTTGGTTTAATAAAAACTGCTAAAAATCTATGTATGAAAAAAATTACAGTTTTCCAACAAGCTGTGAGCAGTTTGGCAAAATGGGCATAAAAAGAACTACAGCATAAATGAAATGCCTTAAATCACCTTGTAAGGAGTGCAAAATGATGTCTTTTCCTTATGTGATCAGTATGATGTAAATGGAAACACATTGGTTGGGGCCTAAGAGCTACAGTGTTCAGCAGAGGGAATATATACTCCTCACAATTAGGATCTTCAGCAAGTTTGAGTGCAACTACAAAATAGTAGGCATTCTCTGGAAATATAGACCTACCAGTATAAGAGCAAGTTGAGGAGCAAACAAAACCAGATAGGTCTACTCTAGGCACACCATAGCCAGGTGTTACAAATAGCATTGTTTTGTTATTCTCCTGTTATTCTCCCATTAATTGAAAGTGACTAGTTAATCACAATTATAAAATACTGATTACTTGTAGGACTTATCTTTATAATGAAACTCAAGCTCTAGGTTCTTGTTTGCTTTATATACCAAAATCTGACTTACTATTTGTGTTGTCCTCAACAAATTACTCAATATTATGTGATTATTGCTTGCCTTAAATGTTTGTTTGAAGAGCTGATTTTGAGATACATTTATTTATAAATTAATTTTGGATATATCATATTCCAGATTCTCCTGTTATTTATTGTAATTATAGAACATATATTGAGCAATTAAAATAACATCTTTATTTCTATCTTTAAAAAAGAGAATGATTTTCCTTTTAATGAATTGTAAAATCATCTCTTTGTTATCACAGTCTTGAAGCACAACAATGATTTATCTGGATGAATCATTGCAAATATTTTCCTGTTTGTAAGTTCTGCATTCTATTTGTTTGCAATCTGTTCTCCACTTTCAATATTCCTGTGAAATTTTCTTAAGTGGTTAAATGAAATATAGCAAATAGATTTTTTTTTACTTTTAAAAAATCCAACTATTCTGAAATTTTTATTCTTTCCTCTGCCAAATCAGTCATCTTCACCTGCATTGATTCATATATTTTTATCTGTATTTTTCCTACGCACTTAAAAATTCCTTTGTTATTTATCTCTCCAGTCTTCTTACACTTTACTACCTTCCATCTATTTTCAAATCAAGCAATCTTGGCCTAGTTGTTTTTTTTTTCTCCACACAAGACAATTCATCTCTCATCTCAATACTTTGCACTGGCTGTTACCCATGCCTGAAACAATCTACCTCTTCACCTCTGCCTCTTAGAATCTTTGCTTTCATTTTTAAGACTAAACTTAAGGGGCAGCTAGGTGGTGCAGTGGATAGAGCACTGGTTCCGAAACTCAGGAGGACCTGAGTTCAAATCCAGCCTCAGACCCACAACACTTACCAGCTGTGTGACCCTGGGCAAGTCACTTAACCCCAATTGCCTCACCAAAAAAAAAAAAAAAAGATTAAGCTTAAATACTATTTTCTGTAAGAGTGTCCATCCTGGACCCCTGCTGCTAGTGCCTTCCTCTCTTAAATTACTGTGAATCTACTTTGTATGTGTGTATATGTGTGTGTGTGTGTGTGTGTGTGTATGTTTTTTCTTCCTAATCAGAATGTGAACTCCTTAAGGACAGTGGCTGTTTCCCCCTTTTTTGTATCCCCAGTTCATATCACCATGCCTAACACATAATAATTGCTTAATAGATATGTATTAACTAATAGATTCTGATAGTCTATCCTCCAATGAAATGATTCTGCCTTTTTTTACCTCTTGTTCTCTTGATATTTTCCATGAATAATTCTAAATTGTCGAGTCCCATCATTATCTTGTCATGAAGTTTTAAAGTTATACTCATTCTTTTATTTCTTCTTGTGATATTTTTGGTTCCATTTCTTAGTGCATTATACCTTTTAATAGGTCTTGAGGAAATTCTAGTTTTCTTGATGTAGAGTACATTTTTTTTTCTAATGTTGCTGTCTTATTCCTTTAAATTGTTATTTTTCTATTACATGGAAAATTCTTTTGTTCATACCTTTCTTTGAGTGTTTTTCCCTAAAAAACAATTTTCTTTTGTAAACATCTGATAGTTTTGCTTTTTCTGGGCATTTTTTACTTTTCTTTCTGAGGGGCATATTGACAAATCCTCTTGCCACCTCCCACTCTGCCATCTTCTTGAAGGTGTCTACCAGCATTTTTGTGCAATATGTGTAAAAATTTGCGGTAACACTTAAGAACATGAACCCATGCATCCACTCAGAACCAAAAAAGCATTGGATTTTCCCCACTTAATAGTATTTTATTTTCTTCTAATTTCATGTAAAGAGAGTTTTCAACATTCACTTGCATAAGATTTTGAGTTTCAAATTTTTTTTCTCCCTCCTTCCCTTCCCTCCCTCTCCCCAAGAGGGCATGCAATCTGATATAGTCTATACATGTAAAATCATATTAAACATATTTCCACATTAGTCATGTTGTGAAAGAAGAATCAGAACAAAAAAGGGAAAAACCATGAGAAAGAAAAAAAGTGAAAATATTATGCTTCGATCTGAATTAAGATTTTCTCTGGATGTAGATGGCGTTTTTCGTTATGAGTCTTTCTAAATTGTCTTAAATCATTAAATAATCATTGAGTTTTAAGACAGAACGATAGCAAGCATTTATATAGCGCCTCACATAAGTTTTCTCATTTGATCCTCAGAACAACACTATGAGGAAGGTACTATTATTATCCCCATTTTGTAGATGAGGAAACTGAGGATGAGTTACATGACTTGTCTAGAATCAACAGCTCATAAAGGTCTGAAACATGATTTGAACTCATGTCTTTCTAATTCTAAGTTCTGTGCTCTATCTGATGTGCCACTTAGCTCCCTAGAATTTAAAAGACCAGAGTTCAAACCACAGTTATGTTACTTGCTATGGTTTTGTCTTTGCGAAAGTCGCCTAAACCCCCTCTGAGCCTCAATATCCTCATCTATAAAATAAGGATAGTTGGACTATGTGCTTTCTAAGGTCCTTTTCAACTCTAAGTCCTATTGTCTTAAATAAAGAAGCACAGCAGAATTTGGACATATCTATGGATAAGAAAGCTGTTCTGGAAGCAGTCCAAATTAAAATTGTCTCAGGGATCACTTTTCAAGTTATCTTAAAGAGGAGAAGATTCTGAAGGAACATGAAAGGTCATGAAAAGTATTCCTATTTATTAACTACAACTGAGAAGACATGAGCAAAAACCAAACTATGTATCTCTGCTTCCACATCTCAATAAATTTTTTATGAAAATGGTCTATGAATATATTGAAGATATCCTCATTAAAAACATGAGAAGGAAGTAGGCTACCTTTTGAAGATGGTTTTATACAGTGGTCTAAGTCTATCCTGTCACAAAATTGGCTGAGAACTAGGGAAAAATATGAGACCCTGCCTTGTCTGTTTTTATTGGTTTTTAAACAAATGATTTGACTTGGCAGAACAAAATGAAGCTTTGACATCTTTGAGGTTTCTTGTATGCATATATTAAAATCACAAATGATTCTATCACATATAGAACTATGGAGATAACCTTGATTTTTCACTGAGAAGCGACATCAAACAAGGCATCAATTGGGGAAGTGTATGCTTAACTAAGATATTTGTCTGTATCATGGGAGATGTCATACACAGAATCTGAACCAGAGGATTCCCCATAGAGAGCAAAGTTTTTCAAATGTACTTATTTATAGATGACATCGTGTTAATTGCATAGAGTCTTGGAGCACTACAAAGCTTCCCAGGAGAAACCTACGGCAATGAGAAAGAGGTTGATTTAGTCATCCACATCTGAAAAGCAAGATAAATAAAATATTGCTACTGCTATAGCAATGTAGCTAGATGGAAAGCTTGCCTTTATAGTCTATCAATATGTACAACTTGGACAGGAGTCTGGAATGAGGAGATGGGCCCAGAACTCAATAGAAAGAAAATAGATTGGACAATACTGGTGAAATTGTACAGTACATTCAGTTATGCACAATGCTCATTGCTACGAATGCCCATGTCCATAATGCCAGTGTTTTCCTAGTGACTATCTCAGAAAAATCCAAACTACCAATAATACATAGGGCAATGAAAAAATGCATGACAGAGATGCATAAACTACATGTTGCCACAAAATATGAAAGGTGGTGCACAAACCATTATGGAGGATGCATGTGAAAAAGAGGTGGGCTACCAACATTGCAAGAATGAGAGGCAACAGGTAGAGACTGCCTGAATAGTTACTGTATATTGTAGAAGAAGAGAAGGGTGAGCTTAATGTCCACCCAGGACTATTTGGACAATGTGAGGCTTATATTTTCAATTCTAAATTATGGACCTTTATCCAAGCTACAAAATCCCTCACCTCACTGTGAAATGTTGTCTTCCCTGTGGAAAGTTTCTTCCCTATGGAAATGTTTTCTTCCCTCTTTTTCCTACAGAACACCCTTCTCTCCTCCCCTTTTCCAATTCAGAAGTGGACTGTTTAGAAAAGCCAATACACTTAGACCTGTGTGGCAATGTATAAGTGAATCTATGTGCATGTATCATTTATGGTGAGAGGAGTTATAATTGTGAATATGCTAATATATTTGTCAGTGAGTTATAGAATGCACATTATAGGAAGAATGTACAAAATGGAAACAATACAATCAAAAGACTCCTGAATTTGAAGACAGAGGTCCTGGATAAAAATCTTAACTTGACTGTTTATTACTTAAGTGACCTTGGGCAAATAACCTCCCCTCTCTGTGCCTCAGACTCTTAATATGTAACGTGAAGGAATTTGATTGGATGATCACTAAGGTGTCTTATAGTTCTAGCTCCTAAGATGCTAAAATGACACAAAATGACAAAAAAGAACATGAAGGGAGATATGAGAAGAAAATACAATAAAGATGTGAATCTGGGATGGGAAATAAGTTGGTCAGGCAAATAAGCTATGATTTACTGTCTACTGGATTCCAGAAACTATATTAGGCCCCCAGGATACAAAGACAAAAGAAAAACAACCCCTACCCTCAAGGAGGTTACATTCTAATGGGGCAGACAACATGTAGTTATATGCCAATCACATTTGTAGGTACAGTTAAACTATACGTAAGGTAGATACAAAGTAAACTTGGAGAAGACACTAGCAGCTAGAAAGGACCTCACACAGAGATGACACTGAGTTGAGTTTTAAAGGAAACTACACAGTAGTTTCTGTATACTTCTTATAACATTTCTCTGTATACACTAGATTCCAAGAATGATGGAAAGCATTCCAGGTATGGGGGACAATGTACATAAAGGCACAGAGAAGGGAGATTGAATGTCATGTAAGAGGAATAAGTCAATACATGGCATTTAGCTCAATAGTCAATATATATAGTCAGTAAGGCAATATGGTTGGACCACAGAGTGTGTGAAGGGGAATAATGTTCAATAAGGTTAGAAAGGTAGGATGGGGCCAGATTGTTAAGAGCTTTAAATGCAAAGGAGTTTGTACTTCCTTCTAGAGATAGTAGGGAACCAATAGTTTACTGAGTAAGAAGGTAACATGGTCATAGATGTGACCTTTAGGAAAAACAGTTTGGTAGCTGTGAGAAGAATGGACTGGAATACATGGAACCTTGAGACAAGGAGAACAATTAGGAAGCTATTGCAATAAATAGTCCAGCTAAGAAAAGGTAATGAGGTCCTGAATTATTCCCATTCATGTTAACACATCATTCTTATGGCCTTCCCTTACTTTTTTCCATTTCTGCAGTCTCTAATATTCTTGGCATGTATTCCTAGGGTCCTACCTTTTCCACCTTCTTCCTTGCAGAGACTTCAAATTTTATCAGTTATTATACAGCACAGCAGGCAAAGCCTTCCTATACATTGTACTAGAGAATCCAATAAGAATTATGTTTTTGCCTTGCACAGGAAAGAAGAGGAGAAATAGGATAAAAATATAACCAATTTCAGGAAATTAATAATAATTGGACATCAAGATTATAAAAAGACCACATTTCATGAGGGGTTCTAGCCATACCCACCTCATTTCTCATTTGACTCCCTCTGGATTTCTCTGTCTCCTCAGTTCTCTTTTATTTTCCTCCATTAGAAGGCAAGTTCCTTCATGACTGAGGCTATCTGGTCTGCTTGTATTTATATACCCAGCACTTAGTGCTGTGCTTGGCACATAGTAAGCTATTAATAAATGCTTTATTTATCTAAGAAAGAAAAAGAAAAAGAAAAAAGAAAAAAGAGAAGAGGCAGAAAATGACAGAGAGCCATCTTGAGGAAGAGAGAGAGATTTTTTTGGTGTTGTTTTTCAGTCATTTTGTTGTTTGTTGTTTTTCAGTCATGTCCAACTCTTTATGACCCTATTTGGGGTTTTGTTGGCAAAGATACTGAAGTGGTTTGCCACTTCCTTCTCTAGCTCACTTTGCAGATGAGAAAACTGAAGCAAACAGTGTTAAGTGACCTGCCCAAGGCCACACAGCTAGTAAGTATCTGAGGCCACATTTGAACTCAGGAAGATGAGTCTTCCTGACACTCTATCCACTGAATGATTTAGCTGCCCTAGAGAGAGACAATAGGGTAAAAAAAAAATCAGGAAACACAACCAGCAATCTACTTGGATGGAAAGAAAGCTAATTTGAGAAAGAGACATGGAAACCATGTAAGAGAAAGACTAGAGGGCAAATTCTTGCAAGATATCAGACCTATACTATACCCTGACATATTATTTAGAAAACAGGAACAGTAGTGATGAGTTTGTCTTCACCCCCAGTTTCTGCCCTACCCCACTGGAAATGAGACTGAACAGTAGTAGACTGAAGATACTGGCAGGCACTCAGTAATATTTCACTTCTATTCATGTACTTGACCACAAGAGGGCAATGATTTCCAACACAAAAATGCCACATGTCAATTTATTGTGATGGTTTCTACTCACAAATTCTGCCTCTTCTTATGTCTTCACTTTATGTCGAACTGTGAAGACCTTAGATGAGGAATGAGCTCTAAGGTTATAAAATCAATCTGAGAACAACAACAAAAAAAGGTGGGGGGTGAATTTGCTTAAGATTAGAAACGTTGGTCATTGAATCTGCCTTCTGTAGCCTTCTCCTTGGGAGAGAAGGACCAGTTCCAGGGAAGGATTTGTTGTTTCTCCGAAATCTGCTTCCCCACTGCTGGATCAGCCATGCTCTCTGCTCCCACCTCAGTGATCGGGATTCTGTTACTATTTGGTGAGAACAATGGCATTGATCACTCTCATTTTTTCAGTTTAGTTGGATCTTTAAACTCATATTTTAACTGCTGAATTTAATGATTTATATGGTGAGTGTAACTAAAGTCATTGTTTTTCAGGGGGTACCTATGGAGATTCAGTGACCCAGACAGAAGGACACATCACCCTGCCTGAGCGAGCACCACTCACACTGAACTGTTCTTATCAGACCAGTGGAACACCTTATCTCTTCTGGTATATCCAGTATCCCAATGAAGCTCTCAAGCTCCTCCTGAGAGAGACATCAGGAAAAGACCAGCAGAAGGACAACAATGGATTTTGGGCCCAAAAGATTAAGGAAAAGTCTTTCTTCCAGCTGGAGAAAACTTCAGTCCAAACGGGAGATTCTGCTGTGTACTATTGTGTTCTGAATGACACAGTGATGGGGACTGCAGGGGGAGCTGAACACAAACCCTCAGAGGCACAGGAGTGATCTTGAGTCTAGCCAGCCTTGGAAGCGGGGTTTGACTCTGTTCCTCCCAGACAAGGACATGTGGGAACATCCCCCAGGGAAAAGGCTAAACCTTACTTTCATAAGCATTGGTGTGATTGTGCTTGGGAAGTGGAGAAGAGAAGTCTGTCTTTGGGCCAGTCCCTACTCTCAGGTGTGGTAGCTCTTTCAGTCAATAAGCATTTATTAAAGCACCTGCTATGTACCAGGTACTGTGTTGAACTCTGGGGATAAAAAGAAAGGCACAAGATAGTCTCCTTTTTCAAGGAGCTTAAAGTCTGATGGAGGATTCATGAAAATGACTATGCACAAACAAGCTATATACAGCATAAACTGGAGATAATTAATAGATGGAAGACACTGATAATTAAAGGGGATTGGAATTTTAGCTGGGACTTGAAGGAAGCTAGTAGATACAGGAGTCAGAAATGAGGAGGGAAAGTATTCCAGGCATGAAACGCAGTCACTGTAATTACTCAGAGTCTGGACATGTAGTCTTGTGCAAGGAACCTCAAGGAAGCCAGTGTTGTTGGATGGCAGAGGAGGGAAGGGGAAGGAATTTGTAAGAAAACTGGAGAGATAGGAGAGGGCTAGATTATGAAGGGCTTTGAATGCCAAACAGAGGATTTTATATTTGATCCTACAGGTAATAGGGAGCCACTGGATTTTATTGAATAGGAGGGAGAACTGAATTTTAGGAAACTCACTCTGGATGGGTGAAGGACAGATTAGAGTGAGGAGAGATGAAATAGGGAAGGGAAGGGAAGGGAAGGGAAGGGAAGGGAAGGGAAGGGAAAGCAGGCTATTGCAATATTCCAGACATGAAGTAATAAGGGCCTATAATAGGCAATGTCAGAGGAGAGAAATGGGTATATGCAAGATGTAGTATGAAGTTAGAATCAAGAGGACTTGCAACAAATTGGATATGGTAAGTCCGAGAGAATGAGGAGTTGAAAATGAAACCTATGTTTTGAGTCTATTTGATGGGGAGGATGATGGTGCCCTCAATAGTAATATGAAAGTTCAGAAGGGGCATTTGAATTTGAAATTATAACTGTAGGAGGAAATAACTCCCAAGAGATAGAGTAAGAACAGAATAAGCTTAAATTCATTAACTATCAGAACTGGAAACACCTGTGGGAACCTACAAAGCTCATACCAGGAGAGTAGTGATCAGATGGCACCCAAGATCAGCCTGATTAGGAAAGGATGTAAGTTTGAAGCTCCCTGGCCTGAGCCACCCCTGAAATCTTTCAAGAACTCATCACTCAATACTTGGAGAAAACAGTGGTAGTACCCAAGGTAATATAAGTCAGAACTTATATTACCTGGTTAATATAGGTACTTGCTTATAGTACTAGAATTGCTCAAGAAGTTTGCAGAACTTTACCCTGACAAAAACCCCATTTGGGAACTAGGGCTGGAAGAATGATTAAATAAACAAATAAAAAATACCATCAATAAAGAAATATTATGGAATCATGGAAGCCCAAGATACAAACCCAGAAGAGAATATCTCTACAACATCAACAAGCAAAATCTCAAATAAAACCATAGCTTGGCAACACGGTCATTAGAATTTCCAAAAGAAATAAAACAAGTTTAAAAATGATATTATAAATGAATTGAGAACTCTAAAGGAAAGAATGGTAAACTAAATATGAACTGGATATGGAAATACGAATTGTGAGTGTGTGTTTGTGTGTGTGTCTGTATCAGTGGTTGTGAGCCTAAAATGTTGATAAATTAGCATATATATGATAGAAAGAGTGTCCAAGACAGAGGCACTGTGGTGTAGTGGAAAGAGTACTGCATTTGGAGTCAGACACCCTGGATCCAGTACCCAACTCTGGTACTTTACCCTTCTCATCTTGTGCAAATCAAGTCATATCTTGGACCCCAGTTTTTCTATCTTTAAAATGAGAGGGCATAATGTGATGATCTCTGATATTCCTTCCAGCTCTATAGCCTAAGACCTTAAAGTGAAATAGAATGGGACAGTTCAAATAATGAAAGAAAATGTTGGAGCAAAGTTAAAGGGAGAAGTGCTACTGGGATGAGAATTAAATAGTTTAGCAGCCAGGTGCCACACAGCTTCTTCTCTATCTATTCATATTGATTATGCCCTTCTGCTAACCTTCCTTTACTCTCCTCATTTTGAAGTATTCACTTTTCTGCACTTTCAAGTTCTTGACTTCTCCATTTTGTTCTATTTCCACACATCACGTTCCACCTCTCAGCCATTGCATGGTCCAGCAGGACAAGACTTCCTAGTCATCACGCTAAAGAATCCGAAAGGACTTGTATAATTCTACCTACACCTCCTTCACGGACATCAGAGTGTGTGAAAGCATAAAGTAGAAATAAGTTTAAGGACAAAACAGTGGCCTGGCATTCAAGGAAAGGGAAAAGAGGGGCAGGAAGTGACAGAAAATTTGAGGAAGAGGGAAATAGTAAGATAACAAAATGGCAGGAAAGGCAATCAGCAGGCCACTTAGAAAGAAAGAGACAACTAAATTGAGAAAGTAGAGCAGCTATCATTCATGAGAGAAACCAAAACACATACTCTTGCAAGATCTCAGACTTTCTAAGACCTGGCATAGTTCATAGACAACCTAGACAGTGGTGATGCCTTTGTCTGATTGGAATTAAGGCCAGGTAGTTGATGACAGGGTTAGATATTCAAAGAAGTATTTCAAGCCATTCCTGAGTTGAATCACAAGAGGGCATTGTTTCTCAACTTAGAAAAGTCACGTGTCAGTTTAGTGTGATGAAGTCTCTGCATCAATTCTGCCTTTTTCTCTTTCTTTACTTTTCTCCAAACTTTGAGGACTGAGAGGGAGGCTAAGATCAGAGTCTATGCATCCAACCTCAGAACCAAAAAGAAGGATATTTTCCTAAAATTAGTAACATTGATAGTAATATCTGCCTTCTGTATCCTGGTACAAAAGGACTTGGAAGAGAAGGACCAGGGAGGGAAATACTCTTTCTCCCACATCTGCCTCCCAACCACTGGACCAGCCATGATCTCTACTCCCACTTTGGTGATTGGGATTCTGTTATTATTTGGTGAGTACAATGACATTGGTCACTCTCAACATATATTATTAATTTAGTAAGATCTTTAATCTCTAATTACAGTAAATGTTTCTCTTTGTTTTTCAGGGGGCACTTATGAAGATTCAGTGACCCAGACAGAAGGACACATCACTCTCCTTGAGGGAGCATCACTCACACTGAACTGCTCTTATCAGACCATTAATATACCTTATCTTTTCTGGTATATCCAGTATCCCAGTGAAGTTCTGAAGCTCTTCCTGAGAGAAACATCAGGGAAAGACCAAGAGAAAGACAACAATGGATTTTGGACCAGAAAGATTAAGGAAGAATCTTCCTTCTACCTGGAGAAGACCTCAGTCCAAATAGGAGATTCTGCTGTGTACTACTGTGTTCTGAGTGACACAGTGATGGAGACTGTAGGGAGAGCTGAACACAAACCCTGAGAAGCATAGGAGTGATCCTGAGTCTGCCAGCCCTGAGAGGGGAGTTTTATTCTCTATTCCAAAAATACCAGCTTTGGGGACATCTCTTGAATAAAGGGCTAAACTCTACTGTCCTACAAACCCTGGTTTCATAGATGTCTGTGAATATCATAAACCTCAGTTCCTGCACTCAGGCACGAACATGCCTTCTCTTTCTCTGGTCCTAGATATTCTTATTTAGGAATTATTTATAAGAAGTTTACTGCTTTTCTTCCATAAAGGGAAGCATTTGAATTTGAAGGTGTAACTACCATAAGAGGAAATGATTAATTATGAATAGAGCAATAACAGAAGGAACTTAAACTCATAGTCTATTAGATGAAGCAATATGCAGGCAATTACTAAGTGCCAGGCACTATGCCATGCACTATAGGCACAAATATAAGCAAAAAGAATGACAAACCCTGTTCTCCATTATTTTAAATTCTAATGGGAGAGGACAGTACATAAAAGACATTTGGAAGAAGGCGGAGGGAGGGGGAGAAGTGAGTCAGGCAGAAATCACAGAATCACAGAATTTTAGAGTTTAGGAAAGGTCCAAAGTAGCTATCTAGTCCAAACCATACCCCAAAGAAATCCCTACTATAACACATACAATTAATAAAT
Organism: Vombatus ursinus; assembly: GCF_900497805.2. NCBI lineage: Eukaryota > Metazoa > Chordata > Mammalia > Diprotodontia > Vombatidae > Vombatus > Vombatus ursinus. The sequence goes on from NW_020954672.1 coordinate 2,444,934, forward strand.
GGACTTCCAGCCTCTGCTTAAAGAACTCAATGACAAGGAACCCACAACTTTCCTGAGCATTCCATTTCACTTTTGAACAGTTCTAATTGTTAGAAAGTTTTTTCCTCTCATGGACCCTATGTTGGAAACAATCTCTGATCCTCTTTATTCTTCCATTTTGGGCCAACTAAATAGATGAATAAAAAAAAATCTAGTCTCTCTACAACAAATATTTGAAATCAGATATCAAGTCTGCGTTGATTCTTCTCCTCTCCAAGATAAAATTACCCAGTTCCTACAATAATCTTCATATAACATAAACTCAAGACTTTTCACCATCTTGGTCATCCTCTTCTGAATTTACTTCAGTTTACTAATCTCCTCAGTATGGTACACAGAGGAGAAGTCAAATTTTTGAACCTAAGTATAAAATTATATTGAATTTCATCTCATCAGTTTCAGTACAATGTGCTAGTCTAGGTAATGGTAAACTATAACCCTGGGGCTAATTCTTCCTACCACCTGTTTTTGTATAGCCCGGAAGCTAAGAATGGTTTTTACATTTTAAAAATGCAATAAAACTTTATTTTAAAATGTAAAAATCATTCTTAGTTCACCTTACAAAAAAGGCAGGTGGACTGGAATTGGCCTTTGCACTATATAGTTTTCTGAGCCCTGCTTTAGTCTGTCAAAATCCTTTTTCTCATGACTATAATCCAAGCTATGTTTCTCAGATTTCTGTTATTCCTAAATCTGATGATTGTAAACTACACACACACACACATGTATTATATATGTGTGTGTGTGTGTATACATATATATCTTTTGTATTTTATTTTTAATTCATGGAATAAAACAAACATTTCTATAACATAGTACAATAAAAAAGATGATTGCATATAAAACTGTAAATTTGATATGTTCAACTTGCTATTCCTTTCGAATATACAACAAAATTATCATGTAAATTTCTTTTTTTTTCTTCCCTCCCCTTCCCATCCTAGAGATGGGCTACTAATAGACACAAATAGGTGTATATATATATATATGTAAAATTATTCTATACATATTTTTGTTTATCAATTCTTTTCCCAGATGCAGACAGCATCTTTCTTCATGTCCTTTATAGTTAATTTGGGTATTTATAATAGTCAAAATAACTTATTTGCTCGAAGTCATTCTTAAAACAATATTGATGTTACTGTATACAATGGTCTCTTGGTTCTGTTCATTTCACTCTTCATTATTTCTTGCAAGTCTTTCCATGTTTTTCTAAAATCATTGAGCTCATAATTTCTTATAGCACAGTAGTATTCCATCACAATCATATAACACAACTTATTTAGCCATTCCTCAATTGATGGGTATCCCTGCAATTTCCAGTTCTTTGCCACCACAAAGAAAACTGCTATAAACATTTTAAAACATATATCTTATTTTCCTTTTTCCCTAATTATCTTTGGAAATAGACCAATTAGTGGTATTGCTGATGTCAAAGGGTATAGGTAATTTAATAACTCTTTGGGCATAATTTCAGATTGTTCTCCAAAATGATTGAATCAGTTCACAATTCAATGAATTAGTTGTACCAGTTTTTTCCACATCCCCTCCAATATCTGTCACTTTCTTTTTCTATCATTTTAGCCAATCTGGTAGATGTAAAATGATATCTCAAGGTTGTTTTAATTTGTATTTCTCTGATCAATAATGATTTAGAGCATTTTTTCATATGACTACAAATTGTTTTAATTTCTTCTTTAGAAAATTGCTTGTTCATATCCTTTGACCATTTATCAATTGGGAGAATGACTCATATTCTTATAGATTTGACAAGATCTTTATGTATTTTATATACGAGACTTCTATCTGATAAACTGCCTATAACATTTTCCCCCAATTTTCTGCTTTCCTTCTGATCTTGGATACATTTATTTTATTTGTACAAAAACTTTTTAATTTAATGTAATCAAAATGATCCATTTTACACCTAACTATGCTCTCCATTTCCTGTTTATTCATAAATTGTTCACTTATCCGTAAGTCTGATAAGTAATATTTTCCATGTTCTACTTTTCCTGTAAAATCTCTCTTTATATCTGGGTCATGTATCCATTTTGACCTTATCTTGGTAAATGGTGTAAGATATTGGTCGATGCCCAGTTTCTGAAATCTTTTTTATGAAATCTATATCTTTACCTAATTCAATGATAAAAATGAAAAAAACACACACACATTTAACAGCAAGTGGTCAAATTCACTTTCTTGAAATACTCCACTATAGACCCCTTGCCAAGTTAACACTGAGCCATTAATGCCTACTCTTATGCATTCAACTATTTCTAAATCCTTCTCTAGAATTACTATCTTGTTTAGATCTCTCTATGCTTCCCACAAGAATAGTTAGAGATATTTTGTTGAATCCTTTAATAAAATCTAGGTAAACTATATCTGCGGCATTTCCCTAATCTACCAATTTAGAGACTCAGTTAAAAAAAGAAATAAGGTTAGTTTGGCATGGTGGTTCTAGATGAAGCTATACAGGTTTTTTTGTAATCATTACTTCTATTGCTAAATATTTCTCTAAAGACACATTTTAGAATTTCCCTAAGGGTGGAAGTTAAGGTTCCCTTTGTTTCCAGACTGTTTTCTTCCTTTTAAAAATAAAGCGGGATAGCACTAACCCTTCTCCATTATCTGATTCTCTCTTTCTCTACTCTTTTTCCCTCATATGGGAGGCACATCTATCATCCTAAGTGCTCTTGATTGGCTATTTCTCTAAGTTGGCCTGAAAGGTTATAAAAATCAAATCTGTACCCTAGGATGATGAAGTTGTTATCAGTGAGAGTAGTTTTCCTTAATATTCTAATATATTTCTTTACATTCGGTTTGCCTTCCTATCTTTGACATATAGTCATCAGACCCCTCTGACAAGGTGCCTCTCTTAACAGGTCCCATCCCTCTTGGTTGAGAGAATTCTCTAGAAGACATAATGAGAGAATACTTGTAAAACACTATGTAAAATTTTAAGTGTTAACTTCTGCTGCTACCATTGCTGCTGTTGCTGCTACATGACCTAAACACATTATTGATAAAGACTTAGCAAACATATCTGCCAATTCCTTCAGTGCCCAAGGATATAGATCACCTAGGCCAGGTGACTTGAATTCATCAAGAATAACTAGATTATTGGGGACAGCTAGGTGGCACAGTGGATAGAGCACCAGCCCTGGAGTCAGGAGGACCTGAGTTTAAATCAGGCCTCAGACACATCATAACACTTATTAGCTGTGTGACTTTGGGCAAGTCACTTAACCCCAATTGCCTCACCAAAAAGCAAAAAAAAAAAAAGAATAACTAGATTATTGCAGCAGCTTAGATAAAATTTAGAAGCAATTTCTTTTTTTGTGAGGCAATTGGGATTAAGTGACGTGCCCAGAGTCACACAGCTAGTAAGTGTTATGTCTGAGGCCGGATTTGAACTCAGGTCCTCCTGACTCAAGGGCAGAGAAATAATTTGAGAGAGGTAATAGATAAAATTTAGTTGAAGAATATCTAAGATGAAATGACCATTTAGCCATAATTTTAATGTTTGGTCAAAAGAAGGCAATATATGCAAGAAACTCTTCCAACTAGGTCAGTAGGTTGCACATATAGGGGTAACAGGTTTAGTCTCTGGCTTAGCAGATGTCTTGTTGACTCTCTTGTAACAGGTGCTACTCCCCACCTAGAGTGTCACTGCACCTCACTCAGGCCTTGCTGGTTTCAGCATCCCTTGTTGAAGTCAAGACAAATGAAGAACTTCTTACAAGCCCCATGAGTGATAATGTGGATGCTGTTAATCTTTGGCATTTTAAATGATTTCTTCATAGGAAGTCTTCAAAGGTTTGGTAACCGCCTTAGGAAAAGGAGAAGGTTTTCTCTTTATTCTTCAAATTGCTCAGGTGAGGGCCAGATGTGAAGCTAGGCTACATAAGAGTTTCTGATGCTCAGAGGAAACTTCAGAAGCATGGCAGGGATGGAACAATAAGCCATTTCATTTACGAGAATGTGCATCTTACAAGAGTATCTTCTTTCTCTCTCTTTCTGAAGAGGCCTATGCATCTAACAAGTTGAGCAGATTCATCATTTCATGACTATTCAAGAAGGAAAAACCTTGACAATGATCTGTAGCTAATTAAGATTTTTATGTAGCTCTTTATCTATATCATATATATAAGCAGGAACCTAGGAAAATTCCTATTGTGTTGTTCATCTTAGTTAAGGGTAGAGGAGTGAAGACTCTGAAAAGCTTAATTGATTAGATAGATGAGAAAAAGCAGGACAACTCCCTGCTTGCCATCTCAGAGACTTGGACGCCTACTTCTATGCTGGGGAGGCATTACGTACCTAGAGAATATGCTATCTATACACAAACCCTGTACTTGGAACTCCAGCTATATCATCTGTCATGGGAGCCTCTGTAATTGGCAAGAAGCATTTTCCACAGAACTTTAATTACATAGAAGACCAAAAAAAGAGATACTACTTGTGAAGACAGATTTCAAGATACTCCTTCATTACTGTGAAAACTTTTCTAGAAATCCAACTGAAATTTTATAATTTAACTATAATTTATATAGCATTTTGAGGGGGTTTGCAATGTATTTTACATAAATTATCTCATATGAGCCCCAGAACAATTCTATTGGGCAGTATCTCCATTTTACAGATAAGGAAACAGACTGATAGTGGTTAAGTGGTTTGGACAGATAATAAGTGTCTGGAATAGGATTTGAACTTAGATCTTCCTGACTGCAAGTCCAGCACTCTATCTACTATAGCACATATATGCCTCAATTCAATGCCTTGTAGCAAATCCTCTCTCTGAACACAAAGGTCCTAGCTATGTTTTAAAGACTTTCCAATTCTCTGGTACAATGCTTTCAGCCAAATAATCTGAGAACTTCAGTATCTAACTTCCCCCAAGAGTAAATACTATCTCCCCTTACAAGAACATGTTCTCACAAGGCAGAAGATATGGAGTTTTATTTATGAATTAATGGAAACAGACATTACTTCCATCTGAACCAAGGGAAAGTAATAATGTGCTTACTGTGTATACCATCCCAAACACTAATAATGTTTCTATGACTTCTAGTACTGCCCTTGGATTGGGCCCAATTTCGGGGGGGGGGTGGGTTTGTTTCCTCCTCTGTTACTCATCCTTCTGGGTTACATTGTTTGCTAGTAGCTGTCCTTGACTCCCAGTGCTTTCAGTCAATGTCACTGATTTCTGCTCTATATAGGGCTCTTGTCTTCTGTCCCCTTCTATATCTCCACTAAAGTCTTTTTGAGTTCTACACTCCTTGACCTTTTGTATAAAATTTTAATTTCTTTGTATGGAATTCAAGGCTCTCCTCAAGCTGTTACCACCATGCCTTGTCAGCCTTATTTCCTATTTCTCTTGTCTACATAAGTCTTTATTCCAGTCACATTGGATTTCTGACCATTCCCTACACCTGACCCTTACTTTCTTGCTTCCAAACTTTGAGCATGGTATTCCCTGTGACCAGAATTCCCTCTAACAATCTGCTTCATCTATTGTATTTGTATGTGTCCCTCAAAGGCAAATCCAGATACCACTGCTTTAAATAAACCTTCCCTGGCCACTCTATTATAATTTGTGAACGTATCATATCTGATCAACTTTCTTGAAAAACACACACATACACACTTTCTGCACCCAAGAGTTCAGGAATCCAAATGAATAACTAGTACTGCATATGAATTTATCCCTCTTTTCTCAAGATTCCAAACCTTTAGTTGAGGCAAATCATATACAGAGTTTTGGTGTTGGTGATGAGAAACTAACCTTTTCAATATCAACTGTAGAGCTAAAGCAAACTCTGTCTTGTCAAAAGTGAAGGAAATTTTCATCCTGACTAAATCCCTATCCATGTATTATTTGGATGTCCTGACTACATTCCTAGCATACATATTTGAGAGAAAAATCAAGAGTCTTCAAAGAAAGCTAGAGAAAATGACAGAGAAAGCGATCATGCATTCAATGTTTTTAAATCAGGCCTTGGGGGTAAGGGATAGTTGTTTACAATTTAAGAAAGTCAAACAATGTCAGGTGTAACTCTGGGCTGGGAGAAGCCTCCTAAAGGGGAAGTCCATCCAGGGTTACAAGGTTCAGAATAGGAATGTTTTGGGGGCTGTCCCTAGAGATCCTTTGGGTGAAGCTGACCTATGAATTTGAGTGATTTCCTGATTCAGTAATGGAGTACTGTGGTGATGGCAGCTCCTTGAGGGAAGATGCTGTGTCTTCTATCTGTTCTGAATTATGAGGACTTAGTCATGTGTGAAAGTTTGATGACTGATGATGACTGTAAAGGGAGAGACAACAGAGAGATATGAGAACATCCATCACTGCTCTGAAAATAAGGATCTCATTTAATTTCTGTCTTCCATTATCTTTCTGCAAAGGAGAATCCGCCAAAGGCTCAAAAATCAGAGTCCTCAACCTCCGAGCATACTTTCATAATCATAAGCACTTTGCCAAAAAATCATGATCATTTTTTACTGAAGACAGAAATGAACCTGCAGAAACTATGTCTCTTTGATGACATGAAAAAGGGTCAGTTAAGTAAAAATTTGAGGGAAATTAACTGAAAATCTGATAAGAAGAGGCAGCACAATCCCTGATCCACCATTGCCTCCCACCTATCTGCCCAGAGAGTCAGACTTCTTCTACCCTAAATGGCATTTATGGGTTGGCCTGCAGGCTACAGGATAAGGTGTTTCTCATCATTTAAAAGATGGTCAGGAGGGACTCACCAGTCAAAATGACTGTCCAAATTGGAGGTGGCTCATATAACTCCCACATGTCTACTACAGAAATACCTTGAAGTTCATACCGGACCAAATAATGATTAAGAAATCTAATGAAAAACTACAATAGGTGACATCATCCACCTCAGCACTTCATGAGAGGTCAGCAAGAAGCCTGTGGACAATAAGAAAGAGAGACAGCAAACAAAATGGGATCCAGCACAGGATAGCTTTTCAATGTGGCAAGAAATGGCCAGGGACATGTGTAGTCTGAAGGCTCTGTGTCTGAAGACAGCAAGAGTGGAAAGCTCTCTTAGGAAAGCTCCAGGGTGGCCAGAAAGCCTCGCAGAGGAGACCTTTCAAGTATCTGAGAGGGATAGCAGCAGGTAGCGACGAGTGAGGTGCTTCAGAGCTCAGACCAGGACAGCCTGGGCCCAAGAGTTCTAAGATCCTTAACACTCTGTCCTGAGATACCAGAGAGACTCTTCAAGATCTAGCACTTTGAACCTCAAAGATCCATAGTGCCTAATTCCAGGAGGTTAAGGTGAAGGCAGAAACCTGGGGCACCCAAGGCAAAACCAAGTGAGGCAGGACAGCCCACCCAAAAGCACAGCAAGAGGCAGAGTGTGGTCCTAGCATAAAACCCTAATTCAGGAACTAAATCTGGAGAGATTAGTAACAACGACAACAACACACCACCAACCTGTATCAAAAATTATTGCCAATCTAGAGATTCCCAAGTAAAAGGAGCAATCAGACATGTAATAACTGCTAGCAGAAACTATAAAGGACGGATGGATTTTCCATAAGGATTATATGAATACTTGTGCAAAAGATATTTTAAAACATATATAAAGATACAAAAAAATTGACCTGGGAAGTAGATCAAGGAGAGATATTTTAAGAATCATTGGAATCCCTGAAAAACATGAAAAAACTAATTGTTTTATTTCAAGAAATCATAAATAAAATTTTCTCAGATCTATTAGAACCAGAGATCAAAATACAAATCTGCCAATCATCTCCTGAAAGGAACCCCCAAAAGGAAAAGTCACAGAACATTTCAGCCAGAATCCAAATTTCCCACATAAAAAATATATCTTGCAAGCCTCTACAAAAAAACAATTCAAGTACAAAGAAATTCTGTCAGGATCATGCAAGATCTTCTTTAAATGAAAGAGGATCTTGGAATACAATATTTTTAAAGGCAAAAGCTATAGGCTTGAAACAAAAAAAAAAACTTACCCTGAAAAGCAGAATATAATCCTAGAGAATAAAAAAAAAAAGCAGACCTTTACTAGAAGAGCAGATTTTCAAAGATTTCTAATGAAAATGCCAAAACTGAATAAGGAACTTTGAAATACAAACACAGGAGTCCAGAGAAAACTAGAAAGGTAAATTTCTTTGAGAACTTGGAAGGAGTTGTATGATAGTGTGGTACTGAAATTCTAACAGGGAAGATGAAATAAGTGTCTCTTCAAAACCTTAATATCTTCAAAGGGCATTGAGGGAGTTGAATAAGAAAGAAGACCTGGGGGTGGATTGGTTCTGCTATGAGGACTTTAAGAGGGGAAAAAGAAGAGAAAGAAAAGTGAGCACACTAGTATAGAAAGCAGGAAGAAGAGGATGGGACTTGCTGTTTCTCATAATTGGTTATGTAAGAATAAGAGGAGATAAATATGTAAGAAAATGTGGGATAGTGTGTGTCACATGAACTATTTTTGGAAATAAACAAAAGGGGGTTGAACACCCACAGTCTGGTGTAGAAATCCATCAAATTTGGGGTAGCTAGGTGGTGCAATGAATAGAGCTCAGGCCTTGGAGTCAGGAGGACCTGAGTTCAAATTCGATCTCAGACACTTGATACTTACTAACTGTGTGACCCTGTGCAAGTCACTTAACCTTGATTGCCTCACCAAAAAAAAAAATACATCAAACTGAACAGAAAAAAACAAGCAAGGATGGGCATGGGGGTTGTTAAAAGAGAAGATAATATTAGGGAGAGAATAGCTGCAAGCAAAACAAACTTCCAGATTCTAAAAGGAAAACTATAAGAAAGGAGAAATAAAAGGAAAAAAAGTCCCTTCTAAGAGGGTGGCTTAGAATGTCTCTTAGACATTTGGGGAGTGGCTGAACAAACTATGGTATATTGACATAATGAAATATTGTTCTGTAAGAAATGAAGAAAGCACTTCAGGAAATCTTGGTTAGTACAAACTGATGCAGAATAAAGTGAGCAGAAACAGAAGAATATTTCATACAAGCGGAGCAATGTTGTAAAGAGAAAAACATTGAAAGATTTAAGAATTCTGATCAAATTAATTTTGAGGAAATGAGGCCATATGCATATCACAGAAAGTGGAGGCAATGTGAGTCGAAAGAGCACACATTTGAAATCAGATGCCGTGTGTCCAAATGCTGAGGCTGTTATTTTTTACCTGCATGATCTTCGCAAGTCACCTCACATTTCTGGAACACTTTCTTTTTATAAAAGGAAGGGTTTGCATTGCCTAATATCTAAGTCTCCTTCTTGCACTAATTATTAAGATCTATGATAGCACAGAACAGGACAGGAGAACTCATGAAAGCAGATGTCAAAAAAAAAGATAATGGTTAAGTGAGACACAATGATAAATAAGTAGACCAGTTCCCAATCTCTGTTCAATTTCTTCCCTTCCCATTCATCCTGATCATGTCCTTTCTGCTGGCCTTCCCTTGACCTCTAGTACCACTGTCCTACACTCTTAAGTTCCTTCCTTCCCCATTTTCTTCAGTTTGCATACTTCATATTCCGTGTGTTGTCTGTAACATCAGGACAAGACCACATAGTCACCGTGCTAGGGAATCCAAATGGATATGGACAGTGTGCTCTACAATTCCCCTACATGGACATCAGATTGAGTTCATGGAAAAAAAATATATTTAAGAGAAAAAAGGTGTTCCAGAACTCAAGCTCAAAAGACACAAAACAGGCAGAAAATGATAGCAAATTTGAAGAAAGAAGAGATAATGAAATGTAAGTGGAGGCAATCACCAAACCACTATGGGGGAAAGAGCTAAATCTGAGCATCTTCTTTCAAGAAAAAGACTAGGGAACATATTCTTTCTACAAATCAGACCCAAGGCCTGATATGTCACTTATAAGAGTGGGTCAATAGTGATGCTTTTGTCATCACCCCCAGTAACCACTCTATCTAATTGGAAATGAGGCCAGATAGTTGAAAATGATGACAGGTATTGTGAGGAATATTTCATAGCCATTCCTACACTCAGCCACAAGGGAGCGATATTTCACAATACAAAAACCAACACAGAAACCATCAACTGTGGTTTTAATGTGATGATATCTCTGCCCACTTCTGCTTTTCTCTTCTCTTCTCCAAACTGAAGACCCAGAGGGAGCCTGATATCACAGATTAGAAAGACAACCTTAGAACCAAAAAGAACGTTTGTTTAAAATTAGGAACATCAAGAGTGGTGTCTGCTTTCTGTATCCTGGTAGAAGAAAACTTGGATGAGGACTGGATCTGGGAAAGGAAGTACTGACATCTACTTCACCATGACTGGACTACCTATGATCTCTGCTCCTGCTTCAGTGATTGGGATCCTCTTACTCTTTGGTGAGGACAATATTCCTGATGAATTCAATGTCTATATATTTCAGCTTAGTAGGATCTTTAACTTCTCTCTCTCTCTCTCTCTCTGTCTGTCTCTCTCTCTCTCTCTCTCTCTCTCTCTGTCTCTCTCTCTCTCTCTCTCTCTCTCTGTCTCTCTCTCTCTCTCATACATAGAGTATAACCTAAGTATTTGTTTTTCAGGAGGTACGTATGGAGATTCAGTGACCCAGCCAGAAGGACACATCACCCTCCCTGAGCGAGCACCACTCACACTGAACTGTTCTTATCAAACCAGTGTAACACCTTATCTCTTCTGGTATATCCAGTATCCCAATGAAGCTCTCAAGCTCCTCCTGGGAGAGACATCAGGAAAAGACCAGCAGAAGGACAACAATGGATTTTGGGCCCAAAAGATTAAGGAAAAGTCTTTCTTCCAGCTGGAGAAAACTTCAGTCCAAACGGGAGATTCTGCTGTGTACTATTGTGTTCTGAGTGACACAGTGATGGGGACTGCAGGGGGAGCTGAACACAAACCCTGAGAGGCACAGGAGTGATCTTGAGTCTGGCAAGCCTTAGGAGGGGAGCTCTATTCTCTTTCCAAACAAACCCTACTGTGGAGACATGCACTTGAATAGATGAACTCTGTGGGCCCACAGTCGCTGGTGTCATTGAAACTACAAAACAAAGGAGTGAAAGTCAATGGAATATCCTAAGCCTCCATCTCTGGGACAATTCCTACTCTCAGGCATGGACATTTATTCTCTTGCTCTGATGCTGGGTGTTCATATTTAGGAACCACTCGTGGGAAATATGTTCATTCTTCTTCATAAGCTATAGCATTTTAATTTGAAATTATAACCAATGTAGGTGGAAATAATTCACTAGTAGCCAAGTAAAATCACAGGAAATTGAGACTTACTGACTATTACAGCTGAAACAACCCATGAAATCCTTTCAGATAAGGAAAGTGAAGAGAACCAAGGTACCAAGTCAGGCAGAAGTCACAGCAACATAGAATTTTAAAGTTGGAAAGGACTTAGTGGCCTAAGTTGTGCAATACATTCAATAAATGGTTATCCAACATTTACTTGTCAAACTATAATGAGTGGGAAGGTACCATCTCTTGAGGCATCCTATTTCGCTTTTGGAAGTTCTAGTTGTTAAAAATGGTTTTTTTTCCTGTTGTTAACCTTCAATTTGCCTCTATGTAAATTCTACCCAGGCAGTTAGGTCAGGCACTGAATAGAGCATTGGGTTTAGAATCAGGAAGACTATTCATAAGTTCAAATCCAACCTCAGACACTTACTAGCTGTGTGACCCTGGGCAAGTCCCTTAACCCTGTTTGCCTCAGTTTCTCATGTGTAAAATGAGCTAGAGAAGGAAATGACAAACCACTCCAGTATCTCTGACAAGAAAACCTTAAATGGGGTCATTAAAAGTCAGACACTTCTGAGAAACAATAACAAATTCTACCTGGTACTCTTGGTTCTGCCCTTAGGATCAAACAGAAAAGGCTAATTTCTATAGCTTTTCAAATAATTGAAATAAGATATCACATCACTATTGAGTCTTCTCTTGTCCAGGCTAAATATTCCATACTTTCTTCAACTGATAGTCAAATGTAATTTCTCAAGGTCCTTTGTCATCCTGTTTGCCCTCCTCAATACACTTTAAAGCTGATCAATGTTTTTGTTACTGTAACACAGAGAACTGAACAAAATACTACAGATCAGGTCTGAATAAGATAGATTACAGAGGGACTATCACTTTCTTGTTCCTGGAAACTATTTATCTTGCAATACGTTCCAATATCACATGACATTTTTAGCTTCTACTTCATAGTGCTGAACAGAAGCGTGCTAGAGCCAACTTGAACCAAATTGCAAGAGTATATTGTTAAATTTTTAGTATTAGCATTTACATCTTGAGAATTGACAAACTAGGGGGCAGCTAGGTGGCGCAGTGCATAGAGCACTGGCCCTGAAGTCAGGAGGAAATGAGTTCAAATCCGACCTCAGGTCAAACACTTGACACTTACTAACTGTGTGACCCTGGGCCCCACTTAACCCCAATTGCCAAAAAAAAAAAAAGGGAGAGAGAGGATTGACAAACTATAAATCAGGACTTGATTTAGTATTTTAGATAGACAAATATAGAAACTTAAGAAAATGATGGAGAATATGTTAATAATACAGATTAAATTATTAAACTTAAAAGCATATTGGGGTTCCCTTTTTTTAAGAGCCAGTTGTCAAATATCTACCAGCATATCTCTGCTGCTGTCTCAGATTGAGTTTGCAGTAAATTAAAATTTCTAGGTCTTCATCAGATAAATTTTCAACTATCATGTCTCTCCCACTCTATACTAATAAAATTGAATTTTTGAACCCAAGTATAAAACTTTATATTTATACCTACTGAATTTCCTCTTTTGGATTCAACTTAATGTTCTAATCTATCAAGATCATTTTGCATCCTGGATTCCAGTTTGCTAACTATCCCTTCCAATTTTCTTCAATCTGAAATTTTAGTGAGAATGCCATCTATAACTTCATCCAAGTGATTAATGAAAAAAAAATTTAATGGCCAAATACAGATCTCTGAGGTATCCCAGTGAAAACCTCTCACCAAATTTACAATGCACAATTTTACTATTTTTTTTGAATCTGATAATTCAACTAGCTCTAAATCCAAATATTATATAGTTTACATTTCTCCATCTTTTCTACAAGAATTGTAAAAGATTCTTTATCAAAAGTGGTGCAAAATTTAGGTACTCCATGCCCAACAACCCCAACTACCAGTTTAGGTACCCTACTGAATAATGAAATAAGGTTATCTTGCTATGATCCATATTTGGTGATGTCATACTGGCTTTTAGAATTACTACTTTTACTGTTAAACATTCACTGACCATCTCTTTTAAGATTGATTCTAGAATTTCTCTAAGAATGTAAGTCAAGCTCCCTGTCAAACTCTAGTTTTCAGATGCTGTTCTCTTTCCTTGAAAATTGGAACAATAATCTAGAACCGGCTAAAAAAATAGTGACAGATCAGTGGAATATATTAGGTACACAATGAACAATACTAAATTACCATAGATCTAGTGTTTAATAAATGCAAAGATCCAAGTTTTTGACTATCTGACAAAAACTGCTGGGAAAACTAGACAGCAGTTTGGTGGAAGCTAGGTATAGACCTGCATCTCAGACCATGTACCAAGATAAGATCAAAAAGAGTAAATGATTTAGACATAAAAGGTGATAGCATTAGCAAATTAGGGGAGCGTGGAATATCTTACCCATCAGATCTACAAATAAGGGAAGAATTTATGACAAAACAAGAGATAGAGAGCATTACAGGATGCAAAATAGATAATTTTGATTGCATTAAATAGTTTTTGTACAAGCAAAACCAACGGAGCCAAGAAGAAAAGCAGAAAACTCTGGTGGGGGGACAACAAATTTCTCTAATAAAGGCCTCATTTCTCAAATATATAGAGAACTGAGTCAAATTTATACGCATAGTAGTCATTCCCCAATTGATGAATACAAACAGCCAGTTTTCAGAAGAAGAAATTAAACCTATCTACAACCATGTTAAAAAATGCTCTAATTCATTTTTGATTAGAGAAATGCAAATTAAAACAACTTTGAGATATCATCTCCCATATATCAGATTGGCTAAAATGATAGAAGGGGAAAATGACAAATATTAGGATACTAATACACTGTTGGTGGAGCTGCAAACCAATTCAACCATTCTGGAGAACAATCTGGAACCATGGCCAAAGGGCTATAAAGCTGTGTATACTGTTTGACCCAGCAATACCACTACTAGTCCTGTATCCCAAAGAGAACAAAGAAAAAGGAAAAGGACCTAAATTTACAAAGTAGCATCTCTTTTTGTGATAGCAAAGAATTGGATATTGAGGGGATGTCCATCAATTAGGGAATGGCTGAACAAGTTGTAGTATATTATTGTGATGGAATGCTGTTATGCTATAAGAAATGATTAGCAGGATGCTTTCAGAAAAACCTGGAAAGACTTAAATGAACTGATGCAAAATAAAGAGAGCAGAACAGGAGTATATTGTACACAGTAACAACAATACTGTACAATGATCAACTGTGAATAATTTAGCTAATCTTAGCAATATGGCAATCTAAGACAATTCTGAAGGACTTATGATACAAAACCTTATCCACCTCCAGAGAAAGAACTGATGGAGCCTGAATACAGATTGAAATATACTTTTAAAAATTATTTTTCTTGGTCTTTTTGGCTTTGTTTTCTTTCACAGCATGACTAATATGAAAATATATTTTTCATGACTGCACATATGTAACCCATATTAAATTGCTTGCCTTCCCAATGGGGGTGGGGGTGGGAGAGTAGAGAGGAAAGGTGAGAATTTGGAACTCAAAATTTTAAAAAAATGGTAAAAATTGTTTTTACATGTAATTGGGGAAATAAAACATTTTTAAAAGAAAAAATTGAAAGAGAAAAAGAAAACAATATTTTTCCTTCTCCGGTATTTTGGTTCCTCTCCCTTTTTTCATGATCTATCAAATATTACTAACAGTGACTTAGCAAACACATCTGCCAATTCCTGCAGCACCTGAGGATATAGGTCATTTAAACCAGAGGATTCACATCCATCAAGGTCAACTAGATTCTTTCCCACCACCAGTAACTTAGATATAATTTATAGATAATTAGAGGTAACAGAGATTGTTTAATTGAAAAAAAATTCTGAAAAGTAGCAGTCCTTTATTTAGCATTTCAATCTTTGGCCAAAAGAGGGCAATGTTTACAACAAATTCTTTTGCCTACTTTGCTAGGTTGCTGGTAAAGATTTAGTCTCTGGCTTGGCAAATGTCTTTTGGAATCAGTTGTCACAGATGCTGTATACCCAGAGTAATACTGCACCTCATTGAGGTCTTAGTAGTTTCCGAGGCTCTTGCTGAAGGCAGAAGACATTAAGAACCTCCTGGGAGCCCATTAGTCAGCCTCTGGATGCTATTAACCTGTGAGTTAGGCTTTTTTCATTATTTCCTCACAGAGAGTCCTACTGGTTTGGAAGCTCCCTGCCAGGAGGGAAATATTTCCTCTTTATTCTTAGAAATGCTCCAATCAAGATCAGACATGTATGTAAGCTGCAGAAACATTTATGATGCTTAGAGGGAGCTTCAGTAGCATGACAGGGACAGAAAAATAAACCATTGCATTTGTGAGAATGTACACATCTCAGGAGAGTCTCCTCTTTCTCCTACTCTTTCTGAATAGGTCTAAACAGCTACCAATTACAATAAAGTCCCCAAACATCAAGGGAAAAAAAGCCATGAAGATGATTTGCCATGCTTTTTTATAGCTTACATTGATACAGGAAAAGTCCTATTCTCTTGTTCATCTTAGTTAAGAATGGGGAAATGAAGAGTCTGAAAAATATAATTGGCCAGTTGGATAAGAAAAAGCAACACAGTTTCTTGCTTCTCATGTCTTCCCCTCCCAGAGATTTGACCACCTACTTGTATGCTGGAGTGACATTCCCTGAAACCAGCACCCTAGACACAAGCTACCTGCACTTGCAGATACATATTTATTTTTCATGGGACCCTTTGTAATGATAAGGAAACATTTTCTAAAAAGTTTTGTCCATAAAAGAGAAATAAAAGAATCTCCAAATTTCAAGATGGCTCTTTATTACTGTGCAAAATTCACCAGAAATCCAACATGAATTCATTATCTTGTGCCAAGGTATCTCTCTTGACATAAAGAAGCCAGATATGTTTTAGTAACCTTTTGATTCTCTTCTAAACTTCTGTTCAGATGATGTGGAAGCTTTGGTATTTAAGATTCTGCAAAGTAGACAAGTCTCAAAGCATGTGCAGTGTTAATTCACAAATTGATAGAAAGATACAATATATGTAAGCTAACAGAAGTACAACTTTCATCTTCTCCCAGGTCCAGTTGGTTGCCTCTATAATTGAACAGTTCCACTTTCTCCCATCAGATCAAAACTATCACCCTAAACTCTCACAATGCTGACAGCTCTTCACAGCTGAACTTTTGCCCTAAAAGACGAAGTTTTTCCTCATTTCCAGAAGACCATATATGAAACTTGACCTGTATTAGGATGTGTTTCTGAGAATAATTTTTATAAATCAAAAGAATGTATCTCCATTATTTTTAAGCCTTCTTTTTCACACTATCCCCCAACCCAAATGTTAAAGTCTAGGTTTCTGGAGAAGAAACATAAACCCATATCTTACTGGTTTGGAGGCCAACTCTCTATTCACTGTGCTAAGCTACCTTGATTGCATGTGCATTTTAAAACCAGTATCTGTGATTCCATTAGTATGGCAAATTACAGACCCTTCAGCAGTGCCTGTGGAGATCCGCAAAAGAAAAACAAAAACATTTTGTCCTACTCTCAAGAATCTCATGATTCAAACACAACACAAACACAAACACATATCCACCCAGTCAAGCCCCCCAACATGTAAATGAAATCATCTAAAACATTAAAATATGCCTTAAATTCAAAATAAGGCAGGGGGTGGGGTGACACTTCTGTAGTCCCAGGTTCTGGTGAGGCTGAGGCTGGGAGTTTGAGATTGGGAGTCTTGAATTACAGTGGAGCTAAAATCATTCAAGTGTCTGACCCAAGTCCAACATTAATATGGTGAGCCCCTCGGTGTAAAGGTCCACCAGGCTGTCTAAAGAGGGGGAAAGTGGCCCAGTTCAGAAAAACAGAGCCGGTTAAACTTCCATACCAATCAGTATTTGACCATGAGTAGTCTTTGTACTCCCAGCCTGAGCAAAGTAGGGAGATCAGGTCTCAGATAGATGAGAGAGAGACAGAAAGAGACAGACAGAGAGACAGAGAGAGACAGAGAGACAAAGAGAGACAAAGAGAGACAGAGAGACAGAGACAGAGAGAGAGAGACAGAGAGAGTGAGACAGAGAGAATATAGACGAATAAATAGATATGAAGTAAAGAATGACTGAATGAATGAATGCAAGTGCTCCTGACTCCAAGGTTGACACTCTATCCACTGTACCACCTAGCTGCCCCTAATCTCCAATAGCTCTACCAATTCTAGTTCCTCAATATGTCTCCTACTCCTCCTGGCACAACCCTAGAATATCTCTAGTTCCATGCTTCGTGGATTAGTGCAATAACTTTCAAGTGCTTTGAACCTCCACTTCTTCCTCTCTCCAATCTATCCTTCACACATGTTAAAACTACCTTAATTATACCTAGATCTGCCATTGTCACTCCTGCTTAAAAGCATTTAGTCATTTCCTTTTGCCTATCAAGTAAAATTCTAGCTCCTTTTCATGGTGTTAAAGAGCTAATACAAGTTGGCAGCACATAGTGTTTTAAACTTGGTCTCAAATATCCTCTATTTATTCTACACTCCAGGCAACCTGAACTATTTCCTACTCTTGACCCTCATTCCCCTGACTTGGTGCCTCTTGCCATATATTTGCTTGTACTCCTCCTCCCCGGAGTCCTGTTTCACCTAATGAATTCCTACCTGTCCTTTAAATTCTGACTCAAATGTCACCTATTCAATAAAACCTTCCACAAGCTCCCTAGTCTGTATTACAGTAGTTTGTGCATAAGACGAATCCAATTACTCACCTCTAAACTCTATTAGAACAGGGGAAAACATCTTATCTAAACATTGTATCACCCCCACCACCTAACATGGGGAGTGGTTTTAAAATGTTTGTTGAGGGCAGCTAGGTGGTGAAGTGGATAGAGCACTGCCCCTGAAGTCAGGAGGACCTGAGTTCAAATCCGGCCTCAGCTCAAACATTTGACACTTACTAGCTGTGTGACCCTGGGCAAGTCACTTAACCCCAATTGCCTAAAAACAAACAAATACAATGTTTGTTGAATTAAATTGAACTTGTGATCAGATAGCTAGATAAGAGACACCCAAACACACATCATCACAGATCTCTAAATATTGAGACCCAAGTGAATTATTTTAACTGTATCCATATTGCAAACCTTGAATGGAAGGCTAGTTACACATCTTTGAGCTGTTGAAAATGAGAATGAAAAAGTGACCCTTTCATTCTCCTCAACATGCCCAGCCAAAGCAAGCAAATTCATCCTTGTCAAAAGGGCAAGAATTCTGTTTCAACTAAATCACAAACCATGTACTTTCTGAATACCTTGGCTGACACTTCCAATATACACATCTGAGAGGAAAATACAATTCATGGGTAAAAACTGAAGAAAGCTAAAGAAAACAGAACCAATTGCTAAATATTTTTGAGTTTGGTGCTAGTGGGTAAGTGTTTGGAATTTAAAAAAAAAATAAACAATAGGTGCAAAGAGTTGCCAAGACCTAGTTACTATTTTGCCTAGAGAGATGGAGAGACTAACCCAAGTCATCTCGAAAATAAGTGTAACTGGGCTGAGAGAAGCCTCCTCAAAGCGAATTGCATTCAATGTTACCAGGAGATGCTCCTGGGGACTTCTGTAGGAATGCTTTGAATGAAAACGGCTTACAAAAACCTTGCAGTAAAGAAGCATGAACAGTTGCCAATCTGCCTCCCACAGAAACCACACATCCTGTTCTGTGTCAGCCACATCATTCATCTCCAGTGAGTCTGCATCAGAACCTGTCACATAAATGGAACACGGCTTAACCCCAAGCTTCAGAGAAGACCAGGAGAGATTCCCACAGGGGAAGAACTGCCAGTATGCTGCTCCCCAGCCTGCTTTGGTCTATCACAGCCTTCATCTGCCTGGGTAAGAACTAAGATATGGCAACCAAGCCACCTCACAAGGATCCAGGGACTGGGGAGATGAGTGACTGTTTGGCGGGGGTCATAGGCTTTGGACTGGTACAGGCAGTTGGAGGAACAGGGAGAACATTATGATTCCTTCTGCTCATTTCCAGGATCCTAACCTAAATTTGGTCTATCTGTGATCATCTCCCATGAGGCATATCAAGGGATGAGCCCTGTTCTTTTTGTTTTCTTACACAGGATGGAGCACAGCCCAAACAGTCACCCAGAGTCCACCAGCAGCTTCTATTCAGGAGACGGAAGCTGTGACCCTGGAGTGTGTGTATACTACCAGTGATCCATATTATTATTTGTACTGGTACAGACAATCTCCTAATGGGAAGCTTATTTACATCCTTCTTCAGAGTTCTCAAACCAGTAGTGTAAGAAGAGGTCGATATTCTGTGAACTTCCACAAAGAAGCCAAATCCATCAGCCTCACCATCTCGTCCTCACGGCTAGAAGACTCAGGGATGTATTTCTGTGGCCTCAGGCGTTCTCACAGTGCATTAATTGATGGAAAAAGCTGTACAAAAACTTCAAAGATCAACAAGAGACACTTACCCTCACCTGCACCCCCATTAAAGCAGGTCAGAGAAGAGCCATTATTAAGCCCCAGAGCGGAAGTAGGTTGGAAAGAGGAGACTTTAGGTGAGCACAGTGGTAGAGTATGAAAAGAAAACTGTTGGCATTCTAGGAAAAACGCTCCCACAGTCCCCTGTCTAGCCAAAGGATGATCGTGTAATAGATAAAGTCATATAGTAAAATACTAAAAGAAGCTAAATGCCTACTGATTGTGGTGGCTGGGTTCAAATAGTTTGGTTTGGCAGAAGGCAGACACAAACACAGCAGACTCCTCCAGATCTTTTCATTGGGTTGACTTTTGAGATTTATAGACCTTCACTGGACCTATTCCTCTCTAGATTTCCTTCCTCCATATCAGGAGGCAGCTAAATGTTGCATTGGATGGAGCATTAGACTTAGAGTGAGGAAGACTCAAATTCAGATTTGGCCTCAGTCACGTATTAGCTATGTGACCTTAGGTAAATCACTTAACCTCTGCCTGCTTCATTTTAGTTAGGTGGCACAGTGGATAGAGTGCTGGTCCTGGAGCTAGGAAGACTTACATTCTGAGTTCACATCTGACTTTAGACACTTAGTAGCTGTGTGGCCTTCAGCAAGTCACTTAACTCTGTTTGTCTCAGTTTCCTCATCTGTAAAATGAGCTGGAGAAGGAAATGGCAAACCACTCCGGTATCTTTGTCAAGAAAACCCCAAAAAGGGTCGTGAAGAGTCAGACACAACTGAAACAACTAAACCACATGAAGAATTAATCGAATGTAGGAGGAAAAGATGACATGCTCAGATCTGCACTTTAGGAAAATCACTTTAGCAGCTGAATGGAGAATGAATTAGGGAGTGAGTTGGGGAGAGACTTGAGTCAAGGGGCCCCATTTCTAGATACATTAGGATGAAAGGCTAAAATATAATCTTATAGATATCCTCTAACAAAATAATAGATGTAAAGCAGAGCAATTATCTAGATGAGAGGCCTCTATAAGGCACCACTGGGGTCATCCAATATGAGCCAAAAGGAAATCCCCAAACCAAAAAAGGACCTCATAGAGTACCTGAGTTACAGATGCCAAATGAGGGTGATACTATCACAAACACGTCTGCTGGTCGGCTTTAGCCTATATGAATAGGAGTTTGAATTAATGGCATGGAAATTCTGTTTATTCTTCTGAGGGAGCAGCAGAGCCTCCACATCATCCCTGTCAGACACAAAGAGCCCTGGGCTTCAGAGCAAAGGAACAATCCTTTAATATAGGGGAAAGGCTGCCAACTTGTCATTCCCTAGGCTGCTGTGGACAAGAACCATTTACATCTGTCTTAGCAGCAATAATCCCCCAAATGAGCAGACAATCATTCGGGGACTCAGGGGTTGCACAGGCAGGAAGATGGATGCATGGATCCAATGCTCAGGGCTTTTTAGAGGGAAGAGGGAAAGGCAAAAGGATGCTTACATTCATTTATTTTTATATTTTTTTTCTTAAAGGGCCTAAATTACCTTTATCCTTTGAGTCAGAGACAACAGTGCAAGGCATGTGTCCAAAGCAGGTCCAAAATAGAAAGAGCTTATATGCAACAAAATAATAAAAATTGGTAACAAAGTAGATATCCATTGAAAGAAGAAAGGCTGAACAAATTGTAGTCTATGGATGCAAAGAAATATTGCTGAGCCATAGGAAATGCTGCTGCTGCTGCTGTTGTTTTGTTCTTTGATCTCGAAGAGGACTCATGAGATCAGGGAGGTAATGCCTTGACATGAAAGTAAATTGGATTTAAGTGAGACAGGGCTGTGCAGTCACCAACAAATTCAAGAAAGCACAAGATTGATTAGAGATTAGGCGCAAATTATTAGATTATTATTATTTTAGTTTTTAACTTTAATAATTATATTATTGTTTATTTGTATAAATTATTATCATTAAATCATTAGAGATTGCTATAAAGTGAAGTAAACAGAACTGCAATGACTACAACAATGTAAACAGAAAGCAGAAAAAATATCCCTACATTGAATATTATATAATTATGATGATCAAGACTGGGGCCAAGAACAGTTGGGATAATACATTTTTCTGTCTTCATTATAGAAGTAGGGGAATATGGGTATGAAATATTGTACATATTGTAAGACGGTTCATGTATTGGTGCTTTTATTCTCTTTATTATTCAGTCTTTATTACATGGGAAAGATCACTTGGTAGAAGAATAGAAAAGGATATATTCAGAAATCAATGTGATATAAAAACAAAATAAACCAATAGCAAAAACTAGTATTTATAGAGTGTTTTAGCACTTTAAATGACATCTTTCTGCATCCTCACAATAACTCTTTGAGGTCTGGTATCATTATCTCCATTTTACAATTTAGAAAACAAGCTCAGAGAGATTAAATGATTTGTCCAGGGTCATGCAGCTAGGAAGTGTCTGAGGCAGGATTTGAACTTGTGTCTTCCTGGCGTCCAGTTCTCAATCTACAGTGCTACCTCGCTGCCCATAAAATAAAATAATATTTTTTAAAAAAATGAAATAAAGAGGGGGCAGCTAGGTGGTGCAGTGGATAGAGCTCCAGCCTTGGAGTCAGGAGGGCCTGAGTTCAAATCCAGCCTCAGACACATAACACTCACTAGCTGTGTGACCCTGGGCAAGTCCTTAACCCCATTGCCTCATCAAAAAAATAATGAAATAAAGAATTGTTATTCTTGTATTCAAGATCACAGTTTCCTGCCTTGATCAAAATGTTTCTAGTTGGGGATGAGTAGTTTTCTGGGCCTTGTTGAACTCTGCAGGGCTACAGGTCTGGTAATGATCTAAGAGTTCAGTGACTCCAATATCATAAAGACAAAGAAACAATTCCTAAAAAAATTGAATAAGAAAGAATAGAAGGAGAAGGAGAAGGGAACAAACATTTATTAAATGCCTACTATGTATCAGGCACTGCACTAAGCGCTTTACAAATATTATCTACTTTGATCCTTATGGAGGGGGAGAGGAGGTACTATTATGCTCCCTACTTTACAGATAAGAAAACTGAAAGAGGCAGAGGTTAAATGACTTTCATAGAGTCATACAACTAGTAAGTGATTTGAGGGCAGATTTGAACTCGGGTCAGTGGTACTCTATTGGCTGAACCACCTAGCTCCCTCAGATACTGGTGAGTTTCAGGCACCCTCCCACAGATCAGTCCTGAGGAGTGCAAACAGGAAGGAAACTGTTGGCATCCAAGAAGCATACCAAGGCCTTAAAGAGAAGTTATCTGTCTTGACCCTCTTCTTGTGTCTCCTATTTGATGGACTAGGTCCAAGTAGCAAGTTGAATGCTTACTCATTGTTGCCCCCTTATGGCCAAAGGCCCAAACTGCAGAGAATCGCACTTGTTTGTAACCCATACTGTTCCAATCAGCAAAGTTCTATTATTATATCAGCTCACTAGTTTTTCGGGATGCAAAGATAAAAACCAAATGCCACAGCAGCTACTCTAGAAACACTCATATCCTACTCAAAGGGTTTACAACACATACACAGATGAGTATAGTACATCTTAGAATGGGGTGGGAGTAACACAAAGTCATTGACAAAATTCTCTGGGGAAATCTGAGGAAAGATCAGATAATCTGAGCTTGAAAGAACCTTATAGGTCATTTTCTCCAGTCCCCTCATTTTACAGATGTGCAAAATGAGTCAGCTAAGCAACTTGACCAAGATCACATTACTGCTCAGTAGCCAAGCTATGATTTGAATCTAGGTTTTCATGACTCCCAAGTCCACCATACTGTTTGTAGCAATTATGCTCCAGGTTCTTTATGCCAGAGTCTGCCAAACTGCATCTCCACACTCATTCCCAGGGGTACCAAAGAGGACTTGGTATGTCTCTTCTCTAAGGATATTGGCTCTATCCTCAATTCAGTGTTTCCCCCCTACTGCTAGATACAATTGACTAGTGCTCAGGTTCCATTTAAACAATTAGCATCAATTAGTTTTTACAAAAGGATATGTACTTTGAATATATAGCAAGAAAATAGTACAAATATTCCACATGCACCTGGGAGTCACATTCTCCCTTACGGAACTATGATCTCTGGAGAGAGTGTGTTAGTACTTAATACTATTTCTACATAGCATTGGTACCACCAGCTTCATGTCTAAATGCGGCATTGCTTTTGTGTGTCTTCATCTCAGTTTCCACAGGACTAGGTCAAATCCTCACTCAGGGCATTGATGCTCAGTTGGCTACAAACCTGAAATGAACTCAGCTCCTGGACTCCTGGTTTTCAGGTTGTCCACTCTCTTGACCTTTTGAAACTCACAAAGTTGTAGTTTTCAACTTCTTTTACCTAAAATAAAAGAGCAAATGCCAAGGCCCATTCATGGACCACACATAGGCTGGGTCAGAGGCCTCTCTCTTTATAGAATTGGCTCTTACCAAACTCTGTCAGCAACAAAGAAATCACATGAAGATAAGGGGTCAAACCAAGAGTTGAGGAATATATCAAATAATGTTTTTTGAATGCACCCCAAGCTGATAAAAAATGTTCCTTCTCACCATGTGGTTAACATATCAAAACTCATTAGAGAATACCTATGCATGCTATAAAGTCCTTACAAGGCGCTTTCATAATATATCATCATGACTTTCCTAAAAGCAGCCTCCCAGTCTCTTCAAGGGTCTTCTATGGATGATTGCATTAGAAGTAACCTGAGTATACTCACTGGGATAGGACTCAGTGTCCATCCCCACCCCACCCCTTTCTCATTATACTCTTCATTACACTATAAAGAAAACATGTTTAGTTGGAGGCATTGAGGAAAACTTCACAGAGGAGATAGGGCCTGACTTTGGCTTTGAAGGAAGAGAATGTTTCTGGAAAGTACAGATATCGAGAAATGAATTATAAACATAACCTACAAAGATGCCCTTAGGCAGTATCTGATCATTCCTTCTCAGTATCTTGCCCTTTCATCGATCCCCATATGCATGATTAGTATCTCTAAACAAATGCATCCCAAAACTACCTATCCAGCCCTAATTTCTCTCCCTACTCTAAGTCTTCATCACCAACTGCCAGCTTAACATCTCCACCTGTATGTGCTATAAGAATCTCAAACTAAGTATGTCGAAAACAGGATTCACTCTCTCTCTCCCTACACCCTCTCAGGACCCTCCAAATCAATACTTTTTTCTACCTTCCCTGTTTCTGTCCAGGGTACTACCATCCCTCTCATCATCCATATTCAAAGACTCAGAGTCATCAGCAACCCTTCATTCCTCCTCATCTCTCTCCCACATCATCAGTGGCCCCCATCACTCATATCCTTCCCTTTCTCTTAACTGACTCAGTCGCACCATTTTCAGGTCCTCATCAATTGCCTCTTAATTGGACTCCCTGCTTCCCACCCCTTTCCTCTCCAATCAAGTCTCCACAAAGATGCTAAACAGATGTTCCTAAAGTACTGTTCTAACCCTATCCCTGCCTTGTTCCAGAAGCTTCAGTAACTCCTCATTACTCTGTTCTGAATGACATAGTGATGAGGACTGCAGGGGGAGCTGAATACAAACGCTAAGAAGCACAGTAGTGATCCTGACTCTGAGCAGCCCTGGGAGGAGTTTTATTCTTTCCCCAAACAAACCCATTAAACATGAAAACCTTATATATGTGGAAATTAGAAATAGTAGTAGCAAAATGGGTAAAAGAACCGAGACCTGTCTAGTTCCCATACAGTGCTTTTCTTAATATACCATACTTCATGTCCCCTTCATGGTGGAATATAATACATTAAATGAGACCTTCCCTATCATTTCCTGCAAAAAAAAAAAAAAACTCTTCCATTCAACAACTAGTGTCCTTTTTCACATGTTAGTGTTCCCAAAATTCCGTCCTTCATTCCCCAGGACCACCATTTGTTTCCTCTATGTCTTTATTCTCTTCTATACTTGTTCATAAAACACCAGCAAGAAGAGACCACTGGAGTCCTTTGTAAGGTTGCCCTCATGCTCCTTGTCTTTGGATTTTTAGTAAATCCAAAGGATTTCTTAAAAGAAACATGAAACTCAGAACTTTATTTTCTTTATCCAAAGTGAATAGCTCTTTTATTAGTCATTCCCTTAGGACTTAAAAAGAAAAAGAGGGATTTTTTTACACCAGATTTTTTTTCTTTCATACTATCTTTGATGTTTTCATAGGGAATTCAGCTTCCCCTGGAAATGAAACACAATTTCATGAACTGAATGTCAGGCAACTCCTAAAAGTCCCTTGTTGTTTATTGTTTATGATTTCTCATGCTGCCTGGCTTTTAAAAAATAGTTTCTAAGTTAGTTCTGACCTTTGGGAAATAATTAAATCAGAGGGACAAACAGGGAGAAAAAACTTCCCCATAAGCTCCTTCTATTTCTTTCATGTTCTCCTTTCCGTTTACCTCCTACTCCACTCTTGCAGCAGATTCTGTCTTTCTGAATCTTATTATAATAACTTCATATCCAATAAATTTCTACTGTCCATTAATAAATAATGTAGGCAGTGTGGCTGAATAGAAAGAGCACTTCCTGACCCTGGAGTCAAAGAACTTAAATTCAAATGCCACCTCTGATCCTTACTATGTGTGTTACCTTGGGGAAAGTCCCTTAACCTCCCTAAGAATCTGTTTTCTTATCTGTAAAATGAAAAGGGTTGGACTAGTTGGTTTCTAAGCTCACTATGGCCCTATGATCCATGAAATAATAGAATCAATTAATTTTCTCCATCACTATAGCTTCTTCAACACTCCACATTTCTAGAAAATATATGTACCCTAGTTGTCTTCTGAAAACCTCATCAAGTTTTCCTTCTAAAGCACCATTCATAGCCTACTTCAACTATCCAAAACACCAAGCTCATCTCCTTTATAACATCCCTAATTTTTTTGTGTAGGATTCTAGAATCCCACATTTTTTCCCACATTAGTCTAGACTGGCTACATATTCCTCTTAACAGTCCAATCCTTCAAATTAAAACAACTCTGAAGTTTCAAATGCAAATTGACAAATATGAAAAAGAAAGATGAGAAGAATCAATCTTGGAGGGACTGTGAGAAAATGGACACATTGATGAACTGTTAGCAGAGATGGGAAGTGATTCAAATGCTCTGGATTTCAATGTGCAATTATGGAAGAAATGTGATTAGACTATCATATCCTTTGACTCAACAATCCTACTACTGAGAATAAACTCACAATGCATTAAAAGACAAAAACAAAAGTCCAAATTATATCAGAATATATGTAGCAACATATTATGTCATAATAAAGAATTGGAAATAAAATAGGTACCAATGAATTCAAGAATGGCTGTGAAAGGTAGTATTTTAAATTGATTAAATATTATACTGTATAGTAACAGCAACGAATGTAGGTTCAGAAAAACATGGAAAAATTCATCTTAACTGATGCAGAATGAAATAAACAGATTCAAAAGAACAATATGCATGATGATTACAACAATGTAAATGAAAGGATCCCCGAAAGGAAGTAAAACTGAATAATGGAGAATTTAATGAAGACCTAAGTTTAAAAAATTATTTCCACACTCAAGCATAAAGGTATGGAACTAGCAGGATGGAAAAATGTTTACATTGTCTGAGATGATTTCTGTTTTGGATGTTTTCACTTCATTATTTTTCATTTTTTTATCAAAAGTAAGAGTTCAAACTAGGGGAGATTGTTGTTACCAAAAATACATCAGTAAAACATTACAAAGAATAGAATAGAATAAGGGAACTGGACTGGCTGAGCTGTTAGGTCCTTTCTAGTGCTAAAAGAAAAATAATTACCATCCCAATCCCCTAACTCCATATATATTGGTCATCAATGCTGTGAATGTTAACAAGTTAAATGTGTTTCCTTGGGAAATCAGGGTTCAATGAAATCAGGGCTAATTTTTATTGACTTGACTTTTGGATAGTGTTTATACCTTAGCAGTGGAAAATCCAATATTTTTAATAATGATGTGTCTAAGTTACTAGATGTGGAAATAGAGGAGGCTATAATCAATGAGAAAAAAATCCCTAAAAATTGTCTTTTTCTTCCTCATTGACAATATGTAAAGAAGGAAAGCAAGACCTGTGAAAAAAGGGAAGTTGAAATGGCATACCAACACCTTCTCTTTAGTTAGCTTAAGGAGCACAAGGAGGTCAACATGATTGCTCATGCTTGAGACTGACCAGGACACTGATATATGTGTAGTGGAGTGGTTTTTGAAGAGCTGGTCTTAGGGCCAGAAAGACTTGAGTTCATGTCCTGACCTAACATATACTAGCTGTGTGGCCCTCAGCAAGTCAATTAACCTCTCAACACTTAACATAACTTTCTAAATTGTAGAGAAGGTACCAGTTTGCATTAGTAGTAGTAGGAGTTTCCTCTTCTGGGAGTTCTCTATACAAATGAAATTATAGATCCAAATCTTCTCTTTCTCTGTCTCTCTGTTTCTCTTTTGCTGGCTCTCTATCTTTGTCTCTGTCTCTCACTCTGTCTCTTTCTGCTTTATATTTATATATGTGTGTGTACATATATATGTATACACACGCACACATATGAAACATGGGTGGAATAGAGCATTCACAGAGTGTCCCCTTCTGATCTGGCCAATCACATGTACTAGCTCAGAATTGGGACATGCTAAAGATGACCTGATCATTCCAATGACTCAGTACTACAACACTAGCTTCTGCAATTAGTGATGAAAGGCTCTTGCAATTTGAGATGATGCATTATCTTATTAGCCATTTTCTTTATTGGTCAAAAAAGAGATGATGACTCAATGGATATTTAAATAAATGACTCCTACTTTCAGGCCCTCTTTTCTCTCATCTATGTATCATGTCAATACTGTTTTCAGCCTCTTTTCATGAGGTGTGGGGAGAGGATGACTTGTCCTGTCTTCTACCTGTCCACCATGTGGATATGAGCACATGTTGCAAGCCTGAATGTGGGTGTTAGGTTAGTGTAAAAAATAATAAATAGTGTTTAAGCCAGAAGCTCCCGAGACATAAATGGAGGAGGAGGAGGAGGAGGAGGAGGAGGTGGGGAGGGGATTAGAGGTCAATTGAAAAAAAAAGTGTTATAAACCAGACCATGAGGGAAAAAAATCTCCTCTATCATCTTTTCTCCTTATTACCAGTTAGCCATGTCTCCATGTTCTTGTTCTGGTTCTTATTTGTTCCTGTAGCAATGGTAAATTTAAGATGTCATAGCACTAAAGGGTATGGCTAACATGCTAAAAACATAAAAAAAACTCTATCCCATACTAACTACCCAACTTTGGATTGCTTATACAAACACTTCCACGATTCATGTCTATCTCCTTGAGAGGGAAGGGGGGCATCTCCAGTCATTCTGATCTATATCTTGCCACTAGTCCCAGATGGCTCTGGAGGAGAAAGTGAGGCCCTGCCTCACTTAAATCTAATTCACTTACAAGTCATGGCTTCATCTTCCTGATTGTCATGGTACTCTTCTAGAATGAAGGACAAACAACAACTTGTGAGTAGTCTGAGCTGCCCCACTGGGGACCCAAGCCAGTTCTAGTTGGACAGTGCAACTCATTCCTTCCTTCCTTCCTTCCTTCCTTCCTTCCTTCCTTCCTTCCTTCTTTCCTCCCTCCCTCATTCCTCCCTCCCTCTCTCCCTCCCTCTTTCCCTTCCCTTCTCATTAGCTAAATCAGCCTGAGCAGCCCAAGAATTAGGACAAAGTATATGTCCTTTGCCTCATTTTCTGGTCACCATTCCAGGCCCCAGAATTGAGTCCTTGGTAAGCCCAGGCAGGAAGGAAGAATGGAGAAACCCCAGAGAACCTTATTAGTGATCCAACAGCATCAGCTGGGACTTGAGCTAAACAGTTTTAGGAAATGGAACAGAATGCCGTGGAGGATACACTCCAGAAGGCTAAAGGGGTAAAGGGGATGGGGAAGTTAGCTTTCTCTAACTGGCCTAGTGGTTCTCATGAAGATTATGAGAATGACAAGAAACCAAAGAAGTAGAAAAAAGACTTAATAGAGCAAATTGAACTATCTTTTGCAATTAGTCAAGCATTTCTTTAGATATCAACTTCCCTCCCTGGTAAAGGTTGGATCTCATAAAAAACTTGGTGTCTGTAGAATTTTTAAAAGAAGAAAATAAACAGGAAGAAAGATAATTTTAAGACCCTTCATAGCTTTCTACATTACAAGGTAATTTTGAAGTGAATCTCTTTTCCTCACCAACCCACCATTCTTATTTTTTGGGGGGGCGGTAATCTACTTTGAAACCACTCCTATGTGATGAGTCTTAGCCAGATCAATGGAAGCTCACTAACATAAAGATGAGAAATTCCAGTGAAAAAATCACCCTGACTTCCTATGTAATGCTGGGTAATATGTTTGGAATGTTTTCATTTACCTGTCTGTACAATGGGAGAAATAATTCCTGTCCTTTGCTCCCTAACTGAAAAACATGAATGAAACTAAGAACCTCTGTCAGACTCTTAAGAAAGGTGCTAATAACCTGTCTAATAAAACAATTTTAGATACATAATCCTCAAAACAGCCCTATGATATAAACAGTACAGAGTGTCTATTTTATAAAATGTGGTTCAAAGAGGTTCATTTGAATTAAGAAGAGGAACTCAGCTAACAAATAATTGGAATGTGAATCCAGGATATTCTGAGTCTAGTGCTCTTCAATTAGCTCAATCCAAGTTTGCCTAGTATCAACAGGGCAATTAGTAGCTGTCACCTGGTATTCTGCTGGTTCCCTTTATCAAAGATAATCTAGGGCTACTAACTATTATTCCAAATGGTATCCTTTTTTATTTAACACTTTGTAAAAATTGACACTTTTTATTTTTGTATCATATTAATTTTCAGACATATTCCTTCCTCCCTCTGCTGCTCATTAAACAAAAGAATGAAGAAAGAAAGAGGTTTTTAAAAAGTATTTCTGCAAGAACAACCAATACTGACAATGTCACATAGTATATACAACATCTCACATTCATAGCCCTCCATCTCTGAATTCAAGGCAGGGGAGTACATTTTCCCCCTACTCTTCTCAGGGCAAGCATGGTAATTATAGTTAAATAGTAGTTGGTTTTGTTTTTCTGTTCTTCCTGTTTATGTAAGCTAGCCATTGGGTACATCACTCTCCTGGGTCTGCTTACCTCACTCTTCATCAGATAATATGAGTCTTCTCACAATTATCTATATTCCTCATATTCATCTTTTCATATAGATAGTATTATTCCATTACATTTGTGTACCACAATTTGATTAATCATTCCCTAGATGGAGAATATCAACTTTATTTCTAGTTCTTTGCTACACCCCTCCTCCCCCCACACAAAGTACAGCTATGATTATTTTGGAATGTACAAAACCTTTCTGTTTTTTTATCTCCTTGAGCTATATATTTAGTGTAAGGATTTCTGGGTCAATGAGTATAGACATTTGAGTCACTCTCTTAGAATTATTCCAATTGGTTTTCCAGCATATGGGACCAATTTACAATTCCTCCAGAGTATATTAGTGTATTTGTCTTTCCACAACGCCTTCAATATTAATTATTTTATATATTTTATCATTTTTGCAATTTGCTACATGTGAGTCATTTTGATCTGCATTTTTTTAATTATCAGTGATTTGGAGCAATCTTTCATTATGATGGTGAATAACAAAATACATTTTCTAAAAAGAAAAGTCATCGAGCCAAATCATCGAGCAAAGTGATCCCAAGGTGCCTTCTTCCTGCACTTGTATCTGGGCTTATTTTGTGTCCCCTTCTGTCACCTCAGTCATTGGATTGAATCTTTGTCATTTAAAAGCCCTTGACAGCTTTCTCCTCACTCTTCCTTCTTTCATACCAAGGACAAAGTCAGGTTTGGACAACTCTTCTTTTCTATTTCAATTAAAAGTGCAGTCAGAGGCTTGTATCTTGATGAGAAAGAGAAGGGGGGTGGGGTAGGAATAGATAAATGAGCAAAGGTGAGTTATGATTGGCTGCCAACCTCTCACTCTATTTCCTGTTCTGGGGCAGCACAAATAGAAGCCTTAATTGACACTCTGAGCAGGACTATGCCTCAGGCTTCAGTACAGAACAAATCACATCACACTTAGGGAAGGATCAGTAGCATGTCACTCTCCAACCTGCTGTGGGCACTCATAGCCTTCACCTGCCTTGGTAAGAACAGTTAGCAAGTGGGGAACTGAGTCACTGCTTGGGTCTAGGGGACTGAAGGGATGGAAAGTTAGTTGGGCATATCGAAGGGCTGTGTGCCAGTGAGAGGGAAGGAGGGATAGATATTAGATTGCTGTTGCTTTTGCATGGTGGTTGTCTGCTAATGCTTTGAATCATGTTAGCCATTTCTTCAGCCTTGTTTTTGCTACCTCTTCACAGAACCGGGCATGGCACCAAGCGTCACTCAAACCCCACCAGTGATATATGTACAGGAGGGGAAGGCTGTGATTCTCAACTGCACTTACTCCACTGGTGACACTAATTATTATTTGTTCTGGTACAAGCAGCTTCCTAGTGG
The DNA here is from genome assembly GCF_900497805.2 of Vombatus ursinus. Lineage (NCBI taxonomy): Eukaryota > Metazoa > Chordata > Mammalia > Diprotodontia > Vombatidae > Vombatus > Vombatus ursinus. The sequence continues at coordinate 2,477,265 of NW_020954672.1, forward strand.
GGAGATGATTTTCCTTATACGTCAGGATTCTTACAGCCAACAGAATGCAAATGAGGACCGATATTCTGTGAACTTCCAGAAAGCAAGCAACTCTATCAGTCTCATGATCTCTGCCTCACAACTGGGGGACTCCTCAGTGTATTTCTGTGCTCTGAGAGATGGCCACAGTGAGAAGCGTGATGAGGAAAGCTGTATAAAAACCTCAACAAACAAGAGATCAGATACCTACCTGCTGCAGAATCCAACAGATGCTCTGACAACCCAGAGAGGAAGTGGGCTGAGACCAAAGATGTCTGTGAATGGTTCAGCTGAGGGTCTGAACTTTTTTACTTTATCCAAGGAAACACATTCTCCCAGTTGACCTCAGAGAATGAACAATGATATTTGTAAGCCATAATCCTCAGAAGTATTCACATCTTTGAGCCCTTCTCCCACATCAGGTAATAGATAATGAGAACACTGAATGAAGTTTTCAGAAACTTATGTCACATGTTAGTAGTGAGGGAAGGCAACTGCCTCCACAACATCTTCTCTTCAATATCTCACAAAAACATAAAACTCAACATGTTAATAATAAGACTTAATATGTCCCTTCACCCTGCTCCTACTTTTTTTTCTCTTCACAGTTTCTGTCTATGGTATAACAAATCTGCTGTTTCCTACGTTTGTAACCTTGAAGTCATCTCTGACTCTTCCTTCCTCTCTTCTTGCATAACCAGTCAATTACCAAGTACTGTTGATTCCATCTCTGCAATAACTCTTATACCCAATGCTCTTTTTTTCAATGCTACCACCCTAGGACAGACCTTCATTTACCTACCTGTGCCATTATAATAGCCTCCTCATAGACTTTCCTGTTGATTTTCCTTCTCCAAACCAGCCTAAATATTATATATATACATGTGAAATCTGGTTATACCTTTTTCTCCTCACATGGTTCCATTGGCTCTGTCCTAAGTTAAGTTCAGAAGCCTCTGCCTGGCATTCCAGTTACTCCACATCTGTCACCATCCTACCTTTCCAGTTCAAATCCTTCTTCATATACTTCCTAGTTGTATGACTCTAAAAAAGTCTCACTTAACCTCTCTCAGGTTCAGTTTTCTTATCTGTAAAATAAGAATAATAATAACATCAACATCACAGGACTGTTGTGAAGATCAAAATGAGATAACACGTACATTTTTTGCAAACCCTAAAGCACTATATAAATCTTAGCTATAATTATTATGATTATGATTATCATGACTATTATCTCAAATTATTCCCACCACCACCACCAAACTCTATGCACCGTCTTCCCAGTTACTTGGATTCACAACCTGGGTGTCATCCGCAACTTCTCACTCTCTCACACATCCTATATCTAATCAGTTGCCAAATACTGTCATTTCTAATCTCATAATATCTTTCATCTGTAAAATGAACTGGAGGATGAAATGACAAACCATTCCAATATCTTTGCCAAGAAAATCCCAAATGGGACCACAAAGAGTTGGACACAACTGAAATGACTGAACAGCAAACATTATCTTTTATATACACCCCCTTCTCTTCTCTGACATTGCCAGTATCTTGGTGCAGGGCCCTTATCACCTCACCCCTGGACTATTACAATGCCCCATAGGTTGTTTTCCCTGCCTCAAGTATCTCCCCCCTCCAGTTCATCCTCCATGCAGCTCTCAAACTAATCCTCCTAAAGCATGTCTGACCATTTCACTTCTATATTTAATCAATTCTGATTGCTCCCTATTGCCTCTAGGATCAAAAATCCTCTGGCTTTTAAAGCTTTCCCTAATCTGGTCCTTTCCAACCTTTTCAGTCTTCTTACACCTCCCACTCCCATGTACTCTGTAATCCAGATATTTCAGAGCTTGGAAAAAGGTTCTCTGTGATCCTCCCAGAGAGGCTTCCAGCAAAAGGCCCCTCCTGAAACTTCAAAAAACCACAGCTCCCATGAAGCATCACTTTGACAAAAACCTCTTGGAACATGAGACTCCTATCAGGCCTGGGTAAATAGGGAAGTTCAGCTATTATCACTCCAAAGAGGCTGAAAAATGAGTGAGCATGTGGTTTGACGCTGAGCAGTCAAAAATAAAACCTGTGTGGTTTCACTTGGGGGAGGGAGGGCAGGACTGTTGATCACAGTTGCAGAAAATATTCATGGAGCCCTTGGGATTGACAAGACCTTGAGGTATCATTTCTTTAGTCCATCTTATTGCCTGCATGCAAAAGTAGTCATCTTTCTGGCTAGCTACTTTTAAAGACTTCTAGAGAAGGAAATTCTTTTATTCTTTCCATAGTCTCTCATTTCCTGTGTTTAAAAAAATCCATGGTGTCAATTTAAGAAGCATTTATTAAGCACTTATTATATGCCCATAGTGTAGGAGAAAGAGAGTTGGCTTTAGAGGCAGGTATACTTGAGTTCAGGTCCCGCCTCTGGTATATTTTGGTTAGGTGATCCTGGGCAAGTTATTGAACCTCTCACTAACCCAGGAAATTCTCTAAGACTGTGAGCTATACAGTGGAAAGGGTATTGGCTTTGGACTCAGAGAGTCTGGATTCAGATCTTGCTTCTGTCACTTACTACTTGAGTGACCTTGGGCAAGTCATTAAGCTCTCTGGGCCTCATTTTCCTCATCTACAAATCATAGGGATTGAACTAGACAGCTTCTAAGGACCCATCCAACCCTAAATCTGTCACCCTAAACTGCAAAATAGTTGCTAGGCCTTGGAAGACCTTAATTTAGAAAAGCCAAGAATCTCCCACTGCATCCTGGGCCAGTCATCTTGACTTTGTCTTGCCACTGAACTTTGATAAAAAAAAAAAAGCCACCCCTACCCCCAGAGAATAACATCAAGTGGTCACAAGTCACAAGCCCAAAGAGTCCTTGGAAGAACTTAAAAAAAATTCAAAAATCAAATAAGAGAGATTGAAGGAAAATTAGGGGAAAAAATAAAAGTAATCCAAGAAAATTATGAAAAGAAAGTTAACCAATTGGAAAAGAGAGATCCAAAATCTTAAGGAAGAAAACTCCTTGAAAACTAGAATTGGAATTGGGAATGGTTTTTTTTTTTGTTTTTTTGTTTTTTTACCTCACTATCTTCCTCTAGATATGAACCCAGATCTTCTTTTACACCAAAGTAAATCTATGGTCAGGTGTTTTTTCTTTTGCTTATTCAATTAAGAGGAATAGAATGACATTATAAAATGCCAAAAAATAATAAAACTAAGGAAAAAATAGAAGAGAATCTGAAACATCTCATTAGAAAAACAACTGATCTAGAGAACAGATAGAGGAGAGACAATATAAGAATTGTCAGACTATCTGAAAGTTAAGATTAAAAAAAAAGTAATCTGGGTACATTACAAAAAATTATTAAGGAAAATTGCCCTGAACTTCTATAACAAGAGATCTGCCATTCATCACCTGAAAGTGATCCCAGGAAGAAAACTGATACAACTATCTTGCCAAGTTTCAAAATTACCAGGTTAAGGAGAAAACATAAGCAACAAGAAAAAAAACAATCTGAATACTATGGAAATACAGTCAAGATTTCACAAGACCTAACAGTTTTTACTATAAAAGACCATAGGTCTTGGAACATTATATTTTGAAAAGCAAAAGAGCTGGGGTTGTGTCCAAGAATAACTTACCCAACAAATTTGAGTATAATCTTGAATTTTCAAAAATGTATATTTGATGAACTGAAAGACTTTTAGGTATTTGTAACAAAAAGATCAGAACTCAATGAAAAATTCAATATAAAAGATCCAGAAGAAATATAAGGAAAACATTAAAGACTAATTATAAGGTACTCATTGAAGTCACACTGTTTATTTATTATGTATATATATGAAAATGTTATCAGTATTTTTAAAACTGTCATCATTACTAAAGTAGTTTGAAAGAAAGGTTGGGGCTGAGTTGTATATTATGGGGATGATTCTAAAAAACAAAATTAGGTAGGAAAAGGTAAAAGGGAGCAATAAAATAGGGCATGAAAGAAAGAACTAATACAGGGGACCCAGGTGGAGGTGGAGGATTGGTAATGCTGAAACCCTACTTTCATATGGGTTGGAGAGGAAACAATGGATACATCTGGAAAGGTGAAGAAGTCTTCTGAACATGTAGAGAGGTGAGAAAACTGGGAGACCAGGTGGGAAAGAGATTTTTAGAGGGGTGCATAGATTGGGATTTGGGAAGGTGGGGGGAGAGTATGTGAGGCACTTTGGAGGGGTGTTTGGATTGAGATTGGGGGTGGGAGACAGGATGGGGGACTCTTGAAGGGGTGGGTGAAGTGAGGAGGTGGGAGGGTGGGGGAGATGATAAGGCAACAGGGAAAGGGTAAAAAGAGAGGTTGAGAAAAAAATAGTGAGTAAAATTAAGATGGAGGGAAATTCACAAATAGTAACTATAACTGAATATGAATGGGATGTTCATAGTGGTTCTCTTTGTGGTGGCAAAGAACTAGAAATTGCAGGGATCCCCATCAATTGGGGAATAGCTGAACAAGTTGTGATGTAATGCTACTGTGTTAAAAGAAATGATGAGCTCAATAATCTTAGAAGGGCATGAAAAGATTTGCACAAAATGATGAAGAGTGAAGTGAGCAGAACCAGTAGAATATTGTACACAGTAACAACAAAATTATTTTAAGAATAATTTTGAGTGACTGTCATTCTGACTACTATAAATACACAAATTAAAAATAAAAGATGTGAAGAAAGACACTATCTACATCCAGAGAAAGAACTGATAAATAGAAGTATGTGTAGAATAAGTTTATATATGTATGCCTATTTGTATCTAATGGTAGCCATCTCTAGGGGTGGGAGGGGGGAGCGAATAAAAAAAAGGGGGAAAATTTACATAATAACTTTGTTATATATTTGGAAGGAATAGCAAGTTGGAGATGGCAAATTGCATTTTCATGTGCAATCATCTTTTTTTTTTATTGTACTGTGTTATGGAAATGCTTGCTTTGTTCTGTGAATTGAAAACAAAAAAAAAATTTTTAAAAAGGAAGAAAATGTAGGACAAACAACAACAAACAACTCTGTAATCCAGTGCTATTTCTTGCACTAGATGTTGTTTCTCCTGACTCTAGGCATTTTTATTTTCTGTCCTTCATGCCTACCATACTAACCTCCTCATCTTCATCTCCTAACTCAGGGGTGAGGAACCTGCTGCCTCCAAGTTTGAATTCAGTCAAAGCGCCGCACTTGAGGATCTAAAGGGCCCCAGGTTCCCCCACCCTTGATTGGCTTCTTTTGTTTCCTTCAAATCTCAGTTAAAGTCCCACCTTCTTCTAGAAGCCTTTCCTGATCCTCTTTTATGCTAATTCCTTTAATTACCTCTGATTTATTGTCTTTGTCTTGTTTGTCTATAGTTTTTTGTGTTGTCTCCTCCATTAGATTAAGAGCTCCTTGAGGGCAGGGGCTGTCTTTTGCCTTTCTTTGTATTCCCAGCACTTAGTCCAATTTTTGGCACAAGGCAGGCACTTAATAAATGTTTGTTGATTGACTCACTTACTGACTTCAGGCAAATTCGACTACACACCTATGCCTGTAATACCCTCTTTTCCCATCTTCATGAGCTTCATTCCTACCATACCTATCCCCCCCCTCCCGCAAAAAAATCCAATGACATCTTGTCTGTGAAGTCATGCCTGATGCCAATTCTCCCACCATGGGTAAATTGGGAACTTAAAAGCCCTTCTTGCATTGTTTAAGAATGTGGACACATTTTTGTTATATTTTAAGTTCAGAACTGTCTCCCTCCCCACCCTGCAATAGAGAAGGCCACCATTTGATGCAAATTTATAGATAATTGTAAAACCATACTACGTGTACTTCTATTTATAAGTTCTTTTTCTCGAGATGGAAAGCATCTTCCTTCAGAGGTCCTTTATAGTTGATTTGAGTATTTGTTGTACTCAGAATAACTTGGTTGTTCACAATTAATCTTCAAATAATATTTCTGTTACTATATACAATGTTCTCTTGGTTCTGCTCACTTCACTTTTCATTATTTCTTGCAAGTCTTTCCATGCTTTTCTGAAATCAATCTGTTCATCATTTCTTATAGCACAGTAGTATTCATCACAATCATATACCACAACTTGTCTAGCCATTCTCCAATTGATGGGCATCCCTTCAATTTCCAATTCTTTGCCACAATGAGAGCTGCTATAAATATTTTAGAACAGATAGGTTCTTTTCCTTTTCCCCTGATCACCTTGGGAATCAGACCTAATAGTGGCATTGCTAGGTCAAAGGATATACAGTTTTATAACTCTTTGGGTATAATTCCTGATTATTTTCCAAAATGGTTGGATCAGTTCACAATTCCACTAACAGTGTATTAATATCCCCCCCAACACTTGTTCATTTTCCCCTTCTATCATTTTAGCAAATTTGATAAGTACAAGATGATATCTCAAAGTTATTTTAATTTGCATTTTTCTAATCAATAATGATTTAGAGCATTTTTTTATATGACCATATATAGTTTTGATTTCTTAACCAAAAAACTGCCTGTTCATATCCTTTAACCATTTATCATTTGGGGAATGATACATGTTGTTCTGAAGGTTCTTTTATTAATATTGTTTTTGCAAGAGCTTATTATAAAGTTGTATGCTTTATTAATATTACACTTCTGATTCATATTGAGCTTGCTGTCCACTGAGACTCACAGACATTTCTTGACCTTGGTCTTAAATATTGATTCATTCAACCTAAAACCTGACTCTTTGAGAGTTGCTACACAGTTTTTTGTGTTCCCTTCCAATAACCAGGTGGCCTAAAGCATTTTCGTCAGCTCTGTGCAAATGGGTTGTTCCTTTTTATTTTGGAAGGGGCAAAGACCTTTAGAGCTGGAAAAGGCATAATGATGATCTAATGTAGCACTTTATACTAGAGAGGAGGAAAGTGAGACTAAGAGAGGTGAAATGAATTATGATATCATAGGATCCAGAGCTGAAAAGGAATCTTAGAGACTATTCAGGAGAACCTCTTGATTGTATGGATGAGGAAACTGGAGCCTAAAGATGGTGAGTTTACTCAAGGCCACACATGTAGTTATTAGCAGAGCTGGGATTCAGACTCAGGTCATTGGATTCCAAAACTCATATTCTTTTGTTTATCTAAAGTCATGGTACTGGGAAACATAGTTGAAGACAGCTAGCTATGTGACACAACAGATAGAGCCCTGGGCCTAGAGTTGGGAAGACTTGAGTTCAAATCCAACCTCAAACATTTACTAGATGTATAACCCTGGGCAAGTCACTTAAATCTCTATCTGCCTCAGTTTCCTCAGTTGTAGAGTGGGGATAATAATAGTACCTACCTCCCTGGAATGTTGTGAAGGTCAAATAAGCTAACAAAAAAATTTAATACCATTAGCACAGAGCCTGGCACATAGTGCTTAATAAATGCTTATTTCCTTCTTTCCTAAAAACCCAGGCTTTCAGACTCCTAGTCGAGGGATTTAGAAATAATCTAGTCTAACTCCCTCAAGAAGCTGAATGATTTACCTAAAGTTAGATGGTCTATCCTGCTCTAATTTTCTCTTCTTTGATTGGTCAAAACTATTCTTCAAAGAACAATTTCCAACCTCTTTTATAACAACACATCATATACTTGAAAGCAATCTCACCACTTAGCTGTTTCTTAGGACAGGAAACGGACATGAAATTCACTGTTACAGGAAACTCTAGGATGAGGAAGTTCCCTATACCTGCACCATAGAGATTGAGATTTTCTAAGGATATTGAGAGGTTGTGATTTACCTAGAGTCACAAAGCCAGTATATGCCACAGACAAGATTTGAACCCAGATTTTCCTGGCTTTAAGGACAGCGTTGCCCACTATGTAACACCACCTCTCAGCTCTCTCTCATTTATACTAAATGACCTGGGGAGATCTTTCTTTATTTCAGTTACTCCCAACGTTGCTATTTTTTATATCCTCTTCAAATTTCTGTGATGAAAACCAGCTAGACACAGGGATATGCAGGAGTCAGCTAAAACCAGTTCTGAAAAGCTGATTATTAAATCTTCAGTATAAACATTTATACTTCAAAAATTGGAAATGCTACAAATCAAGGCTTGATTTATTGTTTTATTGATTGTATAGACCTATGAAAGTTATGGAGAAAATATTAATAATGTAGATTAAACATAAAAGTATATTGTGAATTTTTTTGGAGAGTTGATTGTTAAAATTTTTTTCAGCACATCAGTGCCTGTAGCATTGTAATAAAAGTCTACTATTACACAATATCTTGAAAAAATGATTTCATTGACTATATATATATATATGTATACACATACATACGCACACACACACACACACAGACACAGAAAGAGACTAGTCCCCATAATAATTCTGTTATCGTATTAGCTGTCTCTTTTTACTAACAGTACTACCTTGCTACCTCATATTCAGCTTATCACCTGCAAGTCTTTTTCTGTTGTATTTTCCCATAGCCTTCCCCAAGATCCTCCGGATTTTTGAAATGTTTAGTTGTTAATTTTATCCTTATGTCCTAATTTATGCTTGCTTCTAGTAAATATCATTCTTGTTTTGGGCACATTTACCATATTTTTCAGGGTTATTTGGAAGTTTATTTTTTTCTTCTACAATATTAGCAACTCCACACTATTTAGAATCATCTACAATTTAGACCTAGGGCAGCTAGATGGCTCAGCAGATAGAGTGCCAAGCCTGGCACTTCCTGTGTTCACATCTGACCTCAGATATTTATTAGCTGTGTGACCCTGGGTAAGTCATTTAACCCTGTTTGCTTCAGTTTCCTCATCTGTAAAATGAGCTGGGGAAAGAAATAGCAAACCACTCTAGTATCTTTGCTAAGAAAACTCCATATGGGATCATGAAGAGTCAGACATGACTGAAAATGATTGACCAACAACAACAAAATAATTCTGACCTGCTTAGGTCTTTTCAAACAGATCTTCAATAATGGCATTTGTTAGAATGGACTTTTAAAAGAAAGAAAGGGAAGGAATATGAGCAAATAGTGAAAGAAATTCAACTATGGAATTAAAAACATGATTAAAGTTTTGATGTCCCAAAGGGCCTGGAAGTTATCTGGCTGGGCTGAACAACTTGGTTGAGAAGATGGATCTGGGTTTCCAATTACTATAAATCTTTTTCTCTAGACTGGAGCTCAGTGTATGGGTATCAAATGGCACCAAACAAACTAAGAGGGAAGTGACTCATCCCTTGATCCTGGCCAGACCCTTTTCAAAATCCTGGTATTCAAAGGAACTAAGTCATTTGAGGTACCTGTATGTAGGCCTGAGAAAAACGTCTCCCCTCCAATTTAGCTGAAGTAGGGTTTCTGCTATAGAGGTTTCGGAAGAGAGCTGGTTCTCTACTTAACACATTGTGTCACAAGATGGGGCTGTTGCATCTGCAAACCCGAATCCCTTCTTTTGAGGAAAAGGATGTTTTGGGCCTGGGGGTTGTGACAGGGAAGGGAGATGATCTTACACTCATCTCCCCTCTTCTCCCCTCCTGACACTTTGACTTGTATTCAGCTCCAGATAAGGGGCAAGCTACACGGCTCAGTGGGTAGAGTGCTGGAGCGGCAGTCAGGAAAACTCATCTTCATGAGTTCAAATCTGGCCTCAGACACAGTAGCTGTGCGATGCTGGCCCAATCACTTACTCTGCTTGCCTCAGTTTCCTCATCTGTAAAAATGGGCTGAAAAAGGAAATGGTAAACCTCCCGGTATCTTTGCCAAGAAAACCCCAAATGGAGTCTCAAAGAGTCAGACATGACTGAACAAACAACAGCCAGAAACTATATAGGGCCTCCTGAGGATGAAAGTCTTTGGGGGCCTCTTTTCACGGTATGAAGATCTGTTAACCTCTCCACACACATAGGGAGGAGGCAGAGAAGCAGGCTGTTCAGTTTTCCTTCCCAAAGTCAAATTTTACTGCCATTTGAGATAGCTTGGAGCCAGGATTGACTCAAGTTCAAATCCTGCTCCAGATACTTATGAGCTATGTATTCTTTTCAAGTCATTTCCACTCCTTTCAGCCTCAATTTCCCCATTGACAAAATGGGAATAATAATAGCAACACCTTCACAAGGTTGTTATGATTGAGTGAAATAATGTAAATAAAGGTGCTTTGCAAACTTTCAAGTGTTATATAAATTATAGTTATTATTATCTGGTGTGCAATTCCCAGAACAGGCATGACTTCCTACATAAAGGCAGAGTGGTATGGAATGCCATTAATTATTTTAAGGGGGAGGGGAGTGAGTGGAAAGGAAATATCTGAGAAGTGTTAGCTCTTTGGAAGGAACCAACATCTGGTGTCTAGAAATAACCCTTCTCCCAGCCATGTCCGCACTTTCTTTCTCTCCTTAGTTGAATATTCTCCCCTTGATAAACTCCCAAGAAGTAGCCTGTGGCTTCTCTACTAAATAATCAATTCATTCTTTCCTCTATATCTTACCCTTGACTCTTATCCTGTCTTACCCATAGCCAACACATAACCTGGGGCAGAGTTATGGGTCGGTGAGAATCAAATAGAATGCTTTTTTTTTTAATGGAAAGAGGTGGCAGTGTAGTGTAATATGACCTTGGGCAAGTCCATGGGCCTCAGTTTCCTTTCTGTAAAATCAAGGGGTTAGACTAGATGACTGCTGAGGACACTTCTGGCTTTAAACCTGTGGTCTCATGAATAAAGATATAAAATAAAATTTAATGGAAGAAATATGAGAACTTCTTACCTTCTAGGACAAAGTATCACCTTGAAGTGAAATTATTCACTCTCTAGAAATGCAGCCTCCATAGAACCATATGCTATACTTTAATAGTTAAAAATGGATGAAGTTTCTAATTATTCCAAATATATCTTGCCCTCTCACTCACTCCTTTGCTCTCTCTCTCTCTATCCCCCTCTTCTTTCCTCCTTCCTTTAAATTTACTACAAAGAAATTCTACTACAAAAAAAAAGAAAATGAAAAAGACCCCTTTCCCTTTTCTAAATTCTATCAAATAAGTTATCCAGACCAGACAAGGAGAGGCACTGAGCAATGTCTGAGTCAGACAAGGGGATAGGGCTGAATCTGTGGCTAGGGTAAAGGCCCAAGCTATCTGGCAGGTGTTCTCAAAGAAAGATGAAAGAAAATTGAAAGATAAAGTTTCTGACAGTTCTGAGAGCTGAGATGTAGGGGGCAGAGCTTCCAGACATAGAACTGAGAAGACAGAGTCTCTCAGCTGCTGATTCTGGGTATGTCTGATAGAGCCAACTGGCTCCTGAAAAGAAGACACCTTCAGGTTGAAGACAAGACACGTTTGTGCCTGGGTGTCCTTAGCAGCTGGGAAAGAATCATGAAGAGGAAGTTGGGAACTTCCCTGATGATCCTATGGACACAGTTTTTCTGTGAGTTGAGAATGTTTATAGGAGGGGAGGTGGTGGGGAAATTACAGCTGAATTAGACCGCAAGGGATAAGTTCTTTGTCATCTTCACAAGCCGATGCTGAGGATATTGTCATGGGTTTGTAAAGAATCAGGGTGATTGCTCAGTGACCATCACCTATGTTCTCTTTCTGTTTTTCTCTTTCTGCCCAGGGGTGTGGGGGCAGATAAAGGTGGATCAGAGTCCTCAAGTCCTGAACCTCCAGGAGGGAGCCAATGCCATGCTGGAATGCAATTGGTCAAGTTCGGTGAATACTTTGCAGTGGTTCAAACAGAATCCTGGGGAAGGCCCTGTCTCACTGTTTGTCATTGCTTCAGGCATGAAGCAGATAGGAAGATTCAGCTCGAAGATGAACTCGAAGGACCGTCACAACTCACTGAACATCACTGACTCCCAGAGGGGAGACTCAGCCACCTACTTCTGTGCGATAGAGGCACAGTGTTCCCCAGGCACCTGCAGGCTGTGCACGAACCCTCGGGCTCAGGCTCCAATCACACTCCCTGCCAGGGGACACACAATTCAGTTCAATCCAACAAACTGAGCACCTACTATGTGCGAGGTTGTGTGACACCAAAGGAACATTTCATAGATATCTTTCCTCGTAAATACCGGTAGCTATCACATAGGAAAGCTGACATTTACATGGCATTTTAAGGTTTACAAAGATCTTATCTAAGGGGCAAGTGGTATCAGTACTATTAGCCCCATTTTACAGATAAGGAAACTCAAGTTTAGTGAGTTGAGTGATGTACCTAGAGTCACACATCTACTAAACAGAAGAGTCAGGATTTGAAACCAGATTTTCTAAATCCAATTACTAGTTCTCTTTCCATTGCACCAGGTTGTTTCTCCTATCAGAGTTCCAGTTTGGTACATTGTGATTTGGAGTTAGGCTCTGTTCGCCATACCTTTGTTGTAGTAGAAACATTCCCCCCTCTACTTTCCTGGTGATCTATTGCACAGATGCAAGAAACCTCAATATGTAAAGTATTGGGGGGAGGAACCCTAAGTGAATGGTTACCTACTCACTGCACCCACATCGAAAGTATTCTTTAGAGAATTGTTCTCAAAGTGTGATCCAGAGATCCCTGGGGATCCCTGAGACCCTTTTAGGATGTCTGCAAGGTCAAAACTGTTTTCATAATAGTTCTAAAATATTTTAATTTCTAATACAATAAATATCAACCACATGTAACCCACATAAACAAAAGCTCTTTGGGGTATCCTCAGTCATTTTTAACAGTATAAAGGGGTCCTGAGAACAAAAAGAATAGAGCAGAGAGTTAAAAGTTAGATGAGAAATTCAGGATGCAGACAAAGAGTATCTAAGTTGTTCATTGTTAACACAGTGCCTTCAGCACACAGCACAGTGCCTAGGACATGTTAGGCATTTAATAAATTCTTACTGACTTGTCTTGTTTGTTTGTTTTGTGGGGGGATGCAGGGAAGGGCTGCAGGAGGTGTTGATCATTTGCTATTATACATTGCCTGCATCATGAGAGCCCTTATCCTAACTCCTAATGAGCTTAGTTGTATAGGTGATAGTCACTAGCACAGAAAATTGAGCTCCTGGGCTCAGAAAAATATATAGATGAAATACTTCACAGGTCTCAGCTCAGAGCCATAAGATCATGCCCTTCATTGTATGTGGTGAATAATACATTCACGAGGTCAGCCATAGAGAGAGCCAGACTCTTTCCCAGGCCTTTCTTTTTTTTTCCTTTCTTTACTTTTTGAACCAATTAGACCCAATTTGAATTCAAATATAGCAAAGCATAGATTCAGGAGTAGAGGCAATAGGTAACATACCTTGTCTCTCCATTAACTTTTACCTTAAAATTGCTGGGAAGCAAGTATAGCACATGCTCTGGGGCTACTACCCCACCCTTCCCTTCACTAAGGAGCAGGTCCTTGGAGCATGACCACTATATGTGCCCTCAGAATTCAGGGGTAGCCCTGAGCAGTTGAGGGTTATTGATTCCTTCAATGTTATAGCTAATGAGCTTTCATCAGTGTACTTCCAACCATGATTATCAATTGAAATCAATTAGTCATCCTGACTTAATTTGCATTTAGAACAGGGTATTAATTAAAGTGGTATAGTAAAAATACTTGGTATAAAATGTCTCTCCAACAGTTTGTGACACCCTCTCCCCTAAGTCCAGAGCCCAAGGTAATGCGGACTTTAGCACATGTCGCAAGATTTTCCCCTTAGGTATGGGGTAGATTTTCTAATGAACTTTCTGAAGAACCTTGATTCCTCAGCTCATCCAGTCTGCTTTTGCCTCCTAATGCAGACGGTCTCCAGCCAATCCAGAGATTCTGCTAGGATATTTGGAAAATGCAAAGTCCAAAACTCTCTGGTCCTCAGAAGGGCATGAGATCTTCCTAGGTCAAAAAGGGAGAGGTGAGAAGACTAAGTCCAAGGCCAAGGCCAGAGGTCAGTTCTTTTCCTCCTTCCCTCCCCCTAGTTGATTCCATCTCAGGAATAGAGCTAAAATGCTTTCTTCTCTCTACTGATAGGCACTCAAATCTCTCCAGCATGAATTGGCTCAATATTTTATGTAGGTCCCACAGTGTACATCTAAATTTCCTTAGACAATCTGAGTAGACTTACTATCATACTTAGGAAGTCATCCAGGCCTTATTCATACCACTTTTCTTCACTAAGGGTGAGGTATCACCAGTCCATATCAGAGATAGGACTCTGAATGTGTGGGGAAATAATTTGGGAAACTATTTCTGTGCTGCTGTACCTCACAAACTGATCTGGAGACTCAGGTACTTGCATGAAATAATTGGATTGTATGAGACTTGATCTACAAATACAGAGTAAAACACATTCTTGTGTCTAGAAGTGCCTAGGAGAAAATCCACAGTATTTGTATTTTGGGCCTTCAGGTCTTTGCTGAGGTCCTCGTCTGGCTATAATATTCTTTGTGGCTATCTCTAGTATATATAAGTTTTGGGGAGGTGGGGTGGGAATGTGTTCTGGGAAACATGATATAACCATCCATTTAGAAAGAATTTGTTACTATAGGTAAGGTGTTTGTGTGTTACCCATGTAGGTTATTTGTGTCCCCATGGATTTGTTTGGATGTGGCTCATAAGGAGGGGTTGGTAGATATCTCTAGAGTGTCATCTGCCCGTCCTTCTGCAAGGGAGACTTGTATTCATACAGAAAGGGAGGTGGGGAGCAAGAGATTGAGGTCACAAGTTTGGCAGCTCTGTTTTCCTTGTAGAAGGGGTGCTAAGCGAGGATTATATTCATCTGCTTTCTCAACCCCCAATATCATTGGTCTAAGGGAAATCATTTTTAGGTTCAAGGCACTGAACCATCCCTTAATATGGAAGTACTGCCCCAAGCTACAATGGAAGGCTTAACTCCCTTCCCACCAAATTCTAGTTATACAAAGATCATCACACATAGTAAATAGTGAAGAGGAAAAAAAAATTATCCACGCTGATAGAAAAGAGAAATCAGAGAAGTTACACAGATTAGTGAATGAGATTTTCCAATGGAAATGAGATATCTCAGCTTAACCA
Organism: Vombatus ursinus; assembly: GCF_900497805.2. NCBI lineage: Eukaryota > Metazoa > Chordata > Mammalia > Diprotodontia > Vombatidae > Vombatus > Vombatus ursinus. Next base: position 2,492,275 of record NW_020954672.1, read on the forward strand.
TTAGAGAAGGAGTGTGTCCCTGAACTGAGCCAAGGGAAAATTCACTAAAGATTCTAGGAAGGCAAGCTGGGAACAAACATGCTTGAGGTAACACATTCTCTACATGTCAACTTCTTCCCAGAGTGTTTTTCTCTTCAGGGACCCCTCCCTAAAGAGAACCTAGAACTAGGTGTGTCCTCCTTCTAAGCTGAAAGCCAAAAGATGTAAAGATCTTTCTTCTGGCAACCTCTCAGCAACATCCTTAAGCATGGAACATGGAATATAATTTGTTCTCTGCACCAATGAAAAGAGTATTTTGCAAATGTAAGGCTTGAGCCTTGGGTTATATAAATGGTAGGGAGAACAGCAGAGACTGCAGATAAGACTCTCTGCTCTAAAACAATCTCTCCCTGGTTCCACTCCAAAGGTGGAAGAGTATCATAATGGAGACACTCATTCCTACTTAATGAAGCCATACTGAAAAGAGTGGTAATTAAGGGGGTGTTTAGTGAAGCTAGTATGCCTACCTGGAATGGCCTCCTTCTTCCTACTTTTCTTCTGCCCATGCAAAGCTTGCCTATTTTTCAAGCCACAGTTCATCCCTCCAGTTAGACCATACAATGGCTAGAGTCCTCAACCTGGAGTCAAGAAAACCTGATTTCAAATCTGGCCTCAAATACTTGGTAGCTATGTGACCCTAGGCAAGTCACTTAGCCTCCACAGTTTCCTCATCTATAAACTGGGGATAATAATAGCACTTACCTCCTAGGATTGTTATGAGTATCAAATGAGATTTAGCATCTCATTATAAAGCATATGTAGCATAAAATATAAAGCACTTAGTCCATTGTCTGGCACGTAGTAAGTTCTATAAATGTTGGCTATTATCATCATTATTATTATTATTAATTTCCCTGACTATTTCAACTCTCTTATCTTACCCTATCTCTGAGCTCCTATAGAACTTAGAGTTTATACTATTCAATTTTTCTAAAAGACACAATACAGGAAAGCCAACCTTTGCAGAAAAGAGGTAGCATATACCAGACAAGACTAATCATCACCATTGCCCCAACTGCCACTTGCCCTCAGACCCCAATGGAGGTAGCCCAAGACTCTGTACCCAAGAACTTTGGGAACAACAGTGACCCCTCACACACACACACCAGGAACCCTATGCTAGCAACATCACTGAGAAGTGAAATCACTGCAGAAAAAGGGTCCACTTTCTTCACCAACACCAACTGCTGATCAATTGCCATTAAAGGCATGGAAGCCCAAGGGCCCTGGTAGTGAGTGGCAACACCCTTGCGGAGATGTGACCTAGCAACTGCTTCTGGTGGTGCCTCGTTTCCTTAACAGCTGCTGATATTAACAATATGGGAGGGGGGAAACATTCACTTACACCAAAGAATTTGAGATCATCAAACATTTCAACATCAAACTCTTCATGATTTTATCATTAGCAATGACATTAGTGAAGAAGAATCATCTGCTTTGCTGCTCTACCCTAAGGACCATGGAATCTTTTCATCTGACTTACAGCTGACCCTTCTCATATGTATTGTCTATTCCATTAGAATGTGAACTTCTGGAGCTCAGCAACTGTCTTGCTTTTCTATTTATATTCCCAGCACTTTGCATATAGTAAACACTTAATAAATTATTTATTCATATTATTTCTAAAAATCTGGTACTACGATTTCCTTGGTGTAGGGAAATCTTAGCTAAGAAACTCCTTTTGCTAATATAAATTGTTATTGATTACCCTTCATTCTCAAAGAGGACCATGACATCAGGAAGGTGACATCTTGACTTGCAAGTGAATCAGATTTAAGTAAGGCAGCGCTGTTCAAAGTCATCAGCCTTACCCTGTCCTCTGGAGCCATCTGGGTCCAATGGCAAGATATAGATCAAGAGGACTGGAGATGGCCCAGGATGCAGTGGGAGACCTTGGCCTTTTTAAGCTAAGGTCTTTCCTAGGTCTCAGTTTGCCTGAAGCAGCACCCATTCAGTGATTAAGCCTAGGGAAGAAATGAGATCAGAAATTAACTGTTCTACAAGTTACGGGTTTAAATACTGTGCTTGAGGTATTGAAAAACTATGCAACTTGATCAGGGTTTTACAATTGAACTTCCAACCATGGGTCTTCCTGACTCAGAACAGTTCTGTATCTATAAAACCATACTGCTTCTCAATGTAGGGTTCTTTATAGTGCCTAGTATTGTACAATATTGAATATATCTTCTCTCTCCAAGTAGACTGTGTGCCCTATGAGGACAGGAGCCATAACTTGAATTTCTCTAGTGTTTACCATATCTTCTCTCAAAATGGTTGGTCCTCAGTAACAATAAATTGCTTTTATATAGTGCTTTAAGGTTTTCAAAGTACGTTACAAATATTATCTCATTTGATGCTCACAAGTTTTGTGAGGTAGGTGTTATTCTTATCCTCATTTTACAGATTAGGAATCTGAGACAGTGAACTTGTCCAGGGTCACACAAATCTCAGTGTTTCCTCAATGATAGATGTGAGAAGTTGGGAGAAGGCTGGGTAAAACCTACAGCTTTTAGAAACAATCTGATGTTTACCTGGAAGGGAGGTGGGCACCACTTTTATGTTGACTGAACTGATAAGCTAATTAATATCATAGTATCATAGATTTAGAGCTGGAAGGAAACTTAAAGACCATTCCATATAACCCCCTTATTCTAAAGATGAAGAAAATAAATGACTTGCCCACATTTTCATAGGTAGTAAGCATCAAGGGCAGTATTTTAACCCTAGGGCAAGTAAGTGAACGCATGAAGAGCCAAGCGAAAAGAAGGAGCTAAGATAAGAGTAATTGGCAGCAATTGGAATGGGAACAGAGTGAAAGTGCACAAAGAAAAGCAGCAATATGACAGGATTGAGTTAGAACCTCCAAAACTTAGCCTAAGCCAAGAAGTGTGTGAGTGGCTGACAACTCCCTCTCCCTAAAGCAACTTTGATTTGAATGAAATTTGAATTGAACACCAGAACTGTATTATTTTGAACCTGGGGTCTCTCTTGCCTATCAAAAAGGATAAGTTGGGGGGCTGGTTTGAGAAGGATCTTGTAGCCTGTAGAAAATATCTCTAGTGGGGGCTTTGATTAGAGAGAGAGAGAGAAGTACATTTATTATTATTATTAATTTCTCATAATAGAATTAAAAGGCTATATTCAGTTATACCTTTGTAAATTATTTCAAATGAAATATATATGGAAGAGTATGAGGTGAAGAGTTTCCTAAAGCAGGATGGGGGCTGAGCCTTAAATATTAAGTGATAAATTCACACCAATCCCCTAGACTATAAAAAGGATTCTGAGACATATGTGAGGAGCAAAGACAAAGAGATAAGTCATAACAGTGACTGCCAAACCTGAGAGAGGCCCCAGAATCTATGACTATGATACCCTAGAGTGATCTCCTAGGGTTAGGTGGCAGAAGGGGTGAGAGCTTATTTATTTAATTACTTAATAGCACTTATCTAGGTCCTTCATACTAAATGGGATCAAGACGTGTGTGTGTGTGTGTGTGTGTGTGTGTGTGTGTGTGTGTGTGATATGTTTTAACATTACTCTTAGCCAAGGAGGAGTGAGGGTTTTCATCCCAGTCCTGTTCCCCCAAGGTTTAAGAAACAATCTCTCCATTCCTGGAATCCCTAGGCCTACTCTCAGATATCAATTCATTCTAATCCATCCAACCAACCTATTCATCTTTCTCCTGTGGGGTCTAAAATAAGGGATGTCCTTGAGAAATTTCACTGAGAATTCAATAAGGTATTTAAATTTATCTAAAGTGTTCATTGCTTTAAATATGCCTTGTTCTGGCAGAGATTTGAATCCATTTAGAAATAATTCCTCAGGAATTCTGTTGCAATACCAGTCTTATCCAAAATAGAATGACAAAGGTAGAGCTATTGACAAGGGAATCACATGAAAAGTGCACATCTATAAACTTTTCTATTGTGTTTAAATAGAACAACATCTAGAAAAGCAGGAAGTGGGTCGAGGTTCCTATCGTAAGGTAGAAGATTTCTTCTTTCTTCTGATTGGTCTCAAAAGAGATTACCAGTGCTATTTATTACTACTGAAGACCAACCATTGTGAGAGATGATATGGTAAATAATAGAGAAATGTAAATTATGGCCCCTCTCCTCATGGCCCCTCCACAATCTACTTGGAGAGAGAAGATATATACAAGAGTGTATAATACTAGGCACTGCAAAGGACATTACAGTGAGAAGCAGTATGGTTTTATGGATATAGTCATAGCTTCTAGGGCCTCTCTCAGGTTTGGTGGTCACTGTTATGACTTATCCCTTTATCTTTGCCCTTCACACATGACCCAGAATCATTTTTGTAGTCAAGGGGATTGGTGTGGTTTTATCACTTAATATTTAAGGCTCAGCTCCCATCCTACTTTAGGGAACTCCTCACTTCATATCCTCCCATGTGCATTTCATTTAAGATAATTTACAAAGGTATAACTGAATAAAGCCTTTTAATTCTAATATGAGAAATTAACAATAACAAATATACACATCTATCTATATCGAGATTTCCCACTGTACTATACAGATTAATCAAGGTGATTAGAATCTCTTTCTGTCCCAGCCCTATGAAGGGAAAGGAAAAAAAATAGCCACATCTTCAATTATCCTGTTTGCTTCTATCTACCCAGGTAGTTTTCATCTTATTTAGTATTTGAATGAGGTCTCACCTGCAGCCACCCAACTACTTTCTCCAATTCTAGTTTAAAATTTGTTTTTCTATTTCAACGTTGTTTTAAAAATAGTTCATCTGTGATTTTTTTAAATGTGGTTAACTATTGTATTGTTTATCTACATATTTTATTACTCAGATGTAGCTGAGAGAGAGGAGGTAAAAGTGATAAGGCACACAGGAGAGAGGAGTAGATTTCAAACATACATATATCCATATACATATATTCACATGTATTCATATATAAACTAAAGAGACAGATTCACTTTAGTTGGGGGCTTAAGATAAACAAAATAAAATTATTAATTGTATTGATTCATCTTTTTATAGCTTCCCCAAAGTAAAGAAAGAACTAGGGTTATCTGAACCCTTATCTCCACACACAATGAATGAGCCATTCTGATCAAGAAAGGTTTGCAATTGATCCAGAGTTACACTTTGTGAGGTAGTTGCCGTAGGCATCTCATCTTTTTATTGTTTTTCGGTGGCTGGTTTGAAAATTGACTAGTGAGGGTTCTCCAAGATGGAGTAAGAAGTCATGTTCACCAGGCACACGCCTTTTAACAGTCACTCACTGCTACACAAGAAAAATGTAAGACATAATCCCTGCTTTCAAAGACCTAAAGCTCATGTTAGAGCAACAGTATAGCTATTTCCCTTCTTATTACCATGAAAACAGCCTGCCACTCTAATTATAGTGCAAGTGTACTTAAGCTTTTGATGTTATAAGCTGAAATAAACATAATATTTACCTTTTAAAGTGACTCATTTTCCTTCCTTGTTGAATATTTTAAATTTATTACAAAATTCAGCAGAAAAGAGTATTGAATTTGGAATCAAAAGATTTTATTTTTGAATTTGAGTCATAACCCTGCTATTCACCGTCAATTAGAACAAGTAATAAGTTCTGTGGTCCTCAGTTTCCTAATCTCTAACACATAGGGCAGCTAGGTGTAGGGTCTAGAATCAGGAAAACTCATCTTCATGAGTTCAAATTTGTCCTCAGACATTTATTAGCTTTGTGACCCTGGGCAAGTCAATTAACCTTGTTTGCTTCAGTTTCCTCATCTGTAAAATTTTCTGGAGAAGGAAATGGCAAACCACTCTGGTATCTTTGCCAAGAAAACCCCAAATGAGGTCATGAAGAGTCAGATACAACTGGAAACAACTGAACAACAACAAAACAAAGTGACTAAACTGAATGATCTCTTATATCCCTTTTAGTTCTACAGGAAATCCCATGATCTTCTGAATTCTCTAAGACCACAAAACCGTAACATCATAGAATGTTAGAACTGGAAGGTACCATAGAATGCAACCTTTTCATTTGACAGATGAGGGTCTCTATGAGGATACGGGCAATATTTTGCCCAGTACCCCTACTGACTAACACGTAGTAAGTACTCAATAAATGTTGAAGATTATGTCATATAACAAACAGAGCTAGGCATATAGTAAGTGTACAGTAAATATTTGATTAACTTATTGATCAGTTGAAAGGAGAGATGAGCGTGTGATAAAATAGCTTCATGGAAGAACCAGGATTTGAACTGGGCCTTAAAGGATGGATAGAATTTGAATGGGTGGAGAGAAGTGGGAAGGATTTTTGATACCTTAGAAACTCTTCTTCTGATTATTTAAAACAATTTAATTTACATGTAACTTTTCAGTAATACATTTCTCCTATTTAAAAAAAAATCTGCTGGTATTAAAATAAATTTACTTTATATTCTAGAGAACATTTTCTCAGTGATTCGCCATATGACCTCAGGAGGGCAGTGCATTCACTTATAAAATCATCTACTGGGAAAACCCTTGGTGAGTGGGAGGACTGAATGTGTGAGCTTATGAGGTGACAAACTCCGATTGGTTGGGTAGGAAGGCTGAGAACTCTATTTTCTTGAGAAGAAAAAAAAGGAAGGCAGACAAACTGCTATTATAACAGACTAAAGCATTCAGGGTGTACAAACAGGAATCATAAAATCATAGATCTAGAACTCAGAGGGATCGTAGAGATCTTCTTCTCCAACCCCTCCATTTTACAGATTTGGAAGCTGAGGCCCATAGAGGTTAACTGACATACCCAAGGTCACAGTAGCAAGAATTATAGAACCAGAACTTGAACTCAGATACTCTGATTCCAAATCCAGTGTATCAAGTTCGGCACTCCTTCCACTTGCCCATATTGGAAGAATGAAGAAAGCTCTGAGATCCACACTAGCAGTCCTGTGGCTTTGGCTGATCTGTGAGTCATGTGGAAAGAAAGAGAAGGGCGCAGGGTGGTTCTGGAGTTGTTGTTGCTGTTGTTGTTTAGCTTGTTTACCTTTGGTTTTTGTTTTTCTACAAAGAACAGGAAATTCATCTAGGAGATATTCTCCACAATAGGAATGAGAGTAGGGGAGGGGAGTAGCTTAGCCTGGTTCATTTGAGGTTCCCTATGGGGAGGTTAGATTAAGGATAAAATGGCAACATCTTACATCTAACATTATCTTTCTGAACAGGAGTTAGTGTCAAAGGGAACGTCAACCAGAGCCCTCCATCCTTGACCATCCAAGAAGGAAAGAGCTGTACACTTCATTGTAATTATTCAAGCCAAAGTTTGGACAGAGTATACTGGTACAGACAGGAGGTGGGGAAAAGCCTGCAGTTTATATTTACTTTGTATTCCAATGGAGCTGTGAAGCAGGAGGAAAGGTTAACAGCCACATTCAACACAAACACCCGTCACAGCTCTCTGAATATCAGGGACCCCCAGCCTGAGGACTCAGGAACCTACCTCTGCGCTGCAAGCACACAGTGTCCTCTAGTCACCTGCAGTCTGTGCACAAACCAAGCAGCTAGGGTTCCAACTATACTCCCAGACACTCTTACATCTCTGTGACCTATTGCTAAAAAGTGAAATCTGTAATGTGAGTTTTGTAAACAGGCCTTTGCTATCAGTACTCTGTTATAAAGAACATAGAGGCAGTAGTTCAGGTATAGTGATGATGAAACTTTGTCTGTGACCATTAGGTCTAATGATCTCCAGTATTTTCTAGTCACGGGATTTAGAGTTAGACAGGATCTTAGAAGTTATCTAACAGGTTCATAGAATCATAGATTTAAGGCTTGAAAGGGCCTTAAAGGCCATTTAATCTAACAACCTCATTTCATAGATGATGAAACTGAGACCCAGAGAGGTTAAGTGACTTGTCCCACAGTGCAGCTTATGTCCTAACTCATAAGTTTAAATCTGAAAGGGATCTTAGATATTATCTAATCTACCCCCTTCATATTGTAGATGAGGATATTGAAGCCTAGAAAGATGAAGTTACTTGCCCAAGGCCCTACAGAAGTGATAAGGGACAAAAACTGACATTTGAACACAGGTCCTCTGACTTCAAGTCCAGTGCTCTTTTCATTGTGGCACACTGACAGGATTCGAACCTGGGTCTTTTGATTCAAAATCCCTTACTGTCCTCTAGACCAAGGGGTGTCAAACTCAAATAAAAATAGTGGCCACTGAACCATGCATAATGATCCCTGTGGGCTAGTACTGACTTAGAAAACCACATCTTAACATTGTGTTCTATTGTGTTTTTATTTTTCTTGCTAAATATTTCTCATTTGCATTTTAATTTGGGTCAGCCACATTCAGGAGTATTGCAGGCTGGGTGTTCTATACTTCTGAACTAGACAATACTGCTTTACATGTAATTTCACTGGTTTATGGAGAATGACCTGACATCTAGAAAAAGCATCATCAGTGATCCTGTGAGGTTTAAAACCATTCATTACTCTATGCGTTGTTTTCTATCTCTATTAGATGGGTGCAACAATTCCTGTTTCTCCCCCATGGCAATGTATGGGGAAGTTGTTGTTGTTTAGTCGTTTTGGTCACATCCAACTCTTTGTGATCCCATTTAGGGTCTTCTTGGCAAAGAATCTGGAGTGTTTTGCCATTTCCTTCTCCAGCTCAGATGAGGAACTGAGGCAAATAGGGTTTAGTGACTTGCCCAGGGTCATACAACTACTAAGTGTCTGAGGCCAGATTTTAACTCAGGAAGATGAGTCTTCCTGACTTCGGGTCCCACACTCTATCCACTGTACCACCAAGGGGGCCCAATGGGAAAATTAGATGTTTTTAAACATTAAGAAAGGTGGTTTTTATTGCTCTAATTCATGTACTTAGTACAAATACAAAGTACTGGGAAGAAATCCTGTTACTTTAGGTGACATACAGAGTAATTACTCCAAGAAATATGTTGTCAACAACACTCTATCTGGCTAGTTGTTATGCTAACAGAATCATCCTTTTTTTTTAACCTCACTTTTATATAGTATTTCACACCTCACAGAAACCCTGAAAGATAGAATGCTGGGCTTGGAATCAGGAAGAACTGAGTCAAATCCCACTTCAGAAACTTACTAGTTGTGTGATTCCTAGCAAGTCAATTAAAACCTTTCAGCCTCAGTTTTCTCATCTGTAAAATGGAGATAATAACAGTCCCTACCTCACAGGGTTGTTGCAAGAATCTGATGATGGAACGTAGATACGATACTTTGCAAAACTTAGAGTGCTATGTAAATGCTGTCTATTATTATTTTCTTGTGGCACAGTGGAGATAGACAATGGACTCTAGAATCAAAAGGCCATCAATTCAAGTGTCAATTCTTTTTGCTTCCAGTGTGATCTTGGCTAAGTTACTTAACCTCTCTAGATCTCGGTTTCTCCATCTGTAAAATGGGGGGATTACACTACATGGTCTCTGTGATCCCTTCCAAATCCAGATCTACACATAACCCTATGACTTAGTCCAACTCTCATAGATTTATTACAGACGATCCAGAGAGAAGTGACTTGCCTAAAGTAACACAACGAATAAATAACAGACCTAAAACTTGAATCCAAGTCTTTTGACTGTTAGCCTCATATTCTTTCCGCTCTAATACATAATTATTTTGTCAGGAAAAGGAGTCATCTAGGCTTTATTTTACCCTTGGTCTGAAAGGTTTGGGCAGTTCTTTTTTTCATGACAGCTCTTTTTTTTATGCTTCATTTAAAACTGTAGCCAGAGGCTTGTTCCTTGATGGGAAGGGATGAGGGTGGGGAAAAAAATCATATAAATATGCAGAAGTGTGACATGATCAGCTGCCAACCTGTCACTTTATCTTCTTTTCTTGGGCAAGAGAGCCTACCACAGGGCCCCATTCACAATGAATGGGGCTCTGTCAGACATGCTGAGCAGAGCTATGCCTCTGGGTTCGTGGCAGTACAGGAGACATTTCACCCAGCAGAAGAGCAATCAAAATGTTGTTTATCAGCCTGGTATAGGCTGTCATAGTCCTCTATCCACCTCAGCAGCAACACCCCTAATGTGGAGACTGAGTCACCTCTTTTGATCCAGAGAACTAGAGAGATATACAACTGGCTAGGTGTGTCAAGGTCTTTGGGTTAGTCAGAGAGTAAATACCTGATAGCCATTGCCTGTGTCCAAATACTGTGAGTCACCTTAGGGGACCAGTCATGTCTTCCCTTAGAATTTTTAGGACCTCAAATGGCTGACTATAATGCAGACCCAAGCAACAAAATATCCAAGCAGGAGGGAAAGGCATTGACCTTAGAAGCAACTGTTTCATCAGTGTATTTACAATTATTATTTGTTTTGCTACAAAGTCTTCCAAGAGAAATATTTCTCTTATTTGTCTAGATAACCAGCAGAATATAAATTAGCATCAATATTCTGTGACCTTCTAGAAATCACCCACATGCACTAGTTCCATTGGCCTCACCATCTTGGCCAGCTGGTTCCAACCTATATACATATCCAGACTTATTTCATGTTATTCCTCATCATACATCTACATGACAACCAAACTGGCCTGCTTAACACTATGGCCCATCTTCCACCTTCATGTCTTTGTGCAGGTTGTCCACCATGCCTAGAACAGTCTCCCTCCTCACCTCTGTCTCTTAGAATTTCTAGCCCCCTTCAACGTTTAGCTCAAGTGTCACCCCTACAGTAACCTAACCCTGATCTCCCTTCCCTCCAGTTAGTAGTGTTCTTCCCTCCTTTGGAATTCTTGTGTGTAGTGGGGATTGGATGGGAGCACTTACTATGCAGCTAGGCCTTGGTTTTGACTCCTCATGGCAGTGTTCTGGCCTCATATTAAGAGACATGTAAGAATGAATTAAGAGTTTCTGATCCAATACTATCAACTGGTTTTCTCCTGTTCCTCATGTGATTCAGGGGTGACTTCTACTCAGGTAAAGCCCTCTTCCCTTCTTATCCCTTCCTGAGCTCTCATCTCTATGCACGTTAGCCCTACCCTTCCACAGTTCATATTCTCCTCTGATCTCTGGAACCACCACAGCATTTTAACCTACAGTCATTCTGGACTTCACAGTATTGCATAGTCCTTCTCTCACTCACTTCCAAAGCATCATAATAGGAGGAAGAAGAATATCCATTGCTCATTATTGCTTTTCCTTTGCCACTATTACTCAGTAGCTCCTCCAGCTATTGCCACACCTTGTTACCATCAGACAAGTCAGTGTTCATTCTTTTTCAAAAAGTTCAGGACCCGGTTCAGTCTTCTTCTCAACATCATCTCCTACCCTCTTACTTTGGGGACTTCAATGTGTAAAGAGGTGGCCCCTTGAACACCTTGGCCTTATCATCAATTTCCTGAACTCCAATAACTTACAAATATTTTTTTTCACCTCAGCTATCCATAGGTAGAGTTACTCTTGATTTCATCATCTCCTACAGCTGTGCTCCCCCACTTGGTCCAGAACTCTGAAATCCTGTTTTCTACTAACTGCCTCTACTTCTATCTCTACCTCTGCTTTATTCTTCCTAAACCTATTCATTCCTACCGAGATTTCCAATCTCTCTACCTCTCTCTATTCTCTTAGTCCATCATTCTAACTCTAGTTTAATTTTCCTCTCTCTAGTCTTAAATCTATTGTTAATAAACTTTAAATTATCTTCTACCTTTGAATCTCTTTTCTGTTCTACTGTATGTGGAAATATTCATTTGTGGATGAGTGTTAAGTTCAGAATAAAAAATAAAATTTTTGAAAGTGAAAAAATGGAATTTGCCCTTCTCCCTTATCCTATCTTTAGCTATATTACACTAACCCCCAACTGCAGGTTAACACCACCATCTGCCATCACAAGTTACTCAAAGCTACTGAAGAAAGTCATGTAAACATACCAAACCTATCCACTACAAATGTATGTTTTCTAATCTCAATCTGGCCTTCCCTGTTGTACAATTCTTGTATTCTTCCATGATTAAATCTATCAGGGCAGCCATTCCAAATCTCTTTTCTCATCAAGTTTCATAAATCATCCTCCCTTCACTGCTTGTCAGCAAAGGGCCTTGACTCACACTTTCTTGAACTCCTTTCCCCCTACTCCATTGCCTGCATTCTCATGAGTCTTTCTCCAAAAAACAGGAACCTTCCCAAAGGTCAGAGAGGAGTTCCAAGTGAACATAAATGGGTTAGAGATGAGAATGGAGGTACAAAGAAGGAATATGACCCCATTAGTACACAACATTATTTCAATAATGTAACATAGATTCCCCCCCTTTCAAAGATTCTGAAACCTTTTAATAAATGCTTCTTAAATTCAAAGGGTTGTCTTGGGATCCTCAGGTTTTCAAGCCTGGAGCTTGAGCCCCCATTCAGTATATATACATATATATATTTACACACACACACACATACATGTATGTATGTATATATACATATATACATATAAAGACCATATATATACACACATACAGACCATATATAGACCATATATACACATATATATACAGACCATATATATACAGACCATATATATATTATGTGTACATATATGTATGTGTGTGTGTATGTATACAGACCAAGACAGTTCAGCACATAAAATCATCAATAAAAAGGAATTTATCAAAGCAGATTAAAAAGTTTCATTAAAAATATTAAATTAAATGGCCATACCCCTTCTTCACATGTTTCTCAGTGATGGTCTCAACTCACTCTTAAACACTGTTTTTTCACAACACAATGGAAACAGCACATATCAAGTCAATGCAGGGTGTCAATATAGGAACTGAGAACACTATAGAATGCTTTGAGGTTCCCCCTTGATTCAGTCTATCAAGTGATCACTGGAGCTCAGAACATAGCCACCATTTTTCTTCTTGTTACTCCAATATTTCCTCTCTATCTTTTCTAATTCTGAGCTCCTTTTTCAAGAGACTTTCCCCAATGTCTCTCAAAATGCACAATCTTCTAGGAGCTGTAGTCTCAAAAGAAAAATATCAGTTTATTACCATAAAATGTCAAGTAGAGACCCTAGGAAGATGGCAGAGTGGGAAGTAATCTAGGGGGCTGTCCTCTGCCTCCCATTACCACAAATAAACAAGTAAAGAGACCAAAAATACAACAAAAATCATTAGTGTCAGGCAGAGGAAAATTGAAATAATCTACCATGGGATTCTTTTATATATAGAAAAAGTAGTTAAGAACAACTCAACAGACTGACACTACAGTCTCCACACAGATCAGGTTCTGTGTTAGCTTGTTCTGTGACTGGATCTGTATAAGAACGTACATAGGCTTAATGGAGCTGTCTCTGATTGACTGGAGGGTTAAGCTAAGGATATCTAGTGTTGCTTAATACAAAAGTAAAAAAGTTAAGAATAAAGATACAATACCAGCTGAGCATTTGGAAGAACAATGTCAGGAGTAAGAATGGAAAACAACCTGAAAGCCTCATTAGTAATCCTGTACCTCCAACTAGTTGGTGAGTTGGGATTGGATGAAGGAGAAAAGTACGAAATGGGTTTCTGGAGAGAGGAAACATGGAAACCCCAAAGACATAGGAGGGTGAGGCAGAGAGATAGGGTCTCACTCTGGATCATCTGGGAATTCTCTTAGTGAATTTAGAAAGACAATTTGAATTGTGGAGGATGTCAACCTCCTGGATAAGTAATCTACATTTCACATTTGTCCTTCTGTATAGGTTTGAGTAGCCAAAACAAATGCCTCAGATCCAGAGCAGCTAGGAAGGAGAGAACACCATTCTTTTTTTTTCTCAGGCAGTGGGGTTAAGTGATTTACCCAGGGTCGCACAGCTAGTAAGTGTCAAGTGTCTGAGGCCGGATTTGAACTCAGGTTCTTCTGACTCCAGGGCTGGTGCTCTATCCACTACACCACCTAGCTACTCCCAAGAATACCATTCTTAACTGCAGTCCCACAGATAGGGTGACCAGTATCCACTGGTTCAGATAAAACTCTGGGTTAAGTCTCATTTCTTTATTCATATTGAATTTAAAGATGAAGCAGAAAGGAAGATTAGAAGCCATGATCAATCTCAAGGAAGGTTACAGCTCCCTGCACATCCCATCTGCACAGAGAGAAGACTTGGGCATCCCCCTCTGTGGTATGAATTCACAGTGACTTCCACATGTAGGCTATGCACAAACCCTGAATTGGGCCCCCAGCCTCACTTCCTAAGAGCAGAACCCAGGATGGAAAACTTTACTTGGGTTCCTCTGTTTTAAATGTCTAACCAATTTTATCTGACTTTAAGTCCTTAAAATTGTGTACTAATAGTGTAAATAGTAAATTGCGAGAAACATTTCCTCTAAATTTAAAGTACTAATTCATGTAATTTTTTTTAAAACAGATTCTCTTAATATCTCTCCATTGTGGACATTTTTCTCTGGCTGTATCCCATGCCTGGAATGCTCTCCCTCCTCATCTCCATCTGTTGGTATCCCTGGCTTCCTTTAAGTCCCAACTAAAATCCCACCTTCTATAGCATAACATACTTGACACCTTCCAGATATCTGGAGGAGCAGCTTTTTTATGCACTTCTCCCCAGTTCTGTGCTAGCAAATGGTGACTAATCACAGTTTGACATCCTTTCTATCCCAATACTTGGGTTATAGGCTTTATGTCCATGTCAACACTTCCGGTAAGTCTAGAGACTCAGAGGAGTGTTTTACTCTCTCTTCAATTCTGTTTTTTGGCCTAGAGCAACTGGGTGGAGTTATTCAAATTACCTGGGGCTTCTTGAATTATCTAGTTCATAATCTTGGGTCCATGAACTTTTTAAAAAAAATTTGATAAATATACTTCAGTATAACTGGTTTCCTTTATAATTTTATATATTTTTATTTTGTATGTATTTTTATTTTTAAAAAATTATTCTGAGGAGAGGAGAGGTTAATAGTTTTCACCATACTGTCAGGGAATCCATATAACCAAAAAAAAAAGGTTAAGAACTCCTGATCTAGATCTAGTGAAAGGAAGAGAAAGGAGCAAGCTGTTCAGAGTTATGGTCACTGCTACAGCAGTTATTTGTTTAGTGATATTAAAAAAAATAGCAAGTAAGTATTTTTTTAAGCTTAGATTCTAGGTAGGAAATTGCTGAGTTTATGTGGAAGAGTCAAACCAACTCTGATGCCCTCTTACCACCAGTACCTTGGCAGCAGCCCTAGGAGCAGAGATGGATCCACCTTATATTACTAAAGATGAAGAACTGCAGTTGACTGGCATTACTCCTAGGGGCCCTACCAAGTAACATCAGGGCTTAGAGGAGCTAGGATGTGCATTATGGAGCATTTTAGTCTCTTGTAGATGTATTGGAGTGGGAAATTGTCCAAGTAGACCCCAAGAAGATTGTCCATATGTGTTCCTTTGGTATCAGCCCATATGGTAGTCTGTTGTTTGTAGAGGAGCCTTATCCCTGCTTAAAAACTCACCTGACAGAATTACTAGAACAGGTCTGTGAGCAGATGAGGACTAGTGATGATGCATGGTCAGCATGCCAAGGTGGAAAAGTTGATGAACTGGACCAGTAGAGTACATTATAATTGAAGGCTATGTCAGAATCAGCCTAAAGTTTGTGAGAGCATCAAGTAGAGGGTATGAGAATGAGCTTGTTAAATTCTTTTCCCAAGAGGCTGACAACATCAAAGACTGACTTTCAAAAGCAAGCAGATCTATATGACCACAACCAGCACATCTCTTATGATCAGTTGTGTTCCACTAGGTTACTCCTGACCCCAGATAGGCCAGATCACTCCCAGGGAGCTGCAAACATCTTTTGTATGATATTTCCTATTAAAATGAACCCAAAAAGGCAAAAGAAAATTCATCTCCCTTGCATCAAATCTGGGAACTTCAGAAAAGACAAAGGGAAGGTATTTGGGAGTACAGAGTTTCACTAGTACAAAGCTTTACCTGGTTAAGAAAAAGTGGCATATTTGGAATTATCCATAAGTACCCACTTTCCACATAAGCAAAATTGTCTGGCCAATAGCTCCAGAAGACAATGGAGTAACTAATGTACAGTGTTAAAGCAAGAAAATTACTGGTGCACAGTAGCCTAATATTAAATATTCTATGGATATGCCAAACAAAGTGATGACAGAATACAAAGTGTGTTAGGGAAAGCTCTGAACTTAGAATAAGAAGATGTAGTTTCATAAACCTAGCTCTGCTATGTAAAACATTTGTAACCTTAGGCAAGTCACTTTATCTCTGGGCTTCATTTTTCTCACATGTAAAATGAAGAGGCTAGACTAAATGATTACTAAGACCCCCTTCCAGCTCTAAATCTTATGCATGTCTATGAACTTAATTTAAATTTTTGGAATATTCATTAAAATACTTTTTTTTCCTTTCCTCATCATCACTTTGTTAAATGATTCTTCTTCCATAGAACCCTGGATGAAAGGATTAGAGACCTAACAATTTGATCTCTCCAAAAGTCTTTTCCCATCACTAGCTGCCAGTTATACTGGATAACTATTGATACACTATATCTTAAGTGTCCTCATTCTTACCACAATGAGCTCCAACCAATTTCCTGTAGCTCTACTCTATGCCTGTAAAGTATCACTTAAATTTTAAAAAATTTTTATTTTCAGTTTCAGATTCTTTCCCTCCCTCCACCCCTCCCTCACCCATTGAAAAGGCAAGAAATATGATACACATCATACGTATGAAATCATACAAAACATTTCCATATTAGACGTGTTGAAGAAAAAAGGCAAGAAAAATAAAGAGAAAAAATATTCATTCTGCACACTAAGTTCATTAATTTTTTCTGTCAAGGTGGATAGCATTTTTCATGAGTTCTTCAGAATTGTCACAGATCATTATATGGATCAGAGTACTAAGTCTTCCACAGTTGATTATTGTTACAATACTGCTATTACTTTTTATAATGGCCTCCTGGTTCTGCTCACTTCACTTTGCATCAGTTCATATAAGTCTTTCCAGGTTTTTTTTTAAAACCATCCCCTTCATATTCCTCACAGCACAATAGTATTCCATCATATTCATATACCATAACCTGTCCGTCTCTTCTCCAATTGATGGGCATCCTCTCAGTTTCCAATTCTTTGCTATGATAAAAAGAATTGCTACAAATATTTTTGTACATATGTGTGGGTCCTTTTCCTTTTCCTTTTTTTTTGAGTGTGGGGGTATAAATGTAAGTATTGATACTACATATTGATGGGTCAATGGTTATGCACAGTTTTATAGCCCCTTGGGCATAGTTCCAAATTGCTCTACAGAATGGTTGGACTAGTTCACAACCTCATTAACAAAGCATTAGTTTATCTATTCTCCTGCATGTACTCCAATATTTGTTATTTTCTTTTTCTGTCACCTTAGAAAATCTAAAGGGTGTGAGGTGGTACCTCAGAGTCACTTGGATTTTCATTTCTCTAATTATTAGTGACTTGAGAGCATTTTCTTATATGACTATTGATGGATTTGATTTCTTCTGAAAACTTCCTGTTCATATTCTTTGACCATTTATCAATTGGAGAATGGCTATTATTTTTTACAAATACATATCAGTGCCTCATGTATTTAAGAAATGAGACCTTTATCAATGAAATTTGCTGTAAAATTTTTTCACCCAGTTTCCTGCTTTCCTTCTAATTTTTGACTGTAATGGTTTTGTTTGTGAAAATTTTTAACATTACTTAAATAAAATTATTCATTTTTTCTGCTGTGATCCATTCTATCTTTTGTTTAGTTATACATTCTTCCCCCATCCAATGATTTGAGAGGTAAGGTTTTTCCATGGTCCCTTAATTTGCTTAAGATATCATCCTATATGTCTAAATCATGTACCTATTTTAACCTTATCTCAGTATACTATGAGAGAGGTTGGTCTATGCCTAGTTTCTGCCAAACTTCTTTTCAGTTTTCCCAGTAGTTTTGTCAAATAGTGAGTTTTTGTCCCAATAGCTGAGATCTTTGAGGTTGTCAAATACCAGGTTACTGTGTTCATTTGCTTTGATATGTTGCATATATTCCATTGATCATTTTATTTCTTATATTTTATAAATATAATGTATTATATTCTTATTTCTTATATTATTTTTTATCCAGTGCTATTTTTTTAAATGATTACCAGTTTATAATATAGTTTGAGATCTGGTACTGCTAAGCTGCCTTCCTTCACATTTTTTTCACTGATTCTTTTGATATTCTTGACATTTTGTTATTCCAACTTAATTTTGTTATTATTTATTTTTTCTACCTCTGTAAAATAATTATTTAGTAGTTCAGTTGGCATGGCACAGAATAAGTAAATTAATTTAGGCACTATTATTTTTATTACATTGACTCAGCCTACCCATAAGCAATTAATATTTCTCCAATTATTTAGATCTGTCTTTATTTGTATGAATAATGTTTTGTAATTGTATTCATATAGTTCCTGGCAGTTTCTTGGCATGCAGATTTGCAATTTAATACTTTCTACAGCTATTTTAAGTAGAATTTATCTTTCTCTTCCTGCTGGATTTTGATGGCAATATATAGAAATGCTAACAATTTCTGTGGGCTTGTTTTATATCCTGCAACTTTGCTAAATGTGTTCATTGTTTTAACTAATTTTTAGTTGACTGTCTAAGGTTCTCTAAGTATACCATCACATCAGCTGGAGAAAGCAATAGTTTTGTTTCCTTATTGCCTATGTTTATTCTTTCCATTTCCTTTTCTTGTCATATTGCTATAGCTAGCATTTCTAGGACAACATTGAATAATAATGGCAGTACTGGACATCTTGGTTTCATCTTTGATCTTATTTGAAAAGCTGCTGTTTTATATCTATTACAGATAATGCTTGCTCTTGGTTTTAGATTGATATTACTTATCATTTTAAGAAAAACTCTATTTATCCCTATTCTTTCTTGTATTTTTAACAGTAATGACTGTTACATTTTGCCAAAAACTTTTTCTGCAACTATTGACATAATCACATGCTTTTGTTGTTTTGTTTTTGATGTCATCAATTAAACTTATAGCTCTTTTAATATTGATCCAATCCTGAATCCCTGGTATAAATCCAACCTGCTCATAGTATATGATCTTTATGATGTATTGTAGCAATTTCCTTGCTAGCATTTTATTTAATATTTTTGTAATAATATTCATTAGGGAAATTGGTCTCTAGTATTCTTTTTCTGTTTTTGTTCTCCCTGGTTAAGGTATGATACCATATTTATGTCTTCTGTTAATCTTGAAAATTTATAGTTTTATAAATATTCATCCATTTCATTTACATTTTCAGTTTTATTAGCAAAAATTTGGGGAAAACAATTCCTAATGAATGATTTAATGTCATCTCCATTCATCACCATTAATTTTTTTATATTGGTAATTAGGTTCTCTTCTTTTTAAAAAAAAAAATCAAATTATCCACTGGTTTATCTATTTGGTTTTTTTTTTCCATAAAAGTAGCTCTAGTTTTATTTATTAATGGTTTTTTATTTTCAATTTTATTAATCTTTCTTTTGGATTTTTAGGACTTCTATTTCATGTTTAATTGATCATTTTTAATCTGTTGCTTTTCTAGGTTTTTTTAAGTTTCATATCAAATTCATTGAACTGCTCTTTCTTGCTTTTATTTATATAAACTTTTAGAGATATAAATTTCCCCCTAAGTATTACTTTGGCTTCATCCAACAAATTTTGGTAGTTGTCTTATTGTTATCATTCTATTTAATGAAACTACTGATTGTTTCTATCATTTGCTCTTTGTCCCACTCATTCTTTAGAAATAGATTATATAGTTTCCAATTGATTTTTATTCTATGCTCCTAAGACCCTTCATTGAATGTAATTTTATTACATTATAGTCTGAAAAGAGTTCATTTAATATTTCTTTGTGTTTTTGTTCCCTAATATATGGTTTTTTGAGGGTGCCATGGGCAGCTGAAAATAGGTATACTCCTTTCTATTCCCATTCAGTTTTCTCCAGGGGTCTACAATATTTAACTTTTTAAAAGTTCATTCATCTCCTTAATTTCTTTCTTTTGTAAGATGAATTTATGTATCTAACTCGTGTGTGTGTGTGTGTGTGTGTGTGTGTGTGTATTCTTCCCTCCTTGAACCTGTTTAGATAAGGGTGAAGTTCAATCCCATTCCCACTCCCTCCACCCCATTTCCACATCCATTGTAAAAATTCCTCCTTTAGCACCTCTTTTATGTGAGATAATTTCCCCCAGTCTTCCTCTCCATTCATTCTTTTCTTTATCACCTTTCTTCTTTTGATATTAACTGAGGCCTAGCAAGATTAAATGTCTTGCCTAATGTGACAAATGTTACCCATGCCTTAGATCTGAAGGCTCTGGGCTTTTATAAACTATATTCAACCTTAAGAGCTTTTCACTAATCAATCTCTTTTCACTGAGATCCAACCCAGGATGTATCCTGGAAACATCAGAATTTGACTGATTTTGTTCTCCCTCCACAACCCTAGTCCACTCTGAGTTTCTCCTGGGTAAATCAAAATAAAGACCATGTCTAGATCTCTCCACAAAATGGCCCTTCCATGCACACACCATAGCCAATGGTACCTTGAAAAAAGAAAGGCTGTTTTTTTTTAATGTGGGGAGGGGAACAGAAAATTTTTAACTTAATAGTCAAAACAGCATTTTTTTTGGTTTTTTCTGTTATACCTTTATCTTCTTCAAACATTTATATAGCTCTCCAGACTTGCAGTTCAAAGTCAGGCTTGAGATATCTCCTCTCCATAAAAAAGGGAGAAAATCTATGTTCTCCCTAGAATTCATCCTCTTTTCTAGAAAATTGGAGCAGTTCACATAAATCAATGTACTAGTGAAGTGCAAGGTCCAGCTTTTCACTTCCTCATAATTCTATCTTTTGTTCCTCCTTAATTATGGCCCCTATTTGGTCCTTGAACTCTGCTTGGTCCAGGGATTCAGTCCTATTCATGATCTCCTCTCCTCTCCAGGACACTTGGACCAGGAATGTGGTATTATCCAAAGACTCCTTTATGTTTAGAAGGCTGAATTCCTCCATTCCCTGAATTCCTCCATTGTTCAGCAGCTCCTTGCTGAACTATAACTGCCCCCATGAATATCTGAGGCCACATAGTTCACTGAAAGGGCTTGGCAGTTACTAGACTTCTTTTAAAAGGGACAGTATTTGCATGTCTTCTATGTCTCTTAGTTCTCTTTTCCCTGTCTGTATCTGTATCTGTGTCTGTGTCTACTATCCTTTATAAAAGCCAAGTCCAACAACAGGTCTCAGCTGTGTGAATATCCATGTTTCAACTAATCATCCTCAAATTCGATGTTAATTGAGATATTTATTCCATTTTTAATGTTAAAGAAGACATTGTAACTATTAAAAGTATTCATTAGTGAATGGCAATGAGCAGCCAGGACAATGCCTGGATGCATTTCATCTACAAAAAGGAAGGAAGGAAAAACCAAAATGATAAACGATATTTCTAACATGTCACTCAAAGCCATAGATATAGGTAGACAGGAAAGAAAATTCTTTCCATACATATCTGCACAACGACTCCTCCAATATAATGTAAGAGAGATTGTTTGTATTTATATACACAAAATATAACCTGCCTGATACATAGTAGGTGCTTAATAAGTACTTGCTGATTGATTAATTTCTCTTAGTAAGAAGTGTTATTGTTACCAGGTATAGAATAACAATAGTGATAGTTCACATTTATAAAGATTCTATTTTTAAAGCACCGCATGTATATCTATAACCTCACTTATCCCTATTCATTGAGGAATGCCAAGTTCCTATTATAAGACACTAATGTCAAGTCAAAGGCTTGGAAGTAATGATTGTCTCCTTCTATTTGATGCACAAGACACTCTGTCCACACAAGATTCCAATGGGAAGACTAGGATATGTTGTACTTTTAAAAGTCATTATTTTGGTTGCTGTTGATGGTAATCCTTCCTCAAAGAACACAAATCCTCAAACAAACACATGCATGTATATCTAACCATTTACATATAGGCATACCCACCAGGCTATAGGGAAAAATGATCAGTCTTAGAAAACAAAGTACATCTGGGACATCAGACCCTTTGTTAGCTTCAGAATCATTGCATTTCATTTTATGTCTCAATCCAACAAGAATTTTAAAAGAAGATGTTATATGTAAAGGGCCATATTAGGTGCTGAGACAAAAGCAAGAAGAAAATAGTCCCTGCTCTCAAGGAATTTACGTTCTACTCCTAATTATAACTTTTTTTCAAATTTCCAAGGAATTGTAGATTCATCTAAGCCAATTCTATCTTTTTATAGATGTAGAGAGCAGAACCCACACAAAGACTGAGTGAAACAAATTTACAGCCCAAGACAGCCTGGATGGTTTATCGGAAAGGTATATTGCCCTGAGCTGGGAGAGAAGCCCAGTTCGGCATGAGCATGCAGGCAAACCAGGCCTCAGCAAACCTGGATCAAGCCTCAGAGGACTGAATAATGGGCAGTTGTGGTGGTTTCCAGACTTCTCAACCCACAAACACCAAAGACAACTTAGAAGGTCAATGGGAAAAGTCTGTGACTGTGGTGAGAGGAAGATACCAGTCCCAGCCCCAGTCCCCGAGCTTGGCCCCAGGGTAGTGGCTGTCTCCAAAGCTTCCTGTCTACAGACTGAGGGGAAATTGAGTGACTGATCAGAGGGGGATTGCAAGGATCTTCCTGCTGGTGCAGGATTCTCTTCCTTTGTCCCTGCTTGGATCAGGGACATAGTTCTTGGTGGTGGTCCTGGGGTAAGGACGAGTGCTGGCATGGTGGAGCTTGTAGTGGTGGTGGAGAGGAAATCCTCCTCTCAGTTCCAACGCAAAAAAGAGTGCTTGTGGTCACTCATAGACCAGAGCACAGGCCAGGAAAGGAGTAAACACCTCGCCCCTGATCATACCACCTTGGAAGAACTGAAAATTTACAGGTCCCTAGAAGTATCTCTGAAAACAGTTGAACAAATCCCTTGAAGCTTAGGACAGTACATTCTCCACAATGGAAGCAGACCCCTACCTAAACAAAGAGTTTAAAACTCAAGTAATTGGCAGAGATCATGAATAAACAAAGGTTCAAAAAAGTCAGACCATAGAATCTTTTTTTGGTAACAAAGAAGATCAAAACATACAATCAGAAGAAGACAAGAAAGTCAAAGCTCCTACATCCAAAGCCTCCAAGAAAAATATGAATCAGTCCCAGGCCATGGAAGAGCTCAAAAACAAGTTTGAGAAACAAGTAAGAGTAGAGGAAAAACTGGAAGAGAAATGAGAGTGATGCAAGAAAATTGTGAAAAACAAGTCAACAACTTGCTAAAGGAGACCCACAAAGATATTGAATAAAATAACACCTTAGAAAATAGCCTAACCCAAATGGCAAAAGAGGTCCAAAAAGACAATGAGGAGAAGAATGCCCTAGAAAGCAAAATTAGCCAAATAGAAAAGGAAGTCCAAAAGCTTACTGAAGAAAATACTTCCTTAAAAATTAGAATGAAGCAATTGGAAGCTAATGACTTTATGAGAAATCAAGACACTGTAAAACAAATTCAAAAGAATGAAAAAATAGAAAACAATGTGAAATATCTCATTGGAGAAACAACTGACCTGGAAAATAGATCCAGGAGAGAGAATTTAAAAATTACTGAACTATCTGAAAGCCATGATCAAAAAAAGAGCCTAGACATCATCTTTCAAGATATTATCAAGGAAAACTGCCCTGATATTTTAGAACCAGAGGGCAAAATAGAAATTGAAAGAATCCACTGATCACCTCCTGAAGGAGATCCCCAAAGGAAAACTCCTAGGAATATTGTAGCCAAATTCCAGAGTTTCAATGTCAAGGAGAAAATATTGCAAGCAGCCAGAAAGAAACAATTCAAGTATTGTGGAAACACAATCAGAATAACACAAGATTTAGCAGCTTCTGTATTAAGGGACTGCAGGGCATGAAATATAATATTTCAGAGGGCAAAGAAGACAGGATTACAACCAAGAATCACCTACCCAGCAGAACTGAGTATAATCCTTCAGGGGGAAAAATGGTCATTCAGTGAAATAGGGTACTTTCAAGCATTCTTGATAAAAAGACAAGAGCTGAATAGAAACTTTGACTTTCAAATACAAGACTCAAGTGGAACATGAAGAGGTAAACAGGAAAGAGAAATCATAAGAGACTTATTAAAGTTGAACTGTTTACATTCCTACATGGAAAGATGATATTTGTAACTCATGAGACCTTTGTCAGTTTGTATGTATTTATACAGATAGATAGATAGATAGATAGATAGATAGATAGATAGAGGGCACAGGGTGAGTTGAAGATGAAAGGGTGATATCTGGAGAATAAAATTAAGGGGTGAGAGAGGATAATATTGGGAAGAGAAAGGGAGAGGTAGAATGGGTAAATTATCTCACATGAAGAAAAGGCATTTACAGTGGAGGGGAAATGGGGGAATGTGGAAGGAAATGGGGGAAATGGGAGAGAAAATGAGTGAATCTTATTCTCATAGGATTTGGCTTAAGGAGGGAATAACATACACACTCAGTTGGGTATGGAAATCTATCTCACCCTACAGGAAAATAGGGGAGGAAGAGGACAAGAGAGCAGGGGGATGATAGAGGGGAGGGCAGATTGGGGGAGGCGTAATCAGAGCAAACACTTCTGAGGAGGGACAGGGTCAAAAGAGAGAATAGAACAAATGGGGGGTGGAATAGGACAAAGGGAAATATACTTAGCTTTTCACAACATGACTACTATGGAAGTATTTTGCATGACTGCACATACATAACCTGTATCAAGTTGCTTGCCTCTTCGATGAGAGTGAATGGGGAGGGAGGGAGGGAGAAAATTTGGAATCCGAAGTTTGAACAATACATGTTAAAAAAATTGTTTTCAATATTTTTTGGGAAATAAGAAATACGGGAATTGGGGTATAGAAATCTATCCTACCCTACAGGAAAATAGAAGAAGTAGATAAGAGAAGGGGGGGCAGAGATAGAAGGGAGGGCAGATTAGGGGAAGAAGTATACAGAATGCATGCCATATTGGAGTGGGAGGAGGGATGAGATGGGGAGAAAATTTGGAACTCAAAATATTGTGGAAGTGAATGTTGAAAACTAAAAATAAATAAGTTATAGATGTAGGAAGGAGGAAGCAAAGAGATGAAATGACCTATCCCAAGGTCATATGGCTGGTTAGTGAAAACCAGAAGAACTCAATTCTTTTGACTCCATGTGTAGTGTTCTTTCTCTTACACAATACTGCCTTGTTACTTGTTATGTTATGAAAAACTTTTTATAACACCCATCACAGAAGACAGTGGGGAGAGACAGGAGAAAAAAAGAGAAGAGCCTGAGGTGATGTGATCATTTTCTTCAAACTTTTGAAGGGATATCATGTGAAAGAGCTTGATTCTGTTTGTCCGGGGAGAGCAGAACCAGGAACAAGGGATGGAAACTGCAGGGAAGTCAATTTTGATTTGAGGTCAGGAAAAAGTTATTAATAATTAGAGCTACCCAAAAGTTCAATGGGTTGCCTTGAGAGGTAGTGGTTTCTTCATAATTGGAGTGCTTTGAGGAAAAACTGGATGACCAAATGCTGAAGAATAGAGGGAATTCTTTTCTTTTTCTTTTTAAAAATTATTTTATTTTGATTTATCAACAATCACTTCCATAGCTTTTGAGTTTAAAATTTTCCTCCCCCTTCCTCCCCACCTTCCTCCCCAAGAAGGTGCATGATCTGATATAGGCTATACATATACATTCCTAATAAACATATTTTCACATTAGGGATGTTGTAAGTAAGAATTAGAACCAATAGGAGGAACCACCATAAAGAGGAAACAAAACTCAACAGAAGAAAAAAATAGCAAATAGTATGCTTCAATTTGCATTCCAACTCCATAGTTCTTTCTTTGGATGTGGATAGCATTTTCCATCACGAGGCCTTTGGAGATGTCTTAGATCCTTGTATCGCTGGGAAGGGTTAGGTTTATCAATATTAGTCATCACACAATGTGGCTGTTATTGTGTACTACATTCTCCTGGTTCTGCTCACTTCACTCATCATCAGACCATATAAGTCTTTCCAGGTTTTTCTGAAGTCTGTTTGCTCATCATTTCTTATAGCAGAAAAGTATTCCAGTACATTCATATACCACAACTTGTTCAGTCATTCCCCAATTGATGGACATCCTCTCAATTTCCAATTCTTTGCCATCACAAAAAGAGCTGCTATAAATATTTTTATACGTGTGGGTCCTTTTCCCATTTGTAGGATCTCTTTGGGATGTAGCCCTAGAAGTGCTGTTGCTGGGTCAAAGGATATGCACATTTTTATAGCCCTTTGGGCATAGTTCCAAATTGCTCTCCAAAATGGTTGGATCATTTTACAACTCCACCAACAATGCATTAGTGTTCCAATTTTCCCACATCTTCTCCAACATTTATCATTTTCCTGTTTTGTCATTTTGGCCAATCTGATAGGTGTGATGTGGTACCTCAGAGTTGTTTTGATTTGCATTTCTGTAATCAATAGTGATTTAGAACATTTTTTTCATATGACTATAGATGGTTTTAATTTCTTCATCTGAGAACTGCCTGTTCATATCCTTTGACCATTTATCAATTGGGCAATGACTTGTATTCTTATAGATTCGAGAGGAGGGATGAGGAAAAAAAATAAAGTAGACTAAGAACTAGAATGCAAAACAAGAATGACCCTTTCTCTGCCCCAGGGCTCCATGACTGGAATCTCAATTAAAAACAGAAGTATTGGAGGTTTTTTTTAAAAGATTCATTTCTAGGAGCCTGCCTATGGCACCAAAACCTTTTTTAAGCTTTCCTCCCAAGCCTCCTCTTATCTTCTTTACCATTCAATGAAACTTTGCCATGAAAAGAAAATCTGTCCAGCTGTAAGTAGTCTTTCCCTCATGAGATTTCCTAGCACTTGGTACTTCACTTATATATGCCTAACACACTAATCTGCATCATATATAATCATAAAACCTTATTTGAAAACAATGTTACCCCTTAGTTATGTCTTATCAGGATTACATGATCCAAGTTATACTCATTATTTCAGTCTCTCATCTCTGAACAATGTCTTGTTTGAAACATTCTTTTTTTTAATTGCATAATGAAAAAGGTCTGATTATTGTGGAATATCAGGAAAAGATTCTTCATTCTCATGTAGCTCTCATGATCCTGGTTTCTTATAAACTTTCTCTTTTCACAACAATATGAATTAAGGGAAACAAGAGTGAGAAGGAGAAAGAGAGAGAGAGAGAGAGAGAGAGAGAGAGAGAGAGAGAGAGAGAGAAAGAGAGAGAAAGAGAGAGAGAGAGGAAGGGAAGGAGGAAGGAAAGAAGGATGGAAGGAAGGAAGGAAAGAAAGAAAAGAAATATAGGAAAAAAAAGCATTTGTGGGCTTAGTAATATACAAACACTGGGGATACAAACACAAAAACAAAGACAGTCCCTCCTCTCAAGAAGTTTACATTCTAATGTGCTAAGCAACACGCAGAGGAGAGGTGATGGCTAGGAAGGGCTTTGTTCTGAAAGTTACAGAGATAATGATTTCAAATATCACATAAACTTTCTCTTTTTTGCTACAGAACCACCTTGCTGCTTCAAATTCAATTTATGGTAAACACTGAACCCTACTCCTTTCCTTAAATCAGATATTTTTCTGCTACCAATAGTTTCCAATTTTTCCCAAGACTTATTGACCAGTGTTCACTGGATGTTTGCGCCATCATAGGTTTGTCCCTAATACTTTTCTTTGTTGATTTCTTTTCTGGCTTTGAGGAAGGATTTCCCCTAGTTTCAAGGTCAACTAAAAGTTTATTTTTGAAAGAGTACTCCAAATGACTAATAATAAGAAAATGAAAATCAAAACAGATCTGCAGTTTTTTGATAATTACTCACACATATAAATTGGGAAAGATGACAAAAATGGCAATATTCAATGTTGGAGGAGTTGTGGAGTGATCAGTACATTAATACATTTTTGGCAGAGCTGTCTAATGGTGCAACCATTTTAGAAAGCAATTTGGAATTATGTGAACAAAATGACTGAAATGTCCATACCCATACCCTTTGAAATTCCATTGCTAAGTTTATGTTCCAAGGAAGCTATCAATAAGATAAAAAAAAAAGTCCCCATATACACCAAAATATTTAAAGCAGTGCTTTCTTTGATAGCAAAGAACTAGAAACAAAGTAGATACTCCTTAATTGGGGAATGGTTAAGTAAATTGTGGTACATAAATGTAATAGAATATTACTGTGCTGTATAAAATGATAAATGTAATAAATACAGAGAAACATGAAAGATCTATATGAAAGCAGAGTGAAGTAAGCTGAACAAAGAAAATAATATACACAATAACTACAAAAATGTAAATGAAAAGAACAACCACACACCAAAAAAATCAAAAGTGAATGTAACAAAATTATTAAGATCAAGCAAGTCTCAAATGCAAACATATGAGAAGACAGCCCCAATATACCCCTTCATGTGGGAAGCCCACAAGTGCTACATATTGCACATATTTTCAGACTCTTTCAATGTATTGATCAGTTTTTTCCTCTTTAAATAAAATACTATTTGTTATATGTGATGGCTCTGTTGGGGGGGGGGAAGAAGAAGGATATTGGAGATTTACTATAATTAAGTGAGAAATGGAAGATATCAATAGAAATTTATTTGTCTTACACTGTTAGTAACCCACTGTTATTTAGAATAATCTACAAATTTTATTTGCATGGGTTTTTTTTTAATCAATTCTTCAGCAGAGACATTGAATCTGATGGGCCCTAGGGACTGAATCATAGAGATAGGAGGATCAGGAGTATGAACAAAGAATAAACAGAATTTTAGTTGTCGCATTAGAAGTATTAAGGGAATTTTGAAATCTCAAAATGACCAGACCCTTTCAGCATAAATTGAGTATCTTGGCTAAGGGGACGAAGCAAAGGCCCTCATTATTCTGTTTTTCAGGCTCATGCTCAGTTTACTTTAACAAAACTGTACTAAAAGGTATAAGATGGAAGTAGCTCCTCCCCTGATACTAACCAGACTGTCCTTCTTATGATATTCAGAGGAACCAAAGTATCAGGGCTGTCTCTCAGCAGGTCTAAGACAACAGTCTGCCCTTTGATTTAGCTAAACAAAGATTTGGGCTGTTGGCTATGGGAGACGAGATGTCACTCTAGTTTATATATTTTTGTCACTAGATGGGGCTGATGCACCTGCAAACCTGAGTCTTTCCCTAATACTAAGGAGAATAAGTTGGACTTGGGGTTGTCAGAGAGAGGAAGTGGATGTCATATGGTAATACTTGCCCCTAGGCATATGCTGTAAGTTGCACTCAATGACAGAGACTGCCATTGACCTTCTGTCCACAAAAGAACCTTGTATTGCTTTTACTCATTGCATAACAGGCTGCTACTTCTTCTATAAATGGTAAAACCAGGAATATGACAGTGAGGGGGGTGATACAAACCTTTCCTTCTCAACTGCTCAAAATTGTGACTAAGAATTCATACACCCAGGGTGTATGCAGTTGTGGGGAGGGAAAGGAGGGGTGACAGGACACACAGTCCATCCTGGGACAGTTGCACAGTAGGAAGGTGCAACCTGTCCTTGAAGAGTCTGTACCTCTTTACAATGCAACTGCCCCAGGATGGACTGGCTGCTATGGACTAATTCATGGCGCAACCAATAGTCTCTGATCTCCCAGCCCCTGGGAAGATGTGTGGGTGTGTGTGTGTGTGCACACGCACACGTGTGTGCATATATTTAGATATATTTGTGTGTTTAGCACTTATTTGTATTCCTAGTGCTTAGCAGAGTGCCTAGCACAAAGTAAACCCTTGATAAATGTTTTAACTGTTTGTCTATGAAGGGAAAAAAGAAATCTATTGTTGGGGACATAGGCTCCACAAGAGGTGAACCATGATAATAAGAAAGAGTATGGGTACACTGACACCATATAGTTGGGGTACAGAATAGGAACAATAATCATTTTGCAGTATCTTGATGGGGTAATCCCTAGCCACTTGTTGGCCTACTATTTGAAAGTCCTTATCTGCCATTAAAGGAGAAATAAAATATTACAAATTGTGCAAAGATATCATAAAATAGATGGTCTTATCCACTATTGTAACTACTTATTGTTCTTGGATGACAGACCCTGCAGTTTTGTCTAAAATGACTTTCTTCATAATTGTAAAAGTTTTTGGTCACTTCCCTTTGTCTTCTGCCCTTAAGCAAGAAACGTTTTCTTATTCCAATAAATTCTTCCAGTTGCATTCCAAATACTCTCCATTTCCCAGAAAATATCTATGTAAGAGCCATATAATTGCATAATTATATCCTTAGTTTCTAATAACTTCATTCTGGATACAATAAGACCTTGTACCCTGTTAACTGATAGTGTCTCCTCAAGGAAGATTTCAATATAATATGACACTAATCCCTCTCTTTCTCCAATGCTATCTCTCCTATGAAATGTTTTATTTATCTATCCTAAGATGTCACAAAATGCTGCTCATTGGTTTGTACTCCAAGATGGCCTGAAAAGACGGAAAAAAAACACAAACAACAAATCTATACCTAAGAAACTGAAGCTGCTATTCAGTGAGAGCAGTATTCCTTGGCAGGCTAATAAATTTCTTTGCTTTAAGTTTGGCCTCTTGTCTTTGATTCACAATCATAGGACTCATATTAACAAATACCCCTTTCCCAAGAGATCTCATTGCTTTCAATCAAAATATTTGCTCAAAAAGATATGAGGATTTCAAGCAGAAGAAACACTGAGAGCAGAAAATATATCTTACCTCAACCCCTGTATCACCATCCTATGCCAAAGTGTAGGTTACTGTTCTGCAACTGCCTCTGATTAAAATCCTATTGTCATCTCAGGAACAGTGACCCAAAACAAGCAGGGAAAGAGGGGAAAGGAGTGGAGAGTGGCATTTTTAGTGGTTTGACGGAAATAGCTAATGATTTTATGGGTTAGATGAGATAGTCATGGAGGTCCTTTTCAACTCATACTAAAGTTCATGCTAATTACTTTAAACAAATAAAGAATGCAGCATCATTTTTTATGACTAAAGCAGGTTGTTCAGTAGAAGAATTTTAGTACTTGCATTTAGTAAAGACTTTAGAAACAATCTAATCCAGCCCTTTATTTTACAGATGAAAAGAAAGAGAATAATTCTATAGGGTCATTTTTTTTCTGCCTCTAACACCAAGCACCAATAATTCTGACATTAAAGGTGTTAGAAATATAACCTCAAGAACTACCACAGAACACTGGGGTGTCAGGAACTATACTTCTTGCCCAAGTTCCAAGAGTAACTTTCCTATGACCAAGGCATATCAAT
The DNA here is from genome assembly GCF_900497805.2 of Vombatus ursinus. Taxonomy (NCBI): domain Eukaryota; kingdom Metazoa; phylum Chordata; class Mammalia; order Diprotodontia; family Vombatidae; genus Vombatus; species Vombatus ursinus. Next base: position 2,523,708 of record NW_020954672.1, read on the forward strand.
TCTCCACTCAGACTCATTTTTTCCTCCCTGACGGGAAATGGACATCACTGCTCTTGTGCTCACCGACTTAGGAACTTCATGGAGGGCTAGAACAGTTTCAATTACGCCTGAGGGTAGAAGGTCCCAGTATGGAAATCACTGGCAGGATGAGGGTTCCTCCTTAGGCAATATACTCTCAGAGGTTAAACATTAGCAGTGTTCTAAAGGGAAACCAGGATTCTCTGCTTTGAGGCTGCGTCTGCCTTTGGCGTGGTCACCACTCCCCTATCCAGAGATAGTACTGAACCTAGAGAGGAAGCCCCGGCTGAGTAGCTGCCATGCTACTGGCTGGATCTAGTCCTAACGACCTCTCACCCCCACCCCCTAGGGCTTGAGTTGAAATGTGGCACAATTTGCTGTTACTTTTGTTCCTCTGTTTTCTCCCTCAGCCCAATATTAGGACCAGACACTGATGCCCTAACACCCATCTCCCCCTTGGAAAATGAGGCTGGTGACGGGAGTGATTGTGCTTCTCACCTTTGGTAAGTGTGCTGGGGGCCCCATTTGGATTCAGGGAGTTGGGGCCACATGGCAAAGTGGGCATCTGTGCCACCTTTCCCTTCCCCCATCCCATTACCATTTAAACAAGAAGACTGAGGGAAAGGTGTTGAGATCTTCTCTTCCCTTTTCTCTTGGTATTCCCTGCCTCTGGGTAGGGCTGGTTTAGGTGGCACTGCAGGATAGTAGCTGGAGTTTGGGGTTTGCAGTCAGACAGTTGGGTTCTAACCCTGCCTTGCTAGTTGTAATATAATATTCCTCATATAAGTACCCATATTACAGGGTTGTTCTGAGTTTCACATGAACTATTGTATATATAAGATCCATTGCAAATCTTAAAGCACTAAATAAATGTCAGTTATAAAATGATAGCAACAATAATGGTAATTATTGTTATTCACACTAATTCCACAAAAGACTTTTGAATCCTTTGGGAGGAGGAGGGGAGCACGGATTGTTTTGTTTTTGCTTTTCCTTGTGTCCCCTCCCAAAAAAAAAACTTAACACATAATCTTTTAGTTAATGCTTATTGATTTATCAACAGTGGAAATTCATTCAGCCTAACACCCATACACATTAGAGCCCCTGCTTATGCATAAGGGTGCTTTAAATTCTCCTTATGATAAAAACTATTGGGATTCCTCTGCCCCTCTGTGACAAGGATAGAGAAACACCAGAAATGCAGAGGAGCAGGGTGAGGTCCAGTGTCTTTTACCTTCTGATCTTTTATTTTCCCTCAGTATTGGGAATTAACCCATTGTCTTCTCCTCTTTTCCCTTTCAGGTACTAGATGTGACTCTAAGGTCACCCAGCCCATCTCACAAGAAGTAACAGAAGGTCAAGAAGTGAATTTGCCCTGTAGTCATCAGGACATCAGCACCAATATGAATGTATTCTGGTACCGACAGTTCCCCAATCAGGGGCCACAGTTCCTCATTCAAACCTATAAAACCAATGTGACCGATCAAATGGTCTCTTTGACCATCTCTCCAGACAGAAAGTCCAGCACCCTGAGCCTTCCTCCAGTGGCTTTGAGAGATACTGCTGTGTATTACTGTCTCCTGCAGAGAGCACAGTGTGAGAAATGAGGGCTGAACCTGTACAATATTTTCCTGACTGGGGTGGGGACCACAGTATGATGAGACATAGTGTGAGACACAGGCTCCACAGAAGGCTGACTATCTCAGGGTTGTTTCATCAACTTGTGCCCTGAGTCAGGGTGGCACAAAAGCCTGTGAGTAAGGTCCAAAAGCTCTGGAAACCTACCTGCCTAGAGATGGCAGAATGGAGTAAGTGGCTAATATTATGTCACCCAGACCCTCTAAATAATCTTTGTCTCTGCTGTCCTTGCCCTTATCTAAGCTTAGCTGCCTCTTACACTGGGTAATGAGATGTTTCCAGGTCAGCCCTAAAACAGAAGTTTTCTCAAGCTAGATTCCTAATACCACTTATCCAGAATTATTTTTTGCTGCCACCACCTAATGGACAGCAGTTACGTGGCACAATGGATAGAGTTTTGGGCCCAGAGTCAGGAAGACTCATCTTCCTGAGTTCAAATCCAGCCTCAGACAGCTGTGTGACCCTGGGCAAGTCTCTTAACCCTGTTAGCCTCCACTTCTTCATCTGTAGAATGAGCTGGAGAAAGAAATAGCAAACCCACTCCAGTATCTTCACCAAGAAAACCCCAAATGGGTCACAAAGAGTCAAAAACAACTAATAATGACTGAACAACAACAAAACCACATGATAGATAAAAGAAGGAAGATTTAAGAGGGATTTCTTTTTTAGATGCTTGAGATTCACTTTCATTCCCCAAATTCCCTTCACCACTGTTCCTATCACACACCTGTACAAGCTATTCAAAGTGAACAACTATATTTAATACAATGAATGGAAATCTTGGAATAGAAATTTTGCTTAGATAAGATAGGTTAAAGGTATAAAATCTAATGTGACTAAATTAATTTACCATATGAGAACATTCTTTCCCATATTTTAATTGCTGGTCAAGTTAATTATATCTCAGAACAACAACAGCATTAATAATTGTAAAAACATGCTTTTTATAGACTAAATAAATAATGTATCTCACATATATGCATTTTTCAAGTGTATGTGCATGCTATGATGATAAATAAAACACAAATTCATTTGAAGATATTATTGAATTCAGAGTAGGTACTTAATAAATGTTTGCTTGATTCCAGAATAACAGTTCCCACACTTTTAAATCAGAAAGTTCTAATGTCAAAGATTTTTGCAAGCTAGATGATAGTTCTTGTGATATTAATATTCATTGATGGAGAAAATACATGAAGACAAAAAGCTACTCTGAATTCAGTAATGTATCTAAATGACATTAATGTTTTCTTCCTCCCTTCTGGCATTCTAAGTACATTCATTCAGGGTTCACTTGAAGTCTTACCTCCTTCCTAAAGTCTTCTGCAGGTACACCAGCCTTCAGTGATTACTCCCTGGATATGAAAAAAAAAATAGACCTAGGAGTTCTAGCAGACAGCATATTCAAGATAAAAGCACAAAGCAATGCAGCAGCCAACAGAACTCAAGTGGTTTCGAGTCTTATTATTGAAATACATTTTTTAGATCAAGGACAGTATGGTATAATGGAAAGAGCACTGGATTTGGACCCATGCATCCTGGATTGTTGGACTTCAAGTCTGCTTCTCATTCATTACTATATGACAATGGACAAGTCATTTAATCAGTCTGGGGCTTGGTTTTTTTTCTCTACAAAATGAAGAAGTAAGACTGGATGATTTTTAAAATCCCTTCCAGCTATAATTCCTCTGCTCCTTTGACAGTCTTTCTGTTCTCAATCCTGGTCAAACTATATTTCAAATATTGCTTTCAGTTCATGGAGCTCATTGACAAGCTAGAATAAAGCTTGTCAGTATAAAGAAGTTTAGCCATAGTAGTGGGTTAACTGCAAACTATTTCATTATAGTGTTTGGTTGAAGGAAGCTGAAGTAATTATCCTGGAAGGAAAAAAAAAGCTGGAGTTTGAGGGAGAGAAGACATGATAGTTGTCTCCAAATGTTTAAAGTACTTTCATATGGAGGGATTTAATATATTCTGTTTAGTCCTGGAGGACAGAACTAAGACCACCACTTGATGGAAGAATGGAAGTTACAAAGAGAAGGATTTGGTGTCAATATAACAACAAACTTCCTATCAATTAGAGCTACCCAAAAATTGAATTGGAAATATCTTGGAGATAATGAGTTTCCATTCTTTGGAGGTATTTTTAAGCAGTTGTTGGATAATCACTTGTCAGGGATGTTGAAGGCAGAACTGATGATTTCATGGATAAACAATCTAAATGTAAAAAAGCATAAGAATAGTTATACCAAAAAAAAAAAATAGAAGCAAGTAGAAAGTTACATTCTTCACAAATATGGATTGGGGAAAATTTTTAAGCAGACCCAAAATATTTCATAGCAGCATTATTTGTGATAACAAAATTTTGAAGACAAATTTTGTTCCTAATAATTGGACACATCAAGGTATATTAATATAATCAAGTATTATTATGGCATTATAAAGAATAATAAATATGAAGATCTTAGAGAAACATCAGAGGACTTGTATAAAGAAAGCAGAATCTAAAGAACAATGTACGGCAACCACAATACAGTAAAATGAAGAGGAAACAAAACAATGTTATTTTTGGTAGCATTCTATCAAAGTTAAAGAACAGACTTTTCCTTTCTATTAATTGCCTATCAATTATTTTCAGAAAATATGCTTTATGTGTGAGTGAGATGAGAATAGCGAGGTAGATGTATGTGTTTACTGTCATGTCTATTGTTTCAAAACAAAACGTATAAATACTTTAAAAATACTAATTAATTTTGATAGGATTTGGATTATATGCCCTCTGATACCCCATCCAATCCAAAAAAATCCATTGTCTGATTTTCTGAATTCTTGTAATACTTATTTACTGTATCACACATACATATATGTATCACAACCCATATGCTGCCTTTTGTAGTTATATTTTTATGGAGGTTCTATGTCCTCAGTGGCAGAGTAACAATCTCTAGGATTCTTAGGCACCAAAACTTTGCAGACCTTTCCTAGTAATTTGTAAAATATAGAAAGATAGAAGGAGATAGAATACCAGCCTTGAAGCCAGAAAGACCTAAATTCAAATCCTGCCTCTGACACACTGGTTCTGTGGCCCTAGGCAAATCATTTAACTTCTAAGTGCTCTAAGCTAGAGGTGCCAAATACAAAAGCGTGGTGGGAACTAGATTAAAATGTAATTAGGGGGGCAGCTAGGTGGTGAAGTGGATAGAGCACCAGCCCTGAAGTCAGGAGGACCTGAGTTCAAATTGGCCTCAGACCAAACACTTGACACTTACTAGCTGTGTGACCCTGGGCAAGTCACTTAACCCCAATTGACTTAAAAAAAATGTAACTAGGAAATATTTTTTTTAAATACAGCAGAATACAGATAATGCTAATTTTTTTGTTTTGTTTTTTGCTTTTTGGTAAAGCAATCAAGGTTGAGTGACTTGCCCAGGGTCACACAGCTAGTAAGTGTCAAGTGTCTGAGGTCAGATTTGAACTCAGGTCCTCCTGGCTCCAGGGCCAGTGCTCTATCCACTGCACCACCTTGCTGCCCCAAATGTATTGTTTTATTTTGTTTTGTTTTGTTTTTTAAAGTTAAAATGCAGCCATGGGGATCCTTACATACAGCTTAGTGGCCTCTGTTTTTAGGTGAACTTGACATAACTGGTCTAAGGAACTCTCTAAAGCTAGAAGTTGCCACTCTGCATTGATAGTGAATTTACTTCTTTGGGAGATCTATAACAATGAAATCATAAGTCGAGTTCTGTATGTGCATGTATGTATTACAAATATACAGGTAGCTAAATACTATAGCATTATACCTGAAAAACATTACAAAATTTTAAATGTATGAACAAGTTTGTTGATATGTCATTTTTTTGTTTTACATTTAAATGCATGCTTTAAGTTTAAAATGCAAAAATAAGCCACTACTATGTGTCTAATTTTAGATTTAGTGGATGACACAGATTTATGAAGTTTCAAAGGAAAACTATATTAATAATAATTATCACAATCATAGCAACAATATCTAACATTTATATAGTTCCTACTATGTTCTAAGTACTTTATAATTATCTCCTTTGATCCTCACAACAATAGTGATAGTGACTGTCCCCATTTTACAGTTGAGGAAACCGGAAAACACAGGTTAAGTGACTTGCTCAAACTCACAAAGCTAGTAAGTGTCTGAGACCAAATTTGAACCCAAGTCTTCCTGACTTCAAGCAGTCAGGTGGCAGAGTGAATAGAGTGTCTAGTCTAAAATCAGGAATCATCTTCCTTACTGTTTGCCTTAGTTTTCTTTCTATAAAATGAGCTGGAGAAGGAAACAACAAACCAGTATTTCTGCAGAGAAAACTACCAATGGGGTCACAAAGAGTCATATGTAACTGAAAAATGACTGAACAACAACTTCCTGACTTTAGGCCCAACACGATCTCCTTTACAATACAAAACTTTTGTCTATTGAGTAGAACTACAGCAAAGGAAAATAGAAAAATTGAACAATAACATAAGGTTGTAAAAAGAAAAATTGTTTTCATAAAATACAAAAGTAATATAGTTGTCAAGTAAAACTATAACAACTATAAAACTTAAAATGTAATTTGAGAAAGTCTGAGAACAATTTAATAAAATAGAAAATCAACTGTTCCAACTAAGGTGAGAATAATAGTCTCACATATTAACTGTAACAAAACTGCGTGCTGTCTTGGAGGGTACAACTTTGCAGGAGTGGGGCAAAGAGTACAGGGAGAGTCAAAGCATCAGTTAATGATGAGCCTGGGGCCTGGGGGCCGTGGAAATTGCTTCAGGTTGAGGTTTGATAGTGGCTAGGGAGACCAGAGAGGTCATTACCACTGAGGGTGCTTACTAGCTGTAACATATCATTTGCCTTTAGGCCCTACATGGGGTCAGACTATGGATGTTATGTCTAAGTTCTCAAACATACCCTTGGGGTGATGAAGTGGAATCTCAGAACAGCAATGTAGCTGAAGTAAATGCATCCAAAGTTGTCTGAAAAGCTTTCACCTCACAGATTCAACTATTAATAAAACCAGCATTTATATGTTTTTGTTTTTATCTGACCCTAAGAAACACACAAGAGGATGGCACTAAGCAATCAATCAATCAATCAATAAGCATTTATTACATGTCCACTATTTCCTAAGCACTGTCTTAGGTTCTGGAAATACAAAGACAAAAATAAAAACTATTGCCCACCAGGAGCCTATACTCTACTGGAGGATATCATATGTATACATAAAAGCATTTGCGAGGCATTGTGGTGTAATGGATGGAGCCCTAGGGTTGGATTTAGGAAAAGCTGGGTTCACATCTATCCACATGAATGCAAGTCATTTAACCTCTCTGAACCTCAGTTTCCTCATCTGTAAAATGGGAGGTGAATCAGATGGCTTCTAAGGTCCCTTCTAGCTCTAAATCTGTGATCCTATGATATGAGCTTATAAGCAAATACAACATAAGTGCAAAGTTATTGGTAGAATTGGAGTGGAAGAAATAGCAGCTGGGGGTGTGTAGGAAAGACATCATGTAGGAGGTAGCATTTGTGGTGATCTTTAGGGGAAATTAGGGATTCTGAGAAGTGTCATGAGGAAGGAATGCATTCTAGGCTGGAAGACAACCTATGTAAGGGGACAAAGAGAGGAGATGGAACTGCCCTGTGTGAGAACAAAAAAAAATCACTTAGTCTGAATTGTAGTAAGACTGAAAAAGCAGGCTGGAGTTAGGTTATGAAGGATGTGAAGTGCCAAACAGGAGTTCACATTTGATCCTAAGACTAATACAGTAATAAAAATTGCCATGAGAAACCATCTGGGAAATGGACATACTAGCACACACTCCCAGCTGCTTCCCCTTGGGATAGTACACTGGGAAAAAGACACAGACATAGCTGGGCCAATGAAACATCACCTAGGGGAACTCAGAAATCAAAGCTATATCCTTTCTATATCCAAGGTTAACCAGGATCTTATTCATGCTCTGTGAATACTCCAGACCATCAGAAAGCACACAAATGAGCTGACTAGTCTAATTAAATCTACCATCTTTTTTCTTTCTTAAATTCAACATTGCCTTCCACTCAGACAAGGGTAGTCCAAGGCTGTCGATCAGAGAAACTGTTGCTATCCATCCCATTAGTTCTGAAACAACATTGTCACAAACGCTTGCCAATTCTCTGATAACCACTATGCCAACAGTGAGGGTCTGGGTTATAAAATTGTAACGGAAGGGTGATATGTATAGAAAAAGGCACACTAACATATAAATGACTTGTGAGAACCATGTAGCAAGGATTCAATGAAATGATGCTAAATCATTTTGGTAAGTGCTTAACTTCCTCTGACAATAGTGATCCTTTGCACAAGCTAATCTTGGTAGATCCTACTAGTTATATTGCATCTCCCTAATCCCTTGAATAGCAGAGAGACTCACCTTATTACAGCTAAGATCTGTTAGAAGTAAATGTTGATGATAATACTATATTAGTACATTCCTCATTTGTTCTTATATGTCTCTGTGTACTTAGGAAACTGTCACCTGCCTAATAGCAACCAAATTTCGTGTTACAGGTCACTGGAGGGCATTATGTTTTTGTGGGCAAGGCTGATATTCAAATACATACAACACAGTGGTCATAAGAGCCAGAGTAGGTTGAGTAGTGACTTATATCTTCCTAGGCACCATGAGGTAAAGTGATGTTTTTTGGACAGAATCAAAACCTAGAATATAAGGACTTTCTATATCTGTTACCTTGAATCGAGTTCTTAAAAATCCCTCAAAGAAGATGAAAACTAATTTCAGCATACAGGAAGCACAAAGTAAATAGCATCATACTCTGCCTAACTTTCATCTACTTTCAAATTCCTCAACAAGAAGCCTCACTCTATTTTAGTCCCTTGCCCCTTCTTACCACCTCTATTCCATTTCTGCATCTCGAGGTACATAAGATAAGGGAAGACAGGAGAAGTTAGCATTTGATTAATAGAGTAACATATAACAATGTACTAGATGAAGATGAAGTCATGTACGTGAGTTCAGCTACTCTAAGCAGAGATAAGCATGTACCACAAGTCCAGAAGTTTAATTCAAGTTCAAAGTCTATGTCATTGGAGAGAAGAGGTAGCAAACAGAGAGTGGGTTCCATGTAAGGAAGCCAGGATCAGAACCTGAGGATTCAGATACAGTGGGAGAGAATAATCAATGAGAAGATTCCAGAGAAGGATACTGGACACACTCTCCATAGTGCAGCAGATATACGCATATCCACATGAGTAATACAACGGAGTGACCACCATTGATCTACGGACAAAGGCTAGCCCTTCTCTGCCTTAGCCTTAATCATTCTGTTGAGTTTGGACAAAGATGAGTTGATATGTATGTACTGGTAGTCAACTATAGTAGAAAGAGCACCAGTTCTGAAGTTAAACGACCTAGGATTAAAATTCACCTATAATGCTCACTATCTCTATAACCTTGGGCAAGTCATGTTCTTGAGACTCGGTGTATTCATCTGTAAAGTAAAGAGGTCTAACTACCTGGCCTCTAAGTTTTGTTGCAGCTCTAAATCTAGGATCCTATAATAGTATAAAGTTTCCCCAGGTGCTGCTGCCTGATTGCAACAGAATGGCTAGAATCAAACTCATATTCCTATTTTCCTTAGGGAAATTGCTCAATCATGAACTTCAGTGACCCCTCACTTACCTCCCACTCTAATACAAGAAAACTATTGGTCTACCAACAATAATCACTATGATCTATTAATCAAACATCTCCTTAAAGTCTCTTGTCCAATATTTTCCTCAGACTGATTAGAAAAGAGGAATATGTTCAACATTGGACCCAGTGTAAACATCTGTTCTGTGTTTACTCATTCCTAACATATTGTGATTCTTTAACTTTAGTTCCACATGAAAAAAAAAATTCACCCCTTACCTATTTCTGTTACAGGATAAGGAAACCTGGCTTACTGAAAAGAACATTGGTTTTAGATCAGATAGCTTAAGTTTTAATCCCATCTCTGACACTTATTAGCTATGTGACCCTAAAAAAGTGATTTTATAGATAAAGAAATTGAGGGCCAAAGAAGTTAAGGGATTTGTGGAAAGGTCACTGAGCTAGCATTAGATCAAATATGAGAATCCAAATCTCTTCTGATCCCAAATTAGTTTCTTTTCCCACCACACTATTCTGCCTTTTATTAATTTATTTATAAAGATCAGGAAATGTTTACATTTAGATCAATCTTCATACTCATTAGAAAAATGAAGCAATAATGAACATAGCAAAAGAAAATCTCATTTCAGGTATTATATTAGAAGCAGTGGTATTGTATAGAAACATACTTTTCCTTATAATTTTATAAAATTTTATAATTTTATAAGACAAATATACCTAATTTGAATAATGCTTAAACATGCCAGTATGTTTTTTTTCTACTCACTGATGATTAAGATGCATAAAATTCAATAAAATTCAATTTAAATAAGCATTAATTGTATCTTTATTGCTAGAAAACATCTATTTCATCAAGCTAGCATTTAGGATGAAATGGTTAGTTTTTGTCTGGTTCAGCAGTTCCATCAGTATAGGGAATTTCCATGTTATGAAAAAATCCCTACGCTGATGCAGAACTGCAGCTCATTGGTATATAGTCTTACAGACCAGAGATATCAAACTCATGGTTGCATCCACCTGCAACACTTCACATTTCAGCCTGAACCAGATTAAAATGTAATTGAGGAATATTTAACAAGATAAATAAAAATATAAAAAAATATAATGTTATTATGTTTTTTCTTTTTTTAATTAATTTATTTTGAATTATCAACAATCACTTCCATAAGCTTTTGAGTTTTAAATTTTTCTTTTAACCTCTCTCCTCAAGATGGCATGCAATCTGATATAGGCTATAGATATACATTCCTATTAAACATATTTTCACATTAGTAATGCTGTAAATAAGAATTAGAACCAATAGGTAGAACCACCAGAAAGAGGAAATAAAATACAACAGAATAAAAAAAATAGCAAATAGTATGCTTTGATCTGCATTCAAACTCCACAGTTCTTTCTTCTTCATGGATAGTATTTTCCATCATGAGTCCTTTGGGCATGTCTTAGATCCTTGTATTGCTGAGAAGGATTAATTTTATCAACATTAATCATCGCACAATGTGGCTGTTATTGTGTACAACATTCTCTTGGTTCTGCTCACTTCACTCAGCATCAGACCATACAGGTCTTTCCAGGTTTTTCTCAATTTAGCTTGTTCATTATTTCTTATAGAACAATAGTATCCCATTGCATTCATATACCATAACTTGTTCAGCCATTCCCCAATTGATGGACATCCTCTCAATTTCCAATTCTTTTTCACCACAAAAGAGTTGCTATAAATATTTTTGTACATGTGGGTTCTTTTCCCATTTGTATGATCTCTTTGGGATATAGCCCTAGAAGTGCTATTGCTGGGTCAAAGGGTATGCACATTTTTATAGCCCTTTGGGCATAGTTCCAAATTGCTCTCCAAAATGGTTGGATCATTTTACAACTCCACCAACAATGCATTAGTGTTCCAATTTTCCCACATCTTCTCCAACATTTATCATTTTCCTGTTTTGTCATTTTGGCCAATCTGATAGGTGTGATGTGGTACCTCAGAGTTGTTTTGATTTGCATTTCTGTAATCAATAGTGATTTAGAACATTTTTTTCATATGACTATAGATGGTTTTAATTTCTTCATCTGAGAACTGCCTGTTCATATCCTTTGACCATTTATCAATTGGGCAATGACTTGTATTCTTATAAATTTGACTTAATTCTCTATATATTTTAGAAATGAGGCTCTTATCAGAGAGACTGGTTATAAAAATTCTTTCCCAATTTTCTACTTTCCTTCTAATCTTGGTTGCATTGGTTTTGTTTGTGCAAAAACTTTTCAGTTTAATGTAATCAAAGTTATCCATTTTGCTTTTTGTAATGTTCTCTATCTCCTATTTGGTTATGAATTCTTCTGTTCTCCATAAATTTGATAGGTAAACTATTCCTTGTTCTCCCAGTTTGCTTACAGTATCAGCCTTTCTATCTAAATCATGAACCCATTTAAACTTTATTTTGGTATATGGTGTGAGATTTTGATCTATGCCTAGTTTCTGCCATACTCTTTTCCAGTTTTCCCAGCAGTTTTTGTCAAAAAGTGAGTTCTTATCCCAGAAGCTGGGGTCTTTGGGTTTATCAAATAATAGATTACTATAGCCATTGACTACCATGTCTTGCATACTTAACCTATTCCACTGATCCACCACTCTATTTCTTAGGAAGTACCAAGCAGTTTTGATGATTGCTGCTTTCTAATACAATTTAAGATCTGGAATGTCTAGGCCACCTTCCCCTGCATTTTTTTCCATTAGTTCCCTTGATATTCTGGACCTTTTGTTCTTCCAAATGAATCTTGTTATTGGTTTTTTTTCTAACTCTATAAAATAATTTTTGGTAGTTTGATTGGTATGGCACTGAATAAGTAAATTAACTTGGGCAGAATTGTCATTTTTATTATAATATGAGGTTTTCTAAGTAAATATGAACCCAAAAGGATCCATATGTACAGTTTATTAACCAACCCCATCCTGTTTCTATTTGAGGTTGACACCACTGCTACAGATTCTTCTGGGGAATGAGCATGACTTGGACCTAGGTCTTTCTGACTTTAAAACCAGCTCTTTATCTACTCTGTCACCCTTGCCTCTCTAGATAAAGTGGTATTATGAAAAATAAAATAAAAAATTAAATGTAAATAATGTGGTATATAAATTAAAATGCAAAACAAAAGTGGTATTACATTAAAAGAAAAAGGACATATGTTTTTTGTTTGGAGCGTTATAAGTCAATTGTCTCCACTGAGATGCCACCTCCATTAAGGTCAAAATTTGCAAGGCTCCTCCACTCCTGGAGACCACAATCTGAATTGCACAGTAACTATTCAGAGTTACTTGTTATTGTTGTTTGTCCTTTGTTTTTGAAGAGGCTCAATGACATCATGGGGTGATGTCTTGACTCACTAGTGAATTGAATTTAAGTGTGGCAGAGTTGCACAAAGTCATTAGTCAAAGTCAGAACTCACTCATTCTTCCAGAGTCATCAAAGCCCAGTGACAAGACAAAAGTCAAGACAACAGGCAATGGCCCAGGATGCAGTGGATGACCATGGTATCTTCTATGTCTGACCAAGCTCTAAGCACTCCACAGTGCCTGCTTTATCTGCCTTCATGGCCATGGGAACAAATCATTCTCATTCACCCATTCCACTGGGGGAAGTCTTCACATGCTCGGGGAAAACATCCCCCTAACTCACTGATGTGTTTGAGGCCCATAAGTTACTCTCAACCCAGTTTATCCCATCTGCCAAGATGGTTTACCAGGATGTGGCTGCTGCACATGCTACAGATTCTTGGACCCACACCATAGGTAGATGGTGGCCCTAAAAAGGGCTCAGCAAGCCCTCATACCAGAGGTGCAGTCCTCCTTGAACACCCCATACATCCAACTTCTGATTAGAGCTACTACCCTAAGCTTCAGTCCTGGAAATTTCAAGGTGGACATCCAAGTAATTTGGTGTTTTTTTAAATTTCTTGAGGTTTCAACATAAAGTTCCAGGGCATGGTGGAGATATTGGAACAGATGATCAGCTTGGGCCACAGAAACCAGAGGCTGCTGAGTTTGATTTCTAGATATAACACACTATCTATCTCAGGAATGGTATTGAGTAAACTGTACACCTGAGTTAAGTCTCAGAGAGTGCCAGCCAACCCCTCAACAATTGTCTTCTTTGACATCTTTCTAACTTCTTTATATGTTACCACTCGACTGAATTACTTTCAGAAGTGAATAACCAATAGGATGAGAACAGGAATGTAAGCACCATATCATGATCAGCAAGAAAATCATATTAATTAGGTTAGCAGCAAAGATGAGATAAGGCATAACAACTTCAAGAAAGACCAGTGAGGATTAGTGCCATATCAATTTGTCCAATATGGAGCAAGTACAACTAACAAAGTCTTTGGTCAGTGATTTTGGGTCAGATTAGATAAATCAATAAATAGTTTATTTGGCAATGGAATCCAAACATAAAAAGACTTAAGAATTAAGAAGTCATGGGGCAGCTAGGTGGTGCAGTAGATAGAGCTCCAGCCTTGGAGTCAGGAGGACCTGAGTTCAAATTTTGCCTCAGACACATGACACTTACTTGCTGTGTGACCCTAGGCAAGTCACTTAACCCCAATTGCTTCACTAAAAAAAAAAGAATTAAGAAGTCAGCAAGAACAAATACAGAGACTAAAGATGAAGGAAGACTTTATAACTGAGGAAATTTGCTGATCCAATACTAGCTTCTTTAACCTCCTTGCATCCTGGTAGGAGACAGTCCCTCATAAGGATCAGTCAGCCTGATTCCTGCAAATGATGATAATTGAGAATAGCTGGCCAAGTAGACAGTTGAGAGGAAAGTAAGAGATCATTTTATCAGGTAGAATGGGGACATCTGAAAACTGTTATTCACTGCTGATGATTTCTATGGAAACATACAAGAGTGTCAGAAGAAACTTAGAAAGGATCATTAGGGATTATGAAATCTTACAAAGGAAACAGAATATGAGGGAACAAATGGTGTTTTATCGACTGCTGCATAGCACAAGTAAACACCTCAAAAAAGAAAACTGAATATGGGATGTAAACCTGTTGGATAAGAAGAGGGTATCAAATAATGGGTCTAGGTGTTTTCACCCTAGAAAATAGCATAGGATATAGAAATGAAGTCCTGTTGACCAAGGACAGAGGACATCTATTGAAGGCCATAAACAATATGCTTGCTTGGAAACTAGCTGATATGATTAAGATTACTTTAAACTAAAAAATAATGCAAAGAGATGAAAGTTTCCAGATATTGACACAAAACCATTTATTCTAGAAAGCAAAAGGTATGACATAGGAAAGAGAACAGTAGCAGAAAAAATATTTAGTAATCTACAGTAGGCAATAATGGTTAAATGGTGCAGAACTTACTATAGATGTCTTCACACCAATGCACAAAGCATGAGTAATATGCAACAGGAACTCAAGATTTTAATACTGGCTGAGAAGTATGACCTCGTAAGAGTCACTATGACTTGATTGACCTATAGGAACATGGTAATAGAGTAGAAGAAGAAAATGCTGTTCATTAGAGTCTAAAAGAGCTCAAAACTGACTCAGTCTCCAGCCTATAACAGAGTCATTAGACTCTGTTAGCATCAATGGAATAGAACATCACCTAGAAATTGGCCCCCAAGTATTTGTGGATAGAGTATGATCAAAGCTGTATATGGAGAAATGGAGAGTGGAGAATGGAAGGAGAGTTAGTGTTATTTGAGTGAATTAATTAATGAAGAATTCAGGTGAAAATCCAACAGTACTGGGAGTATATTTAGGTGACAGACCAACAGTACCGTGGGTGTGTTCAGCTGCAGATCTTACATGATTTTTATTTCTTCTATGTTGACCTTTGATTTACTGTAGTGAGCAAGGGGCAAGTGGAGGATTAAAGCAGGCTGTGGAAACAAAAATCCTTTAAACTTATGTTATCAAGATAACATAATTGAGTGTATCCTGGGTCCTAATAGATTCCCTATAGAATAATTCCATTTCTGGGAAAAGTGATGACAGATTTAATCATTGTCATATGTAGTATCCTTATAGAATAATACAATTTCTGAGAGGAATGATGACAGAAATAGTCACTGTCATATGTAGTAAAACTGAATAACATAGATCTGAGCCCCCACTGGATTTAAGCATAGAAAAAGACTACTCCTGGGAGGGGTAGTGAAAGTGTAGACAAAAGAACAAACATTAGAATATGGAGAGTGGATCGGTAATGCATGACAAAGTAAAAATATACCATGTTCTAGGGGAAGAAATTAGATAGAAGGGAAAGGAGGGATATGTACACCAATAAAATACTTTGTGCATTTTGTACACAAAAAATACAATATAATGTAATGATGTATGTACATCAATAAAATACTCTGTAAAAGCCCATAAACCTAAGTAGTGGAGAGAGAATCAAGGCAAAGATCAGAGAGAGAAACGATGGTGAAATAGCAGCAGGAATATACGACAAGCTGCTAGGGCTAGCTGGAGGGATTGAATGACAAATTCACAGCCCAGATCACAATGGGGATGTGGAAGCAAGATAGGGCTATGACAGGGGACTTCAACAATCTGGTTATCTTCTGAAGGAGTAGAACAACTGATACATTTTTTACTTGACATGCAGATAATTTCATCTTCTGGGATGTGGAAGAAACATTGAAGTATGTTGCTTCCACACTCTCTCAGATTTCATATAAGGAGAATGACAAGCATAGTCAGACATGTGTTCTAAATTTTAGAACAGGTTTAAAATAGTCCAAAATTGTGGGAGAAATGATTATTTTCTCCTATATTAATAGGATGATAATTATATATATATATATATATGAATTTATATAATAGAATTGAATTAGGACTAAGGTTTTCCCCCTTCCTTTCCTTATTTAGAAATCAGCCCCTGTAGGTTATTCAGGCAGCCATTGAAGTACAAGGCTCATAATGAGATGAAATCTTAGGCAAAACTGACCCATCTAGAAAACTCAGATCTGATCAAAAGGTAAAGAAATTTTAGTTTAGGTGAACTGATGGATTCTGGCCTATTATGTTTTACTCAGACAGGTCTCTTTTGTCCAGATTACCCTATGTGGGGTGATATGGGTATAGATAAAGTTTCTTTGACCAAGACTGAATGATCAGAGTCACATCCCCAATACCCTCATTAGAATAAGTCTACTTTTCATTATAATATTAATTCTCTCATTACTTTTTAACCAATCAGAGTTGATTGCCACTCTCAGGAACACCCATTCTTCCAAGAGCATATAGGCATTGAGTGGGTTCCATGAAGGGATTTGGCATTTGAGAGTGCTACCGACCTTTTTATTAATTATATGCTAGCATGATTAATAAAATAATTACTCAGAAACTATGCCTCTCAAACTTTTTATACATCACAATATGGATGGTTAATATCCCATAAAAATAATGTGGTATTTATATAATGTTTTATAGTTTATAATATATACATAATGTGCGCATGTATATGTGTATATATAGCTCATTTGTTACAGCACTCCTGTGATAGGCATTATTATTCCCATTTTACAGATGAGAAAAATAAGGATCAGAGAAGTTAAGTTACCTGACCACTTGATTAAGCAGTGACTTAAACCTGTTTCTCCAATATACTTTGGATTGTACAATTCTGCCTCTCATCTCAGAATCTGAAATTCTCAAAACAAGTACAGAAGAGAGGGATAAGAGGCTTTCAAGAAAAAAAAAATTCTAGGGAGGTGTCATAATTTATTCTGAAGAAAAAGAAAGAGATTAATGCTTCTCTAAATAGGAGCTCATTAACCAGGATTTTAAAAAGATAAGCCCAAGAAATAGAAAGAAAGGCAGGTAACTGATTATAAATATATTATATAAATATAAATAAATTACAAATATAAAAGAGCAGCAAGGTCCTGTAAGAATAGGGTTAAGAAGACTAAGACCTAATATGAACTGAGGCTTTACAATAAAGAGGATAGGGGACAGACCTGCGGTTTTATTAATATAGTGGACTCCCAAGTGAGAAAACTCCCTCTACCAATGAAGCTTAGCATCTTCACTGCATTTAGTGTCAGAGAGTTGCCAATGTACTAGAAAATTAAATGATCTGTCCATTGTCACATAGCCCATATGTATCTGAATCAGGATTTGAATCTAAGTCTTGGCTGTTCCAAAGCCAGCTCTCTACCCACTACACCATACTTCTCTTCTCTTCTCTCAGTAAATGCTAAGAAAATTAATTTTAAAAATCTCAGAGATTTTTAGATTTGTTGGGGTTAAGAAGAATATGGAAAAAAGAGTAAGCCTCCATGCTTGGGGTGGATAGAGATTTAAAGAATCATGAGAACAGGAAAAATTCCAAAATTTCCTCTGAGTCCCTCAGTGTCTCATCCACCCACCCACCCACCATTGTCCAGCAGAGAAAATCACAGGGGTTAAATGCACGCCTTTAAGCAAAGAAGAAAGGTAATAGAAAAGATCAAATGATATAAGTTTAGGGCAATAGATACAAAAGGCACTAAGTGCTAACTCTACTCCAATCCAGGACAATCCTTTCAACAGCTCACTCCTGGGAGTCAGATCCCCAGTTTTTAATTGTATCCTATCTAGCTCTTTACACTCTTTGTTTGAGAAGGTCAGCACCACAACCCGCAGCTTGTTATCTCCACGTAAGGGTCACTGGAGAACAGTGAGTTTTTATAGACTAAAGAGTTCAATCTCTTCCAAAAAAATCATTATGTAGTTCCGCTGTTATGATAGATTCCACACCCTCCAGGGAAAAAATGAGTACTTATAAAATACCCAAACAATACCCAACTGATGGGCCATTTCTTTACACCTACCACTTTAGGCTTCAAAAGCCTCTTATAACTTTCCCCTGTTTATTTGTTTTCCTAGAACTGCTGGTAATAAGATCCCTAAGAAACCTAAAAAAGACTTATGTGCTTTTTGGACAGGGAACAGGAAAGGAGAAATAGAAACTTTTCTACAGGGATCCTGGGGAGAGAAGTGGGAAAAAAGCAGTGGTGATAGAGGATTAAGAAAGAGGGCAGGCAAAACCCTGAAGTTCCCCAAGAGAAGAAATCAGGACCTGGAGAGCTGGCCTGGCACAGAAAATTATCTTGGTTTTTCAAATAGGCATGAAGGAGGGCGTACACAGCATAATGAAATGTGAGCAAAACTGGAGGATGAGGATGAACAGTGAAATAGGAATCTCACTGGAAACCAAGGTCTCCTGATATCAGCAATACCCCAACCTTTCCCCCATAGTTAGAATCCTAACCTTGCCAGTCTTTCCAATGCCTTCTTCTAAGCCTGCTTTATCTCTCCAATAATCCTCAGCTCCAAAGGGAAACCCTAGTCTTTGTGAAGATACAAAGACCCTGACACTCTAGTGCAGTGTTCTCAAAGTTTTGGTCTCAAATCCTCTTTATAATCTTAAAAATTATTGAGGACCGGCAAAGTCTTTGGTTTGTATGGGGTTTTTATCTATCAGTATTTACCATTTAGAAATGAAAACGTCTCAGTATTACCATAAAAAATGGTTTCGAACTCAAAGACCCAAGAAAGAAAGGGTCTTGGGGGTACCCAGGGGTCTACAGAACAAATTTGAGAACCACTGCTTTAGTCTAGACAATTTAAAGGGAATAATATTATATTCACCAGCAAAAAAGGAAAGGAAGACTTACTTTAGAGTATCCCAAAGCAACATGATACAATGTCCTTAAGGTACTAGAACATAAAATAGTTTAACAATCTAGGCAACTAGGTGGCAGAGTACACTTGGAGTTAGGAAGACCTAAGTTCAAATCCCACTTCAGACTCTTTCTAGCTATGTGACTTTGGGCAAGTCACTTAATCTATTTCAGCCTCAGTTTCTCCATCTGTAAAATAGGGATAATATGTGAAAAAGATAAAAAGATACAGAAGAAAGTGCTCTGCAAACCTTAAATCACTATATAAATGCTAGCTATTATCTAGACAAAGTAAGTAAACAGATCCAGAAGAATGATATATATAATTATAAAAACATTGTAAACATAAACAATTTTCAAAGACTTAGAACTCTGATCAATGCAATAACCAACTGTGATTCCAAAGGGAGCTACAGAGAAATGGACTCAGGATGCAGAATGAGATCATATGGGTAAACATATACACACACACACACAGATATTTATATCTATGTGTGTATATATATATATATTTGTACACATAATATTTTTCTTGAGTATGCATATTTATTACAAAGGTTTTCTTCTTCTTTTTTCCAATGAGAGAGAGAAGGTGGAAGGAGGAGAAAATAAATGCTTGTTAATTTTTTTCATTTTTTTTTTGAGTCTTTTTTTTTTTTGCATGAGGCAATTGCCCAGTGTCACACAGCTAGTAAGTCTGAGGCCACATTTGAACTCAGGTCCTCCTGACTCCAAAGCCAGAGCTCTTTCCACTGCCCCACCTAGCTGCCCCTATAAATGCTTGTTAATTGAAAAAAAATTTTTTTTATTCTAAAAGAAAAAGAAATGACGCATGGGGCAGGTATAGGATAGAATGCGTCTCGAGGAAACATTAACCTACATTTTACTTATATACCCACAGGAGGGCACTGCTTCCCAGCAAGACATACTAACTCAACCAATGTTTCTGTGTTTATCTGCCCAGGCTTATACCTCAAGGATCCATTGACCATATTCTCTACTCTTGCCTCAGCTGTTGTGATTTTAAGAGGACAGAATATTAGAAGCGACATTAGAGATCATCTTATCCAACTCATTTTGCAATTAAGGAAACTGATATCCAGAAATATAACTTGCCCAGGGTCACACATGCGCTAAAGGACAGAAGTAAGAACCTCTGACTTCACATCCAATGTCTTCCATTACATCATGTCACCCCCATTGAGCAAAGACATTTAACGATTATCTTATGCTTAGGTTGGGATGACTTTTTATTTTGATTTCCCTCAGGGAATCCAATTTTGTTCATTCTAGTACAAGCAAAACCCCTAATTTTCAAGAGGAATGACTGGAGCTTGAGTGACTCTGACATATCCAGGCATGGCACTCTCTCAGACAGACCTCTGCTGAGGCCAAACTATATTTTTGAGACAGGTACACTCACTCCTCCCCTGATATGTCCAGTATCCCAATCTAAGCTCAAAGATCATTCTGTAATTGATTCAGATAAAGGCCTAATAAAAATAACAAATGGTTTTTAGTTGAATAGAGTAGAAATTAAAACCCCTTGTGCCTATGAAAACTCTTAATTGCAAGCAGCAGACTTGGTTCTGTACTGCTTACAAAGAAAAACAGATAAGTAAAAACAACTTTGTTTTCTCAAAATTATCATTCACTCCCCCCCACATCCAATAATCTTCATTCTCTTACTATTTTGTGGGAAGTATATCTTAGTGGAAAGCGTATCCTATCTGGAATCAAAGGACCTGGCTCAGAAACTCAGTTGCTTTAAAGCTGTATGTGACCTTGGACAAGTTACTTAACCTCTTCTAGCCTCTGTTTTCTCATCTGTAAAATGAAAAGGTTGGATGTGATGACCTCCAAGGTCCTTTCCAACTCTAAGTCTATGATTCTCACTTCTGAGATCTGATCATACACACATAGGGAGTGAAAGGTGGATTTTCAAGTCCTGAGGAACACAGGAGTGATCTAGAGTATGTCCAGCCCTGAGAGCGGAAATTCATTCTCCTTCCCAAAACAGAAATTAACTACGTTGTTATCTCCAGGGTGAAAGATAAACCCCCATTCTGTTGCCCCAGACTTCTAAGAGTAGGATTAAGGTTAGGGTTAGTGTAATTGGAAAATGAGGAGGAAAAAAGTCCAAAAAAATGGTAAGTCACGATTTCTGAAAATGTTTCTGCTCTTGGACATGGTGATACCTTTTCTTTCTCCCAGGCTGGAAATGCCTCCTAATCTCCACCTTGTGCTTCTAATGAATGAAACTCCATCCTGTTATGTGATGCTGTAGAAAGAAGGCTGGATTCAGAATCAGAAGACCTGGGAACAAATCTCAAACTCTTCCTGTTATTAACTGTGTGACTTCGGGTAAGACATTTCACTTTGCTGAGCCTCACTTTTCCTACTTGTAAAATGAGAGTGGTTGGTAGCAAAGGTGTCTTCCAACTATAAAGTTCTAACACTATGATACATAACTTTGCCTCAAAATGGAATTCCACCAACATCAGTCACATCTTTCCGAAACAGAGAGCTAGTTAGTGGAAATGACTTTCCACTTTTGAGAACACCAAAAAGTGACACATAAAGGGAGGGATATTAACATGTTACCCAGAAAATCACAACAAATAAATGACACAGTTTGAGTAACCATGCCCAGAATTAGATTCAAATTTATGGTTTCCTAACCATTCCATTCATTTGGTGGAGCCCTTAAATGGCCAAGTGGGGATGTGAACCTAGGTCCTCTGCTTACTAACCCAGCATTCTTTCTACTGCAGGTGGGAAACCATTGAGTTAGATCACATAAGAAGGCAGAACATACTGAGGATAGGAAGGGGACTGAGCAGAGTTTGAAGATAAGTTTCAGACCACAGACAGGTATGAGATGTCTCTATTTGGTATATATTAAGGGCAGAGGTAGAATGCATATGCAAATGTTTTTATATATGTGTGTATATGTATGTATATGTATATATGCACAGAGACACACATATGCACACATATAACTATGTATGCACATGTGTGCACGTATCTACATACACATACAAATATAGGCATACATATATCAATAATACATGTACATACATATTTATATACCTATATCTGTGTAGATATTCAGATATGTGTACTATATAGATATATTATGCATACACATGCATGTATACACATTTACATGTGCATATGTATATGTGTGTATATGTGTTGTTTTATACATAAATATATACTTTTTCCTGGCTTACAGCTTTGAAAGAAGACACAGGAGGTTTCAGGACAAATGTGCATGCATGTGTGCATGCATGTGTGCATGCATATTTACATATACACCTACATACACACATATGTTGTATGTACATACATATATAAATGTACACATGTGTGTGTATATTATCTATATGTACATATATATCTTGATATATGCACACACATATTTATGTGTGTATGCATACACACATATATATATTTATATGCAGATATCTATATATGAAACATAGATGCCAAGGTCAAGCAAGCACTAGATTGGGAGTAAGAGATCATGGGAATGAAACCTGGCTTCATTACTTGCCATCAACATTAACAGTGGGCAAAGCCCTCCTCCTTCTTGGATCTTAGTTCCCTCATCCATAAAATGTGGGAGATGGACTAGATAATCCCCAAAGCCTTTCCAGCTCTAAAACCTATGATAAGCTGAGTTCTGACTTTAGGAGCTTATAAGTCACAGAACTGACTGAGAGACCCTTGGGGCTGTTCTTTCTGAGTGTGTCTGACACCTCAGAGGCCCCGTGAGCTTCAAACAGCAGCTAGAACCCTTCAAAGCACACCCAGAGGCTTTGGGGTCAAAAGACATCACAGTGGGAGAGTTCTTAGGTAGAGAGAGAGGAGGTACACTTGACATCATTGTTCCTCTTCGAAAACGAAGAATGAACAACAGAGAGAGAGGAACCATGAAGAGACCACTGGGAACTTCCTTCTGGTTCATCTGGCTCCAGATTTGTTGTGAGTTAGGGATGCGCTTCAAGAAGAAATTAAATGGCTTCAGTTAGAAAAACAGTGGGGAGAAAGCTCAGAAAGGCACCCAGGCTTTTAGTGCTCTTAATGGGTCCAGAATATCTTCACAGGCTTAGAAAAGAAGCAGCATGATACAGGGGAAAGGGCACTGGCCATGCAGTCAGAGGGTCTGGGTTCAAACCCTGCATCTGACACTGCTTGTAGGACCTTAGGTGGGTCACTTAAACTCCTTGGGCCACAGGTTTTCTCTTCTTTAAAATGGGAGGAGGAAGGGAAGGGCTAACTGAACCTCAGAGACCCCTTCCAAACCTGGAGCTATGATGATATAGAAAAGCTGCAGTGATTCTCCACTGACCTGTGTCCATTCTCTTTCTCTCACCAGGGGTGAGAGGGCAGGTGAAGGTGGATCAGAGTCCTCAAGTCCTGAGCCTCCAGGAGGGAGAGGACTTCATGCTGAGGTGCAACTACTCATCTACTGTGACCACCTTACAATGGTTCAAACAGAAACCTGGAGAAGGCCTCATCTTCCTATTTTTCTTGACTGGTGAGACACAAAAGAAAGGAAATTTAAAAGCCTCGATCAATACAAAGGAACGGCAGAGCTCCCTGCATATCAAAGCCTCCCAGCCCAGAGACTCGGGCACTTACCTCTGTGCTATTCAGGCACAGTGCTCCCCAGGCATCTGTTGTCTGTACATAAACACAGCACCTGGGGAATGGGCCACATTCCCCAGGGGTGGTGCAATAAAGTGCATAGATCAAGACTCCACAATATTTACACAATCCCATAACTTTCTTGGTTCAGATTGATGGTAATGTATCCCAGTCTGGGACCCTGGGATTGGATGTCTGCCTCTGACTTTCAGCTTATCTCTAGACTCCTTACTCTATTTTAAAACTGAAATGCAGAAACAGGTCTGCTATAGTGGGTACCTGAAAACCAGCGGGACCACCCCACTAAGCTATTAAATCAGGCTCAGAGAGAGGGATCAGCAATGGAGAGAGAATAATGGGAACTTTAATTTCTTTTGTAACCCTGAATTTAGGCCTTGTTCATTTACATAAGATTCTCCTTGTTGGTGGAGAGAATAATTACTCAACTAGTAACTGCATGAGGGACAGAGTTATCAAGAGCTTGAGAGAAAAAAGTCTTTCTCCCAGCTTCCATCTTTGGGAGAAGACATATGAGGTTCCAGGATCTCTGGAGAGAGAGAGAAAAGACTTTGGGAATTAGCAGATATGTCCCTGGCCTACTAAATAAAATTGAAATCACTTATCCTACCCAAGGCTCTCTATATTACTATCCCAGCCTTATCTTCTACTGTTTCCCTACAGAAATTGTTGGCTCCAACCAAATTGATCTTTTAGCTATTTCCTAAATACAACTCTCATTTTTTTTATTTCCCCAGCTTTGCTCTTGATGTTCCCTCCAATTTCAATGTCCTCCTCCCTCCATCCTCCCTCATTTCCATATCATTACAATAGTAATCCTTCAAGATTAATTCAAATGTCAACTTCTCAGTGAAGCCTTTGATAGTCACCACCCAATTTAATCTCTCCCCCTTCTGAATTCCAATAATATAGGGTCCAATAAAATAACATATGTACAGAGTTTTACAAACCTTAAAGCTCTATATGCATGCTAATTATCATGGAGTGAATTCCAAACTCCTTGGAACATTGAATAATCAGTCTCCACCAATGAGGAGAGTTTTATTCAAATGAGCTTTGAGCCCATGGTTACAGCAGTATGCTGTTTCTATCCAGGCAAGAAGTTTGGGAAATAGGTTTCTGCATTTGGCAGCCAACAAGCTAAATTGTCAGTCTTGCCTCTGAGTCCAAGAAAAAGAGAAAAGCACGAGGGGAATATATCACTTTAGAGATTGGAGATCTGGCCTCAAGATGGCAATGTTTCCATTTCCCTTCACAGCCCACATGTGGAGGTGGGGGGAGTGGGTAATGAAGGCTGTTTATGATTGGCTGAAAGGTATTAAGTATTTCCTATGTTTTCTAGAGCAAAAGCAGCATAACTGAAACCTCAGAGTCCTCAATCAAGACATTGGGCATAAAACCAAATCCTATTATTGTAATTATCTTATTACCCCCAAACTAAATTGTACTGATCCCAGGCAGAAAGAAGAATGGTGAAGCTCCTAAGATTCTCATTAGTGCTTCTGTGGTTTCAACTTGCCTGTGAGTTGAGTAGATGCTAGAAATTGGAATAAAGTCTGGAGGGACATTCCCTTCAAAACTGAAGGGCAGAAGCAACGCCCAATCCGTTTTATCTGGGAGGACACTTGCAGAAGATTAGAAAGAAAATATAGCTTAAGAAAATTGATACCTGATGACCAGTCTCTTCCTGTCTTTCTGAACAGGGGTGAGTGGCCAGAAGAAGGTGGAGCAGATTCCGCAGTCCCTGAGTTTGCAAGAAGGAGAGAATGTCACCATAAAGTGCAATTACTCATTTACCGAAAACAGTCTACAGTGGTTCAGACAGGATCCTCAGGAAGGTATTGTCTCCTTATTTGTACTGACTATAGGGGTGAAGAAGAAAGGAAGATTTGGAGCCTCAATCACCTCCAAAGAACGGCACAGCTTCTTACACATCACCAACTCCAAGCCTGAAGACTCAGGCACCTACCTGTGCGCTGTGGAGGCACAGTGGGCCCCAGGCACCTGCAAACTGTGCATAAAACCTCCAGTTAGGGTCTTAGCCATACGCCCTATTACAGGGTGACACAATATCAGGATGTTTACAATGTCTTATCTTTCAGAGTGTATCATGAAAGCATTGGCAGTCTAACGTCATTTTTAGAATCTCCTTTGGAAATTAGACTATGGTTTCCAGTCCTACCCCACAATTTCAGTTACTTTCCAAGCTGTAGGGAGTAAGGGAAGAGTAAAGATTTCTGAAAGACAGGGAAAGCGAAAGTCCCATGACTGGCTCACTCAGTTCAGGCCATGTGAGAGGCTGGAAACTTGTTGAGTAAAGGGAGAGTAAGAGACTTAAAAAGTTTTGGATACTCATGGCTCAAACGGTACACTGGCTTTCAGGTCAGGCAGACCAGATTCAGTCCTGGGACCCCAAAGAACAGAATTAGGCTCCCTTTTTTATTCTTCATACTCTCTAGTTCATCATTTCCCAATACTAGGGAAAATATCTTGCGTAAACTTAGGTAGGTTCATGTCTAGGATTTCCCCTAGGAGAAATTAACAAATGTTCCTTCTAGAAAAATTACTCATGGTAAAAAATAGTAGGTATCAAGGATAGGATAGCTATTTATTTCCTCCACCACAAAAAGAAACACAAAAGGATTCATAAGCATATGTAATCAAATACATAAAAAATGAAACAGTAACTCATAACTTCAGTTATACTCTCCCAGAAGGCAAAGACTTACTAGAGACTTTTCAACTGCTCAACAAATTCCATTTCACCTTGATCTTCAGCGGCCAGGCAGCAATTAACTCAAGGATCATATCTTCTGACCAGCCAGGATCAACCTTCGGGTCATAGTTATCTTCTGTTTTCAGAAAGATACAGCTATAAAAAAGCATTTCTCACTGGGCAACTAGCACCTGGACCTCACAATAACTCTGGATCTCAAACTCATGAGGTATAGCTAAGATCATCCGTCTCAGCTTGCTGTTGTTCAAGGAAAGAGATATAAAGCAGAAGAGGCAATTATAGTCTTGAGATCTAGTCACAGGAAAGTTCATGGACTTGCTTCATGGATGTGTAACTGCCATAGCCATACCTGGGGAGTGGGAGGAAAACACCATTCCCCTTGCTAGAAGTATGAAGGAGAAAGAAGAGCTTTCAGAGCCCCAAACCACACACGTAAAAGACAAGTAGAGAGAGAAGGGGGAAGATTTTGTCCATTTAGAGACTGCTGAGTGGATGACTCTTCCTGGTTCATTTGTCAATCTTATTTGGATTCTCTCCTCTTCCTCTTCTCCATCACCAGAACCCACCAGGAATGCTGGTCACACATGTCCTTTAACAAAAGACCAAAGCACACGTGTCCCCAAAAGTGACCTGCATGCATGCCCAAACTTATCTCCTCTTGGTAAATCTGTTTCAATAAATTAAGCTGTTTTCCCACAGATTAGCTGCCATTTTTTCTTTCATTCCATCTTAGATCCAGATATTATTGGCTTAGAAAGAGGTCCAAACTTAAATTTTTTTAAATCAACAATATCATTTGATAAAACAAGTTATGATAGATGGGTGGGGGAAATGCCAATATTATTTATTAATATTATTTTAACTTAAAAACAATTCTCCCTGTATTCTAAAATTATTTTTTAAAAATCTGCCTGTCAGACTACATATTCATTCTAAACAGAGAGTATGACTCTTTACTCCCTTCCCAGGAAGAGAAAAATGCAAATCTCTATTGCCATTAGGAGGAAACAGATGTGGGGGTTTTATGCTTCCCAGGTGGTTCTGGGGAGGAAAAGAAAAGTTTTTACCTGCAGGCCAACCTTTTGATGACAAACCTTTTGGAAATTAACCAAACTGGTCCTTGGACTAAAGATGCTCAGTCTCTATCTAGGCCCCAAACAAAAGCTTTTCCATCTTACTAGGACCTGCCAACACTTGGGCTTCACTGACCCAACTTTTAATAACCCAGGATAACCTGCATTCTATGATGAGCCATTAGAGTAAAATGTTAGTGTAATGTAGCTATACATATTTAAGTAAAAGTGAGAATTAGTGCTAATCTCTTGTGTCTTGTAGCACAGGCTGCGATTCTCTACCACCATCTGGTAAGTTTCAGAGAACTTTCTAAAAAGGGAAATTTAAACTCTCTGAAGTGGTAGAATTGCAAATCAACCACCACAGTGATGACAATTTTGTGACATTCTCAGCAATGCATTGCTAATATCAACACTCTGTTAAATATTCAGTTAATATTTGCAAAGTCCAACAAATTTTTGCTCATCAAAGTCATGGAATGTCAGATTTGGAGGTCATCTAGCTCCTTTCTCTACTTAAAAACTTTCTTTTGAGATTTTCTAGTCCATCCCTTTACCTCATACATAATTCTATAATATCCCTGACAAATGATTATCCAACTTCTACTTGAGTGCCTTCAGGAATAGGGATCTCACTACATAACCAAGTAGCCAGGAAAAATTCATTGTCAGGAGATGAGGGGTCTTATTCAAGGTACACTAAGGAGGTCAGTGTCACTGGATGTGGATATGAGTAATGTGTAAAAATACTGAAACTTTTATTCTTGCCTGTTTTCCTTGCTTAGGCCAACCTCTCTACATGTATCTTTAGTCCCACCACCTCTTCTCTCTAGCAGATTGCATTGGCTTTCATCCCTTCTCTCTTTCTAATATCCAACATCTTTCTAGCTACTGGTTCCCACCTTATTCCCTACAAGCACATCCAACTCTCCTCCATCTTAAAAAAAAACCTTTACTAGTTCCTACTATTCCCCATTAGTTACCGTGCTATATTCTACCCCCTCTCAGCCAAAACCACAGAAAAGCCAAGTATAATGACAAAAACATCAGTTAGTTCTTCCCATCACTCATTTACAAATTCATCATCATCATTGATTCCTTACTCATCTCACCGGTCCAACTAGTTGCCAAAATTGGGCATTTCTGGATCCCCCATAATTTCTCTTCCATATGTACTCTTCTTTGTATTCATACTTACCACACTAGTTTGGGACCTCAAAATCTCTCACCTGTATCATTGCAAAAGATATCCTGGTCACAAGGATATCCCTATTCTGATGCATTCTCCATACAGTTAACAAAGTGATTTTCCTAAACACAGTTCTGATCATGTCACCAACCCTCCCCCCAAAAAATTTGATTTACTTTTTATTACCTCTAAGATCAAATATGAACTCCTCTGTTTGATTCTTAAAATTCTTCACAGATTGGCCCCTTTCTACCTTTCTAGTCTCCTTGATGCATTATATATTCTACAATCCAGCCATATTGGCTTGCTGGCCATTCTTGACATATAATACTCCATCTCTCACTTTTATGCCCTTTTATTGATTAACCTTCTCCCCACCCTCACCTATGTCTCTTAGAGGACCTGGATTTTTTTAAGACTCAATTCAATCGCCACCTTCTGCAGGAGGCTTTTCTTATTCCATTCCCCAGTATCCTATCTGCTGGTGCCTTCCTATCCAAGGATACTTTTTGTCTGCTTTGCATTTATCTTGTATATACTTAGGTAGTGTAACCGTGGAATGGTCTTGATTCCCTTCTCTCTTGGCTCTCATGTGAACCTTCACTCATGCTGGCAGGTCAGAGGATCCCAGATGAGATCACCCACATTGCTACAACTTATTCTCAAGTTTCTAGGGTAACTTTGGTGTGGGGAAGGTATACGTCTATTACTCAGAATGTAAGTCCTGAGTCCCCACTGATATTCTTATTTAACAATCAGCCAAGAAGGTAGTTTCTGATTCCATCTATAAAACCAGTGTGATCAATGGAGCAGCCTCTCTATTCATCTTTCCAAATAGAGTACCGGACCCTTCCCCAGCCCTGGTTCACGCTGGGACACACTATTATATACTATTGTACTTTGCAGGGCATGCAGTGTGCCAGAAAAGAACTGTATGTAGTATCTCCTTGACTTTGGTTGAGACAGAAGCCTAAAGAGACATAGAACAAGAAGACTATAGGTTACACTGGATCAATCAGTCAAAACCCATTTATTAAGTGCCTATTACGTGGTGGGCACAGCGTTAGGCATTGTACATAAGAGACAAAAAATTAAACAGTCCTTGCCCTCAATGAGCTTACTTTATATGGGGGGAGGGCAACATGTTTATGTAAAAATTAAATACAAAATATATACAAATTAAATACTAAATAACTTGGGAGAGAAACACTGGAAATTGGAAGATCAGTGAAGTCTCCTTGTAGTACTTGAACTATATGGTGGGATTGTGCTATTACCCTGTGCTCTCAGTGTTGAAGATAAGCTGTCTCCATAAAGAGGTGAGAACAGCTCCCTAAATATTAAAAAGGTCCCCAATTCCTGGAAGCATGTCTACCTGAGGAAAGGAAGGAGAAAGGGAGTGACTTGTATTACATCACCCAGTATTCGCCCATTTTTCTTTTATCTCCCTTTACAACCGTCTAAACTTGCTTATCTTTTATGTCATGACATTACCACATTGGTAATGCAATAGTAGTCCCTGAAGCCCCAAAGCTCATCATTTTTATTTATAAATTAATTTGTCCCAAGTAATAATAAGCCTGAATACTTTTGAAGTATAACTGTCAACTATAACTTGACAGTTTTTATTAGGTATGTCTGTGACACATAGACTATTATTACAAAATTTCACAGAATTAAGGAGTTGAAAGGGACCTCAGAGACCATCTTGTCTATTACCCTTAAGCAATTATCTCTTCTCCAACAACCGTAACTAGTGGTCATTCAACCTTTATGTGAAGACCTTCAGTGAGGGGAAATCTATTACATTCCTATTCAGCCTCTTCTCAAAGTAGAAATTGTTCCTTATACCAAATGTGAGTCTGCCTCTCTGCAGCTTCTACCCACTGATCCTAGCTTACCAAAGGGGTGTCAGTTAACACAAACCAAATATAAAAGCCTGATTTTGGAACCAGATCAAATTTAAGTATAATTATAACAAAATAAGGCATAAGGTATGAGCCTGGTCAGGCTGATGCATTAACACAAAGTCTGTAAATTCTTCACTTTATTTGTTACTATGTTGTTACAAATATTTCAGTTGTGTTAAACATCCTTATGATCTCATGTCACTTTCTAATAGTGAAGCCCTAGCAATGTTGTGATCTTACTCATTTTGGCACCCAAAATACTGTCCCTTTGAGCTTGAGGTTCCCACTAATCACTCCATGCTTCCTTTTCCTAACAGAGAAAATCATGTTCTGCTTTTGAGATGCTCCAATTCATGCACTTTCCTTCCTCTTTGAAAGCATTGTTATGAGTATTAATCTGTATTCTCTTGGGGATTTTTGTCTTCATTATATTCAAATCAATATGTTTTGTTTGAGATGCTGATTTTTATATAGTCATCCAAAATTAATTTTTGAATGATGGACATTTTTACCATATGCTAGAATGTGGTTTTTAAACCACACTTGATTATTAGCAATGAAAATTAAGTCCCTATTTAACAATTTGTTATTCTATACATTCATGTTTTATTATATTAGAGATGGGTCCTGGTAATTCTCTTATTTTCTATTCTTAATCTGTCCCTGGTGAGTCAGAGAAATGAAATGAGCTAAAAAATAAGATGAAACAATGGGGATTGTTATTTGTAACACTGCTAAAAGTTCTGTGGGAGAAGTTAGAATTATTTATTAAAATCAGATTATTAGTGGATTATTGGTATATTTCCCTCCATAACCCACAAAAATAAAGAATAACTTCTTATAGCAAGGTTTATAGATTCATAATATGGAGAAGTAGGAATAAAGAGCAGAGAGGTTATTTGAATCCCATTTCTGTCCTTATTTCATGTGTGAACTCAGGCCATTCACTTTATTTCTATCTGCAGAACACTAATTAAAGTGGGAAAACTGTGATTTTGCCCAAAGATGTAAACATTTCTACCAGGTTAGTTTCCAAAGCATCTCTAATGCTCCCTGGGTTGTTTCCTGGGGTTTTCCCCCAAGGATGCCAGTGTCACAGGGTCTCTATCTCCTCATCATAGGATCAATATTGGGACCTCTCCTTACCATAGTAAATTTAAAGGTATGTATAATACAGCTTGCCCCCAATACCACATTATGCTGCTTGCTAGACCTAAGAACTAAAATTGTTAGTTATAGCTCATGTTTACAGGTCTCTTGGCCTTCATTTCCTCATCTGTAAAATGGTGTATCTGAAGTAGATGATATCTAAGGTCCTTTTAAGTTCTAGCTAACATGGAGGAAAAATTCCTCATAAGTTTCTAATATGAATTCATATGGAGAACCTTCTCACTTGTGGGTCCCCAGAAAACTACCCTAGGTTCAAGGCACTCTATAAGTCAGCACCATAGTTCCACCAATATGTTTCCCTTACAAGCCAATCAGAGGACATATTAATTCAAAGCAATAGACAATTTATTAAACAACATAACAAAAAAAAGAGACAGTTAAAGATTCCACTCCTCTGCGCACAAACAAAATGGTTACATTCTCCCATAGATGATCAAACCACCAGTGACAAGAACATGCATGCAGAGGACATTTGTGAAAAAGAAACACGTGTCTTGGGCACAATCATGTGTGGAGAATGTTACCTCTTTTTCCACCGAATTGCTAATGTGCTCTGGTGATGGCATCATACCGCTTTCTACAGGATATGATTTGATGCATCATGTCCACTGGATATCTCATCTAGTCTTTGGGTTTATTGAGCTGCTTTCTGTTAGTATCTTCTGGGCATCAATTATTTAGCCACTTCAGGATCAGTTGTCTGTTTCCCTCTCACCTTTTGGTCTTTCCTTCTCATCTCTTTAATCCACTCATTTATGAAGTTCTGCTAATTCTGATTTCCTAATATCTCTCCCATCAACCCTTTCCTCCCTATTTTCTCATCCGCTATGCTAGGGCAGGCACTTATTACCTACTGCTTAAATTATTGCAAAAGTCTCCTCACCAGCTTTCCCACCTTTTCTTGTCTTCCTCATCTAATCTTTATGCTAATCCTTTATACTGTGTATCAAACTTTTCTTCCTTATGCATAGATCTGGTCATGTCACACCTGTTCAAAACACTTTAGCAACTCTTTTTTTGCCTCAAATAAAATTAAAAAAAATTACAATATTGCATTAAAGTGTCTTCACAAAATGTCACCACCTTGCCTTTTCAGTTTTATAGTATGCTCCCATCCATATAGTCAACACTACAGCTAAAGAAGAAAGCTTGCCATTCCTTTTACATTACATTCTCTTTTCTGAATCTGTACCTTTGACCACATTATTTCCCATAACTAGAATGCTTTCCTTTTTCCAATACAGTGTCACCTAAAGAATTCCTTCATGTCTCTTAAATTCCAGTTTATTTGCTGACTCTTCAGCAAATGATTCATTTCTGATCGCTCAATCACATCAGAATTCATCTGATCACTCAATCACTAATAATCTCAGAGATCATGAAGATTGTTGATAGACTTGTGTTTGCATCTCTCTTACATGCATTATATTACATTATTCTCATATCTTATTCTGTATTATGACAATTCAAGCATATAATAATATCTTCTTATTAGACCTTTCTAAATCCTAAGAGGAGAAAAATCAGAGTCACACTTTGAATCTCTCCTAGTACCTGGTGTATGCTCTGCATACAATCCTTTAAAAATGTTTGTTGAATTAAATTGAACTTGAGACCAGCTCCCAAATACATGCATATATACATACATACACATATTACATATGTGCCATATTCAAATAGATTTCCAAGTACTGGGACCCAAATTAGTAATGCTTAGCACATATAAGGTTATCTGTCTCTTCTTTGATTGAAGGCTATTCACATACATATATGTTGTTGAAGATAAGAAACTGACCTTATTCTCCCAAACTGCCTTTAGCTGAAGCAAAGTCATCACCATCAAAAAAGAAAGGAATTTTGTCTCCTGACTAAATCACAAACCACTTACTTTCAGAATATTCTGACATATTCTCAACCTATGTAATTTAGAGGAAATCAAATTTCTTAGAGGAAAATTGGAGAAAATGAAAGAGAAATGGATCATCTATTCAACATTTCATAATCTGGCACTAGTGTGTGTTTATAACTTTTTTTAAAAAAAAGTCAAAGATGTTAAGTGTAACTCTGGATCAAAAGGTACGTCTTAAAAGGGAAGTCTATCCAGGATCTACCAAATTCAGATTAGATTCCAGGGAACATCATTAGGAATTTTGTGGATGAGTTTGGAAGATTTTCTGATTCAGTAACAGGGATTTCTATTGGGATGGCAATTCCCTGAGGACAGGTGTCATGTCTTCTATTTGTTTCATATGATGAGGGGCTTCATCATGTGTGGAAACCTGGGAGATATCCATGATGAATATGATAATGACAGAGGAGAGTCAGCAAAGAGACAAAGGGGGGAACACCTCTCCACTCAGAAGCAGGATCTGATGAGATTCCCTTCATGTCTTTTATTGTCTTTTTCAAAAGGTGACATGCAATGACAGGAAGAGCCCTCAAGACTTCTAGGAGCCAAGATGGGGGAGTAAGCAGCAAATTGTCATAACTTTCCCATATTTATCTCCAAACAACCATAAAATAGTACCCCAAAACAAATCCTGGAACAGCAGAACCAGAAAAAAAGGTGGGGTAAAACAATCTTTGAGCTCAAGAAACTCAGAAGATCAGCAAGAAAGGACTGTCTCACTCAGGTAAAAGAGTAGTGCAGTCCAGGACAGAAAGCTTCCCAGCAAGCCAGCCATAAGCCCCACTTCAGCAAACCAGTGGGAGATTCTGAGCCCCAGTGCAGTGGAGCAGGCACATACCAACACCAGGACCCCACATATGCTTCAACATAGACAGGAAAATTGGCAAAGTCCAGCTCTGAGAACTGCCACACACTTCAGCATAGCCCTGGGCAAACAGGCAGCCACCAACAGCCAGACTACCACCTACTTCCCCAGAAAAATGCAGAAACACCTCACCAGCCTCAGTACATGCCAGATAACAAGACTAGGACCCTAGATCAGCACCAGGTAAGCTGCCAGACCCCTATAGCCTCCGGCAGCACCAGCTACCCCTCTACCCCAGCCCCTTAGCACAGCATCAGACACAAGGGTCCCCCACAGGCCTCAGGGCAACATTAGTGCAGCACCAGGTAAACAGCAAGGGCCTGGCACAAGAAGCCTGAGATAGTTCCCCTTCCACTCCAGGAACAGAGCTCAAATTTAAGAAAAAGGCCAAAAAATATGAGCAAAAAGCAACAAAAAAAGAATCTGACCATAGGAAATTATTATGGTGACAGGGAAGATCAAGACACAAACTCAGAACAGGACAACAATGTCGAAACACCTATGGGCAAAACCCCAAAGAAAAAATGGGAGGTGGTCTCAAGTCAAGAAAGAACTCATGGAAAAGTTCAAAAAGGAGCTTAAAAATCATATGAGAAAAATAGAAGAAAAACTGGGGAAAGAAATGAGCATAATACAAGAGAACTATTTAAAAAAAAAAGTCAACAGCTTAGAAAAAGAAAACAACTGCTTAAAAGGTATAATTGGCCGAGTGGAAAAGGAGAGACAAAAATTCATTGAAGAAAACAATACCTTAAAAAGTGCAATTGGGCAAATAGAAAAGAAAGTAAAAAAGTTGAGGAAAACAACTCCTTAAAAGTTAGAATTGAGCAAGTGGAAGCTAATGACTCTATAAGACATCAAGAATCAAACAAATTCAAAAGAATGAAAAATAGAAGAACATGTAAAATATCTCATTGGAAAAACGACTGACCTGGAAAATAGATCCAGGAGAGATAATGTCAGAATCTGAAAGTCATAATCAAAAGGAGGACCTGGATAGCATCTTTCAAGAAATTATCAAGTAAAACTTCCCTGATATCCTGGAACCAGATGGCAAAATAGGCATTGAAAGAATCTACCAATCACCTCAGAAAAGAGATCCCAAATTAAAAACTCCAAGGGACATTATAGCCAAATTTCAGAACTATCGGTCAGGAAAAAATACTGCAAGTGGCAGGAAAGAAACAATTCAAATATCAGGAGCTACAATCAGGATTACACAAGACTTAGCAGCTGCAAGATTAAAAGATCAGAGGTCATTGGGAGATGATATTCCAGAAGGCAAAGGATCTAGGACTACAACCAAGAATCACTTACTCAGCAAAATCAAGCATCAAGGGGAAAAATGGTC
This sequence comes from Vombatus ursinus, assembly GCF_900497805.2. NCBI lineage: Eukaryota > Metazoa > Chordata > Mammalia > Diprotodontia > Vombatidae > Vombatus > Vombatus ursinus. The sequence goes on from NW_020954672.1 coordinate 2,559,621, forward strand.
ATTCAATGAAATAGAAGAATTTCAAGCTTTCATAAGAAGACCAGAATTAAACCAAAAATTTTATCCCCAATATCAAGACACAAGAGAAACATAAACATGTAAAAAGGGAAAAGAAAACATAAAGGATTTAATAGAACTAAACTGTTTATATCCCTACATGGGAAGAACAACTTGTAATTCTTAAAAATTGTATCACTAAGAGTACATTTAGAAGGAAGATACATAGACAGAGGGTATGGGTAAATTTGAGGGAATGACATAAAAAGATAATTAAGGGAAGAGAAAGAGGAGTACACTGGTATAGAAGGAAGGAAGAGGTAGAATGGAATAAATTATTTCACATGAAGAGATGCAAAAGATCTATTACAGTGGAGGAAAAGATGGGAGGGTGGGTGATGGGCATTGCTTGAATCTTATTCTCGTCAGTATTGGCTCAAGGAGGGAATAATATACACAATTAGTTGAATATAGAAATCTATCTTACCCAACAGGGAAGTAGGAGGGGAAGAGATTAAGTAAAGGGGGGGGGGGAGGACTGACAGAAGAGAGGGCAGATCAGGAGAGGTGGTAGACAGAAGCAAAACACTGATAAGGAGGGAAAGCAGAAAGACACACACTGAGTAAAGCAAGGGGGCGGGAGCAGAATCTGTTATGCTTCAGCTGAAGTAAAAAAAAGAAAAAAAGCAGGGCAGAAAACATGATCTCAGATAAAGTAAAAGCAAAAATAAAATAATTAAAAGATATAAGGAAAAAATCCCCGGGGCCAGATGGGTTCACAAGTGAATTCTACCAAATATTCAAAGAACAATTAATTCCAATACTATATAAAATATTTGAGAAAATAGGTGAAGAAGGAGTCCTACCAAACTCTTTTTATGACACAAATATGGTGCTGATACCTAAACCACGAAGAACTAAAACAGAGAAGGAAACTTAAAGATCATTTTCCCTAATGAATATCGATGCAAATATTTTGAGCAAAATACTAACAAGGTGATTACAGTAATATATCACGAGGATTATACACTACAAAAAACTATCAATATAATTGACCATATAAATAACAAAACCAACAGAAATCATATGATTATATCAATAGATGAAAAAACTTTTGACAAAATACAGCACCTATTCCTATTAAAAACAATAGAGAACATAGGAATAAAGGGAGCATTCCTTAGAATGATAAACAGTACTATCTAAAACCATCAGCAAGCATTGTATGTAATGGGGATAAGGTAGAAGCCTTCCCAATAATATCAGGGGTAAAGCAAGGATGCCTATTATCACTATTATTATTCAATATAGTACTAGAAATGTCAGCTATAGCATTAAGAGAAGAAAAAGAAATTGAAGGAATGGGAATAGGCAATGAGGAAACAATCATATATAGAGAACTAAGTCAAATTTATATGAATACAAGCTATTCCCCAAATGATAAATGGTCAAAGGCTATAAGCAAGAAGTATTCAGATGAAGAAATCAAAGTTATCTATAGGCATAAGGAGAAGTGCTCTAAATCACTTTTGATTAGAAAAATGTCAATTAAAACAACTCTGAGGTACCACCTCACACCTATCAGATTGGCTAATATGAAAAAAGAAAACTCATAAGTGTTGGAGAGGATGTGGAAAAATTGGGACACTAATGCACTGTTGGTGGTTTTGTGAACTGATCCAACCATTCTGGAGGGCAAATGCCCAAAGGGCAACTGAACTGTGCACATCTTTTGATACAGCAATACCATTACCAGGGCCGCATCCCAAAGAGATCATAAAAATGATAAAAGGACCCACATGTACAAGAATATTTATAGCAGTTCTTTTTGTGGTAGCCAAGAATTGAAAATTGAGGGGATGCCCATCAATTGGGAAATGGCTGAGCAAGCTGTGGTATTCTAATGTAATGGAATACTATTGTGCAAAAAGAAATGATGACCAGGCAGATTTTAGAAAAACCTGGAAAGATTTATACCAACTGATGCAAAGTGAAATGGACAGAACCAGAACAACATTGTACATAGTATCAGCAACATCATATGATGATCAACTATAAATGACTCAGCTCTTCTCAGCAACACAATGATCCAAGAATAGTACAAAGGACTCATGATGGAAAATGTTATCCACATCCAGATAAAGAACTGATGGACTCTGAATATAGATCAAAGCACTTTTTTCCACTGACTTTATTCCTTTTCATGTTTTTTTTTCTTTTGATCTGTTTCTTCTTTCACAACTGTGACTAACATGAAAATATATTTTACATGATAGCACATGTATAACCTACATCAAATTGCCTACCATTTTGAGAAGAGAGGAAGTGAAAGAAGAAGGGAGAAAAATTTGGAACTCAAAATCTTGTAAAAACAAAAAATGCTAAAAATTGTTGACCTGTAATTGGGGAAAAAATAAAATACTATTTAAAAAAAATGAAGAAGAGCCTTCAGTCTTTCAGTCTATTTTCACTGCACTTGGTCAAACATCCAAACAGCTCACAGTGGACAGGCAGAAGCCTTCAGAAACCTGTCTTTTTAAGGACATGGGTTAGCTAAGTGAAAAATTAAGGGAAATAAACAACAAATTTGATGAGAAAAGGTGGCACAGCCCCAGGCACATTAATGACTCCCTCACCCCTGCCCAGAGATTCAGGCTTTTTCTGTCCCAGGGGCATTTGAACACTGGTCTGTGATTCATTGAATAATGTGAAGGCTTTTTATCCTTTTCAAAATGGGCAGGGGGAACGGCAAGAAGAGAGGAAATATCAGAAAACCTTTCAGGAGTGGGATATGATCAGCTGCCAACCTATTTTACACCAAAACTGCACATCCTGTTCTGGGCCAGCCACATCAATTGTCCCCAGTGAGTCTGTACCAGGATTTGTCACACATATGGAACACAGCTGAGTCCCCAGCTTCAGAGCAGATCAGGACACATTTCCCATGGGGGAAGAGCTGCCAGCATGTTTCCCAACTGCCTGCTGTGGATGGTCACACCTTCCATTTGTTTGGATGGGGACAGCCTCAGACATGGGAACTGAACTACCTTTAGGGATCTAGGCATGTAGAAATGAACAATTGCTTGGGTAGGTCCAACACTTTAGGTTAGTAAGTGGTTAGAAGGACACAGACCAGATTGTGATTCCTTCTGCTCATTTGCTATGTCACAAACCCAAACCAGGGATATTCTTGACATGAGCCACATTAGAGAAAGAATCCTGTTATCTTTCTTTTACACAGAATGGAACATGGCCCAAACAGTTACTAAGAGACAATCAGCAGCACCTGTTCAAGAGAAGGAAATTGTGACCCTGGACTATGTGAATGAGACTAGAGCTACATATTATGATTTGTTCTAGAACAAATTCGCCCAGTGGGGAGGCAATTTACCTTATTTTTCAGAATTGTTTATCCTGAAGCAAAAGCTACTTTATCCAGTAGCAAAAGAAGGGGTCTCTATTCTGTGAATTTCTGAAAATCAATCAAATTCATCACCCTCATTATCTCATACTTATAGCAAAGTCTCAGGGATGTTTTTCTGTGGTCTTATTTAATAAGGTGTTAAACCAAATGCCTGTTGTCTGTAGCAGTGCAGCTCAAATAATTTCATTTGTGGTAGAAACTTAGAAATAATCCAGACTCCTTCATCTGTTTGTATTAGATGAATTCTTCGGCTCTATGGAATATCACTGAAGTTTTTCATTTCTAGTCTTCTGTTGAAGTTGTATGTAGCAAATACAACAAATAAAAGCAAATATCACCTCCAGTTGCCCACAAAAGGATAGTGTTTTTAATCACCCACAATGGCTATCTATGGTGTTTTTATAGTACCTGTTCCCTAATCATACCTTCTCTTCCCTCCTAGCAGTGAGGACACAGGACTACCAGGCACTGACTGGGATTTCTGTTCCTATCAGAGATTGTGGCCCAGTTGCCATGCTGGGAGTAAAATATCATTCAAATATATAACTATTTTCCGTGGGCCATAAATTTCTATATTCTATAGTGGAAACAGTTATGACCATAGTTTCTTCAGGAGGGAGAGTTAGAGACTCATTGAATTAGATAAAAATTGAAAACATGCTGAGAAGGACCCTCACCCTGGCAAAACTGTGATTGAAATTCCTATCACTTCTTCATTTTCTTCTGGTACATCCAGTGTTCTAATTGAGAATCTCAACTTTTCCTTGCAATGACACACTAACAGAAGACCAAAATAAAAACGGCAAAGACTGTTCAAAGACAAATAACAAGAGGTGATTTTTCTCCCTGGATAAATTGTCACTTGTCTGACCATTCATTCCTTCTAGATCTCCTTTTATAGATAACCATCTATATCAGGCTCATAAATCACAACATGTGACCTGCAGGCCACTTGTGGCCTGACAAAAGATTTTGGGTCTACAAAAAAAGTAGAGGATATAAAAGAAAGAAAGATGCAATGAGTGCTTTGTCCATGCCCCATTTAACCTGCCTTCCACTAGTCACTATCGTGCCCATCATGTAAATTGGCAGGTGGGTTGCCACTGTGTACTCTCTCCTGTTTGTCACATGACCTGTGGCAACCAACCATCATCAGTTTGTCTCTAGTCTGAGAGGAGTGATTTCATGATAAATAAAAATCTTAAATAACAAGTGTAATTGATTGACATTAATTGAAATTTCCTTTTTTAAAATATGCTTAATTGCAAAATAGTTTAATCATTAATTATGCTTTTACTTGGAAAGCAAGCTGCTAAAAACCTATCTGCAACCTATTTTAATTTTGGCCCCTACCTACTGCCAAGTTGTGCAGGTCTGATCTATATCATTCTCCTTAACTATGAATCTGTGGATAACCCCAACACCAAGGCTCTGTTTTGAGCCCTCTTCTCCTGATACAGAAAAGTCTGAGAAAAAGAGAAAGATTCAGAAGGTGTTATCAAGAATGCAACTTACAATGAGCTTGTGACTCAGTCAACATCATAGCCACTCAGTATTCTCTATGACAAAGCCCTCAGGCAGCTTAAAAAATAGACTAATGCACAAGACTTTCCTCAAGGACACACAGCACAGAAGAACACAAATACAGGCATGAAGGGAAAGCCACTCAAGTAACCAAATAACAATATTCTGCTAGAATTAGCTATCATCAGCCCCTATCTCCTGTCAATATGCTCAAGTCTGTGACTACAATATAAGGGTCTGTTTAAGGAACATTAGTCCAGAGACTTAGACTCTCTTGATTTACATACTGCCCACATGCATCTTAAAAACTGGAAAAAAAATCGGATGTCTGGAAGCCCTGGTTTCCGTCAATACTCATCTCAACTGCCACCTTCTGCAGGATACCTTTTGTAATCTTTCCAGATGTTAAAAAGTCTTCTAATCTATATCTCTCTCATTACTTTGTATGCATCTGGCATATACAAATATGTGTATATCAATCTGAGTTTACTCTTCCAACCCCTACTCACATCGGTAGATTGGGTCCATAGAGAATGACTAAATATTTCTCCTCTCAGATTTCTAGGGATAACCTTGAGGGGCTGGGATTGTTCTAGTATAGTTGGTTATGAGCCCCCATATGACATACTCCTCAGTGATTATGAAATATAATTAATTACCTTTTAGAAATAGTTTTTATATCAATAGTAATAACATTAGTTCAAAACAATTGAACAAAAATGTAATAGTGATAATAATTTGTTCAAAACCAAAATTCTAGGATGAATTCTCCCACAACTATATACAGAGTCCTGGGGAAAAGTGGGTTCAATATTGGAGAGCATATGTGGCAAATAGAACTCTCAATAAGGAAATTCCTTGTTGAGTTACCAGTACAGATTCTGCTCTGGATCTTAGAGAGTTGCCTCAGGCATTGAGAGGTTAAATGACTTACCTGGAGTCCCACAGGAAGGATGCTGAAGAGGGAGGACTTAATCCTATGATTCACACTGAACCCAGGGAGATCAGGTACTGGACCCATTCCCTTTCTACTTAGGGGTCCATTTGCTCTAGATCAGGCATGTGGTCTAGAATGAGTTCAGTTCTGAGAGAGCCTGGGGTAGAGGGGTAATTAGAGAGGTAAGCTCCCTCTTTCTCCCATTCTTTGGCTCATTAAACCCTAACCCAGAGGCCCTAAGGGGAAATAATTTATGTCTTAGGTTTGTTCTCATGTCCAGGTTCTCCCCAAACAGGCAAAACAGAAAGATACTGAATGTAGAATATAGTAATGGGGCAGATAATTATTTCTTACACACAAAATAAATGTTAACCACAACATACTCACAAGGCCACATTAACAAAACTTAAAACAGAATTCAGTAACTTAACATATAATTAACAGTTATACTCTCCCAGTTTTGGTGGATATACTTAAACCTCAACAAAATATTAAACCGTTTTGGAGATTGCTAAATAAGCACTAATATTTCCACTCAATTTTGCACTGTCCAAACAACTCCTGGTCCACTTCTTCTGGCACAATAAGACAGGCTTGTACTTATTCTCTTGCTTGTCATGATCTTCTCCAAGAGTTCTGGAGTGATTGCTGGGGATTCCTCCTTTGCTACCAATCAGATCCAACCAAATATGTCTAGGACTTCTAGACCTCTCTAATTTACAAGATCAGCTCGAATCCTAGATACACTCATCCCAGGGTAGATACTCATTCACCTAAGGTTAAGAAAGAACAGACACAAAATAGGCACCCAAAACTCAAGCTCAGGGTTGCTGGACCAAGATGCAGGGTTTTTTTCTATCATGTATTCATTGAGTGAAGGATAAGGCAAGTCACTCCTTTCCTATTCTTCACTGGAAGCAATTCATAATAGTCCCAATATGATCCACAGCCAGAGAGCACCAAAGGTTACTTCCTTTTAAATAGCCAATGAGTCATCAGGTCTCCCCATTCAAGAGCAAAAAGGGAGGATTGTCTCATTTTCCCAAAGCACCAAACCTCATCAGTCCTGAGTCACAAACATGAATTGGGCAGATGAAAAGATAGCTTTGCTCATACCTAGTGAGAGCCCCAGTGATGCTACCTTTTATCCCTTTAATAAAAGTATCAGTTCATAGAGCTGTACTTCTACAGAAGGAAGCTCTGCTTCTAATAAAAGCACCTTTATAGAAGTGATTCAATGTGACACAATAAGGGATAGATAGGAATGGGTAAGTGAAAGGAGAAGGGGGGAAGAAGACCTGAGCCAAGTAGTACAGTAGAATCACGCTGACTTTGGTATCAAAAGGTCCACATTCCAAGTTTACCACTGTATGACCTTGGACAAGCCACTTCAACTTTCTGGGCCTTTCAGTTTTCTCATCGCTAAAACGAGGCAACTGGATTGCATGACTTTAAAGGTCCCTTCCAGTTTTAAATCCATGAACCTATTGTTCTATTAATTAATTAGTGAAGAAAAAAAATACTCCTAGACAGAGGCAGGACTTAGAACCACTAATGCAGAGGAAGAGCAAAGGGCTGATTGCCATCCAGTTGTCCTAAGAACCTAACCAAGAGAAATGTTTGGTTTACTTGAGATAGTGCCCTTTGGTGTTAGAATATGGTCATTACACTTTGATGGCAGAGTTCTTAAGGTTCTCTTCCCCACTTCTGCCAGCTCTGGCAGTTCTCTCTTGGAATCCTACCACAGGGAAAATAAAATTTTCTATGCCATACTACAGAAAATTCTTAGAAATACTAAGATGGGGGTCATTCTCCTGAAGAAAGGATATAAACCAAATGAGGAGATAAGAAAGAATAGAAATGAGCTGAGTTTTTTTTTTCCTGTTCGAGCAAAATTCAAGACGATAATCATGTTCATACAAATACAACAAACTCTTCCAAAGATGATATTTTCTGAGTCAATGTAAAGCAGTGTAAAGCAATAGAATCCATGAACTATTGCTTTTAACATCTTAATAATTGTATTTCAATATAACTGGTATCCTTTATAATCCTATGTATTTGATTTTATGCATTTAGAAACATTATTCTGAAAAGGGGTGCCTAGACTTCATCAGACTGCCAAAGGGATCCATGACACACAAAAAGGTTAAGAACCCCTAGCATAAAAGGAGATGGAATTTCTGAGCTATTTTTATTTTCTTATTTATTTCATGTCAGATCATGAAATAAGCTTCCTGCTGACTCAGGAAGCTTTGAACCAGAAACACAGTAAGTTTATTTTCAAAAACAATTTCAATTCCCTTTCAGAAAAAGACTTATGCCATACCATTTCCAGAGAAGAGAAAGGGGTGATCTCTTTCCTGTCCTTGGGACATACATTACTTACTATGAGCTAAAATGCACAGAGTCAATCAGGACAAGGAGTTCCCATGGGTTTCCTTTCATATGTGAAGCCAAATAATTAGAAAGTAAGATGTAGTACTCTTCAGGACAGAAACCATGTATTTTTAATGCCCTTTATCTTGGTCTAGTGCTTAGGACATATTCTTGAGACCCTCAGTAACTATCCATCAACATAACAAGATGGTCTTCTTGAGTTTTGTTACTGTTGTTCACTTGTGTCCAACTCTTTGTGACCCCATTTGGGGTTTCTCAGCAAAGAAATAAGAGTGGTTTGCCATTTCCTTCTCCAGCTCATTTTGCAGGTGAAGAACTGAGGCAAACAGTATTAAGTGACTTTCCCAGGGCCACATAGCTGATAAACAAGTTTGTATTCAGGAAGATAACTCTTCCTGACTTCAGGTCTAGCACTTTATCCACTGTGCCACCTAGCTGGATAGAAAGAACTAGGAACAATTGACTACAGTTTTCAGAAAGGTGGATTTCAGCATGCAATAAAGAAAAGCTTTTAAAAAATATAATTTAAGTTATCCAAAGTTATGATAGACTGCCTCAGGAGGAAGTGAATTTCTCATTACTGAAACTGTTCAAGGAGAGACCAGATGACTACAGACTATTATAGAGAAGACCCATGTTTAGGTGGGGATCCAATTATATGACCCTTTCAATTTTGAGGTCCTAGGTTCCTATTAATGTGTTGTCAGATATTCAGGCCTTCTTCCAAATGAGCACTTCTTTATTGACTCAGAAATTATTATGTATGGTATGGGGTTTGAGGGTAGGAGATAAGGGGCTGTCATTGCTAAAAATGCCTTCAATTCAGGACCCTGGTTGTGTATCTATCAGTGGGAGGTACCAACTTTGTATTGTGTATGAAATGACAAACCACTGTGTGACTGACTTGGAAGGCAAACTGAAAAAATCTTGTGTTTTCTGGAGCAGGAAAAAAATTCAAAAAATTCTAAGCTGTGCAAGGGTCCTTTGACTGGGACCCCAGGCTCTAGATCTGAGTGTTAGATGAGTCTGCTGAGAAGGATGATGAAGCTTCTGGGAGCCTCAGCACTGGTTCTGTGTCTGCAGCTGAGCTGTGAGTTAGGGTGGTGGGAGTGGAGGATTGGACATGGCAACAGGGAGAATCAGGGTCCCTTTCCCACAAGGCTGAGGTAGAGAAACAAGAGTCCAGGCTGGTTCCAGTGGGATTTCTTGAATATGCTAATTCCCAGAATTAGGGATAGGAACTGGAACAAAAAGAGGAACTGGGACACGGAGCGGGATTGTCATCCATTTCATTTATTTTTTTTTGTTTGTTTATTTTTGCTAGGCAATTGGGGTTAAGTGACTTGCCCAAAGTCACACAGCTAGGTAAGTGTCAAGTGTCTGAGGCCAGATTTGAACTCAGGTCCTCCTGATTCCAAGGTTGGAGCTCTATCCACTGTGCCACCTAGCTGCCCCATCCATTTCATTTATGTAGAGAGCTCCCAGAGAAGAATCCTTCTACCAATTCTCATCATTCCCTTCTCTACAACTTAATTCCCAGAATAAAAGGGAAATTTGGGAGATGCTGACTTCATGATTAGTCTCCAGCATCAGATGTTATCTTTCTGCCCAAGGTATAGCTCTTCTAATTCATGAAAACTTCCCTTGATTTAGAAGCATTAAGGCACTCTAGAAAGAGACAGGAGGCCCTTTGTGTGTGGAGAGTCAACTATCACCATCACCATTTTCCCTGAGGACTGGATGGAAATAGCCCAGAAGCTTAACCCCCAAAGCCTTCAAAATAGCTTTGCCACCCAGACTGCCTGTGTTGCTTCCACTTCAGTCCACAAAACCATGAGTCACAGAAGCAATTTCTGTGGAGAAAGATCCAACCATACCCACCAAATACTGACCACCTGCCACTTACGGGGCAAGCAAGCCAGCCTAGCTGAAACAGCAAGGAGCTATGAGAGAGAGACAGCAGGCAGAATGTGCCAAGCAAGTCAAACCACTACTACTACATCTACCACCACCTCCCCTTGGACCCTGATAGAAATAGCCCAGGACCCCAAATCCAAGAACCTTAGTAATGACGGCGCTTGCTAGGCCCCAGGTTCTACTTGCAACCAAAGACCTACAGTCATCACTGAGAGGAAAAATCATCATAGAAAAAGTGCTACTTTGTCACCACCACTTATACCAACTGTTGACTAAATTCTATCAACAACAACACCTCCTCCCCTCCCAACCCCAGACCACCAGTCCTGCTTCCAGCCTAGCCCTCAAAATCATCACCCAGGAAAACAATCCCCTCTGAGGGGGGATTGAGGGGTGGCCTGGCGACTGTTTCTGCTTCTGCAGCCACAGCTACTCTAGACCTAAGAAAGCAAGTTCTGGCCACCAAAGTCCTTGGCATTTTCACATCATTCAGCCTCAGAAACTGATATGAATTTATCAGTGGATATGACATTAAATTGGATTTGTTACTATCTCCTCTGATGCTATACCCTAAAGACTATGGGGCCTGTCCATCTGACTTGCAGCTAAAACATCCTCCTATATGATCAGTCTCTCCATTAAAATGTGACTTTCTTAAGAGCAGGGACTGTCATAACTTTTCTGTTTGTATCTATAGCACTTAGCACAATGATTTACACATAGTGAGCATTTAATGAATAAACATTCAATCATTTCTTCATTTGGTTCTTTTTCTCCTATTGGCCCTTTCTCAATATTATCTGGAGTCAATGCTAGACCAAGATTTCAGATTTCATTTCTTTTTTGTCCTTTTATTTCAAACTTATGAAATAAAACAGGCATTTTCATAACATAGTAGAATAAAAAAAATGACTGCACATGAAACTGCCCATCTATTATGTACAATGTACTACTCCTTTTAAACATGATAAAGTTATCATGTAACTTTCTCTTTTTTTCCTTTTTTTCTTTCCTCTCTGTCCCTCCCCTATAAATGGCTACCATTAGACATAAATATGTATATATGTATGCATACATAGATATGTAAAATCATTCTACAGATATATATGTTTCTATTTATCAGTTCTTCCTCTGAACGCAGATAGCATCTTCCTTCATAGTTCCTTCATAGTTAATTTGAGTATTTGCAATAGTCAAAATGACTTTGTCACTCAAAGTTGTGCTTAAAACAATGTAGCTGTTACTGTATACAGCATTCTCTTAGTTTTCCTCATTTCACTCTTCATTATCATGCAAGCCTATCCACATTTTTCTAAGATCATTGCGCTTGTCATTCCTTATAGCACAGCAGTATTTCATCATGATCATATACCACAACTTGTTCAGCCAGATTTGGGTTGTCTAGTTCTCATTCTCTAACTTGCTCCCTAGTTTATCTCTCTGAGTGTAGGGTCCTAAGACTCAGGAAAGTCTGGACCCCAAAGTCACTTTTTTATCATCCTTCTCTTGTATATTTTCATAGTTTGAGATGCTTAGGTATCCCACCCTTTGTAGTTTACAATCAGTTATAAAATAAGTTTCAGCTCACAAAATATTTAAATTAATAATTTTTTAAATTTATCTACAACAAGGAAAACACTATTTGCTTGATCATGAATGGGCCCACAATGTGAGTTATAGGGAAATAAAATGAATCGAGATTATCAGGACAAGGGATATAAATTCTTCATTCCTGGGGTTATCTAGGGCTTCCATCATATACGAAGCCCTTTTGCCAGACTGCAAAGATCTGGAAGACAGAAAAGAGTATTTTGTATGATCTTTACCTGAGTCTAATCACCAATGTTTGGTAGAGAACCTCAATAAGCATGCAGTGATCACAAGCGTGATAAAGTGAAAAGAACACAGAGCTTGCCATCAGAGGACCTGGGCTCAGTTTATAATTCTACTCCTTATTATGTGTGTGATTTTTGAATAAGTTACTTAAACTCTCTTCATGGCCAGAAAATTAGAGGTTATGACACTGGAATTACCCTCTAGCTCTAAATGCTAAGAACAGTGATGAAAGGACCAAAGTATCCAGGAAATCACTTCTGGCAAAAAAAATAAAATAAAATCCTTAACAATAGAAATTCTCTTTATGACCTGAGGGGGGCAGCACTATCATTGACAGAAATGCTTTCTGTGGGGGGCTTACCTGTGTGTCTATGAATGGGACTGTGTGAAGTATGTGAGATAACAGCCCAACCTCCTATTGGCTCAGCAGCCAGGCTGAGAATTCTTTCTGTTTCCCCAGGGGCAGAAAAGTTAGAAACATTTAGAAGTGAGAAAGAAAGATTTCCTTGGACTTGAGAGAACCCATATCCCAGACCCTGAAAGAAAGAAGGATGAAAAAACTCCTAGGAATTTTATTACTGATCCTGTGTCTTCAGCTGGGCTGTGAGTTGAGGGATTTGGGGAAACGGGAAGAGGGGACTTTTTCCACAGCCTTAATAGGGAGAGACAGGGCTTATTCTGTCTCACACAGGAATTATTATTTATGTTATGGAAAGAAAAGGAAAATGGGGGACATACTGACTTGATGACCAGTCAGCATCCTGAGTCTGACATTGCCTTTTTGCACAGGGGTGAGCTGCCTCCAGAAGGTGGAACAGAGTCCTCAGTCCTTGAGAGTCCAGGAGGGAGAAAGCATCACTATCAACTGCAACTTCACAGAAACTCCCCAAAGCTTCCAGTGGTTCAGGCAGGATGCTGGGAAAGGCCTCATCTCCCTATTTTACTTGGCTTCAGGAATGAAGGAGGAAGGCAGATTGAAATCTGTGGTCAACTTACAGGAACGTTACAGTTCCCTGTACATCAAAGCTTCCCAGCCTGGAGACTCAGCCACCTACCTTTGTGGTGCTAGGGCACAGTGATCCCGAGGCACCTGCAGGCTGTGCACAAACCCTGCATCTGGGGCTCCAGCCACACTCGCTGGCAGAGGGACCCATGAAGGCATAGCGAGACTCTTTATGCAAGTTGACTTTCTTGATTATTAAATCTTCCTTTTTGTCCTTTCTACATTTTAGCCTTTTTCTGGTTCCTTTTAATGTTAGTGCCATCCCTCTGAGATTACCTTCTATACATCAAGTTCCAGCCTCTAGGCGCATAGAACCATTAGAACATCAGTTCTTTAAGGGACTTTTTGCCTATTCTTTGTATCACCAGCCCTCAGCACAGTGCCAGCTATTTGGTATGTGCTTGATAAATGTTTATTGATTATTGACTGACTACGGATTTACATTAACCATTGTTTTATTCCAATCCTAACTTGGAAATCTGCAATTGAATTTGGCTCTTATTTTCAGGCCTTCATTTTATTCCTAGCCCTACTCCAAATTGGAGCACTGAACCAAGAGAGCCTGAGAGAGCATCTGGAAGCCTAGAAACCATTCTATTTAACAATTCAACCCAAAACTCGATGTGGAGCCAATATTGAGGAGGATGTTGTGCTACGCAGCTCTTCATGGTAACCATGAAGACACTCTTCAATCCTGGGACAGCTCCTTGCATCTGTTTTCTTTTTTTTTAATTTAACTTTTTTTAAATTTTGTAAGATCATCATTCTAAAGGAGAGGCCTATGGATTTCATCAGTCTGGGGACTATTTCTTTTTTCTTTTAACATAAACACACATAATCAATTTATTTTTAGTTTTTAACAATCACTTCCATAAGCTTTTGAGTTTTAAATTTTCTCCCCCTCCTTCTCTGCCTCCCTCCCCAAGATGGCATGCAATCTGATATAGGCTCTACATATATATTCCTATTAAACATATTTTACATTAGTTACATTGTAAAGAAGAATTAGAACCAATAAGACGAACCACAGGAAAGAAGAAACAAAACAAAACAGAAGAAAAAAAGGTCAAATAGTATGTTTCAATCTGCATTCCAACTCCATAGTTCTTTCTCTGGATGTGGATAGCATTTTCCAACATGAGACTTTTGGAGATGTCTTAAATCCTTGCATTGCAGGGAAGAACTAAGTCTATCAAAGTTAGTCATTGCGCAGTGTGGCTATTCCCTGCATCCATTTTCAACATATCCCTCCATGGCTTTGTTTCATCTTTTTTTACTTATTATGAACACTCTTCTAATCCAGATATCCTCCAACCTGAAGAAGCAGATAATAGATTTCTAGTTTCCCTCCTAGGATCATAGATCTGTAGCTGGAAAGGATCTCAAAAACCATCTTATTTCCCCTTCTAGAGTTGTGACTTGTAAAAGATCACACAGGTAGCAAGATTGGAGGCAAGATTGAACTTAGATGCTTCTGTCTACAGAATCAGTCTGAATTGCACTATATTATCTCTTACCTAGCTGCCTCACAAATTAATCATTCTTTAAGATTTTAAAGGTGTTTCTTAATGCAAGTAACTGGAGAGAAAAATAAATAAGTTTTAAATAGTGAACAAAAATAAAAATATAGAGATGCAAGAAATCTCTAACAGGGAAATATATAGTGTGGACCTAGGTCTTGATGGGCAGCTGGGTGGTGCATTGGATAGAGTGCCACACCTAGAGTTAGAAGTTTCCTCTTCCTGAGTTCAAAGTCTAACCTTAGACATTTACTAGCTGTGTAACCCTGGGCAAGTCACTTAACCTTGATTGCCTTAGTTTCTCATATCTAAAATGAGTTGGAGAAAGAAAGGGTAAACCTCTCCAGTATCTTTGCCAAGAAATCCCCAAATAGGGTCAAAAGAGTCTGAAACAACTGAACATCAAGGTCTTGAACTTTTTTAGTTTCTCATATTCAAAGACCTTTTCTTTTAATTCTTGTTTCTAGAGTCAGCCTCAGCCTAATCTTATTTTAGGATTATTATTATTAGATTGACACTGGGCTAAAATATGTCTTCTACACCAGGTGAGATTCATGTCCTTAAAAATTTTCTCAGCCCTCTTCAAGACTCGATTTCCTAGTCATATCTTCGTGTGTGATGCCCTCTAACTTGAAATAGACAATTCTCTATTTGGCACCCAAAGTCATCTGCATCCCCACTTCTGGGTATTTAGCTGGCTCTAGATACTTGGAATGCTTACACTCTAAAGGTTAGAGGCAGCAGTAAAATGACTTTCTTTCCCTGAGCAAATTAAACTCCTTTTGAGAAAGACAATATATGTTGTGTATGTGTGTGTGTGTGTGTATGTGTGTGTGTATTGCTGCAGCCATGCTCCCAATGGTGAAGGGGAAGTGATCCCTTGCCTTACAACTTGCACTTCATTAACTTATACATCTTACATTAAAATGTTGCTAGTGTCTACTGGGGACAAGATCACAGCTTCATTTCCTTTAAGAATCCCCTCATACACATATGAAGTGAAATTGACTACCTCGTGCAAGAATGGAAGCACCTTGAGGGAAGGGACACCCCTTCTTAATGTTCTCCATCCAGGATTAGAATTCCACACATGTTATACAATTTAAAATACTCAATGACAGAAAAATATTGATGAAGGTATCCCTCTGTATGAATCAGAATTGATATCAATCAATAATCCAGGGTTTGATAAACCCCAAAACATAAATTACCTATGAAAGAACTGTCTATTCAATAAGAACTGCTAAAAATTAAAAAAAAAAACAGAAAAGCCTGACATAAATTAGCCCAGCAAAACATCTTATGCCTTGTTCCACAATAAATTCAAAATGAATACTTGACCCAAATTTTAAAGATGATACCTTAAAACAATTAGAAGAAAAGCAGATGATACAGCTTTTTATAACTACAAGTAGAGAATAAAATCTTTTTAATTTTTTTCAACCAATAAGAATGTATTTTCATAGAAGTAATTACAATAGATGAAATATATAATTTTGATACGCTGAATTGAAAAAATTTTAGACAAACAAAATTGATGTACATAGGGAAAGAAGAGAAATGATAAAAAATATTTTACTGAATATCTTCAACAAGGATTTGATATCTAAGATACATAGACAACTAACAGAAAGTTATAAGACCAAAAGCCATTCCCCAATAGATAAGAGGTCAAAGAATATGAACAAATAATTCTCAAAAGAATTAGACTATTAAAAACCATGTTGAAGAATGCTCCAAATCACTAATAATAAAAGAAATGAAAAAAACTACCCTGAGCCAAAAAGATTGGCCTAATTGACAAAAGACAGGAGTAATTAGTGTTAAAAGGGTTATGGAGAAAGAAGCACACTAATGTATGATTTTGTAGAGTTGTAAATTGGTACAACCATTATGGAAAGAAATTTGGAATTATGCAAATCAAGTGGTTAAAATGTCCATAATCTTTGACCCAGAGCTTCCACTGCTAGGCATATACTTCAATGAGAAAGAAAGAAAAAGGTTCCAATATACACCAAAATATTATTTTATGTAGCAAAGAACTGGAAACAAAATAGATTTCCATTGACTGGGGAATAATTAAACAAATTGCGGCACATGAGCATGATAGAATATTAGTGTGTTATAAGAAACAATGAATGTGATGAATACAGAGAATCATGGAAAGATCTACATGAACAGATGCCGAGTGAAGTAAGCAGAGCCAGGAAAACAATGGACGCAATAACTACAATGACATAAATGGAAAGAACAACCACAAAACAATCAAAACTGATGGCTGTAAAAGTACAGGGTATCTCAAAAGACTTAGTGATTTTGGGGACATTCTGTACATGGAATAAATTTGGCCCCAAATAAGAGATATAAGAAGATACCTCCCTCAGGTCCTTTGCAAAGTTTGGTGTACATGGGTATGGAACACTATATATAATGTCGTAATTTTCAATGCATCGAGTGATTTTATTGATTATTTTTCTTCTTCCTCTTTTTTTTCTTTCTTGTAAAAAAAAAAACTTGTAAGGGATGGCTCCCTGGGAGGAGGGAAGGAGAGACAGACATGGAGAAATCTAGGTGATGTAAAAAATAAAGTTAATAAACATATTAAAAAAGAAAAGAAAAGAAAACCTCTCTGTGTTGCCAAAGCCTTAAGGAATATTGATTTATTTTGCTGAACATTACATATTTATTACAAGAAAGGGCCTCTATTCAGAAAGTCAGAGATTGGGACAGGATAGAGATAAATACCCCAAAAAAATCACCAGTAAAACTTTTTTGTAATGCCTGGCTGAAAACAAAAACAACAAAAACAAAAAGGTAGAGGGGGCACAAATAGAACAACTTTGTTACTTCATTAATTACATATTATAAATACTACTTAAAAACAAACCATATCTAACAGTTTATAGCTTCTAATACAATCCTCTTTCTCATTCCTTTTTTTGTATAGCTAAATGTTTGTGTTTGTTTATTATAAAATTTTCTTTTAAAAAGATTTTTTAGAAGGACCCCAGCAATATTCTATATAGCCCAAGGAGGGCGGTGCTGCCTTTAACAGAAATACCTCTCACAAAGGGCCCTGGCATTGTATATGTGAATGCCAATATATTGAGTGTGAGAGGTGACAGGCCACACTAACTGGCTAGTTAGCCAAGCTGAGCATCCTGTGTTTCCTGAATGAAAACTAGAAACATTTATTCATGAAAAATTCACTTTTGATCATTGAACCCAAGACCATAGCACTGACGGGCAAAGGATGCAAAATACTCTGGGAGCCATATTACTTATTTTGTATCTTCAACTCAGTAGTAAGTTGAGGTATTTCTGGAGATGGAGACAGGGAGACTTTGATGACATGCTCCCACAAGGCTGAGGGAGAGAGAAAGGAGCTCAGTTGGGATGACATGGCATTGGCTTGATGTATTAATTTCTGAAATTTAAAGGAAAATTGGGGAGATGCTACCTTAATGACCAGTCTCCACTGTCTGACATTGTCTTTCTGCACAGGGGTGAGCTGCCAACAGGAGATAAAACAGAGTCCTCAGAACTGAGGGTCCAGGAGGGAAAGAGCATCACTGTCAACTCCAATTCAAACACTGATTCCACAAGTCTGCAGTGGTTCAGACAGGATGCTGGGAACGGCCTCATCTTCTTATTTTATTTTGCCTCAAAGGAAAAACAGAAAGGAAGATTAAGATCCATAATTGACAGGAATGAACATTACAGTTCCCTGCACATCACTGACATCCAGTCTGAAGATTCAAGCACCTACGTCTGTGGTGTGGAGCCACGGTGATCTCCAGGTACCCGCAGATTGTGCTCAAACCGAGCCACATTCCCTGGTAAAGGGGCCTATGATAACAGCTCAAGACCATTTCCACAAACTCTCCTTACCTAGTCACACTAGAGTTGTTTTTATTCTGGCCTCAACTGGCAAACCTGAACTGAGAAGCCCTGCCCTCCCACTTCCTAAAGAGTCTGAAAAGGCCCACAGGCTGTTAGATCGTTTGCTGCAAATATGTTCACGGGTTTAGAGATGGCCAAAGTGATTCTGCATCGACCATCACCCTTGTGCGTTCTTTTTAAGCAGGTAGTGAGAGGGCAGAAGAAGATGCAACAAAGTCCTAAACCTCCTGGAGAGAGAGAGATTCTCTCTAAAGTACAGATATTCGTGCCTGTGAATAATTTACAGTGATTCAAACAGAATCTTGGGGAAGGTCAGGTTTCCTTATTTTACATGACTTTAGAGATGAAACAGAAAGAAAAGTTCACATCCATGAGCAATATGAAAGAACAGCATAGCTCTATACACATCATAATTTGCCTGTAATAAACCACTCAGGTCTGTACAGTGGAAGCAAGATGGTATAAAACCAATATCTGCCAGATCCCTACACACACACACACACACACACACACACACACACACTCACATGGGTCAGGCTAAGTTTTCTCTAAAAGGTGACAAGTCCCAGGACGTTATTGTCTGAAAAGTGAGGATAGAATGCAGCAAGGTTCAAACCTTCCCTCTGGCAAGGTTTCCTGGTAATCTATGGTCATTAAAGTGATTTCCTTGTGACATAAAGGCACAAAAAGCCCCTACACACACACACACACACACACACACACACACACACACACACA